>NC_072850.1:317098-634196 GCF_013085055.1 Fusarium oxysporum Fo47
TAGCCGATGGGTATGTTGTTGTTCGGCGTGGGCTCATCGCCGAGGTTGGCTGTACAAACCGAGATGTGCCGTCTGAACAGGACTTCCCCCGCTTCTCTCGTCCAGGATATACACTTATTCCAGGATTGATTGATACCCATATACATGCCATGCCTATGCCAGGTGATATTCACGACTGTGTTGAGCAATCACTGCGGTTCGGCGTCACAACGGTTTGCGACATGCATAGCGAGGTGGATGACATCGAACAACTCAAAAAGGTTTTATCCGTCTCCTTTTGATATTAAGCGTACAAGAAAGCAAAATTAACAGAACACTCAGTCAACAAGTGATTCCCAGAACAAGAATAAATACGCCGATTATAAGTTCTCTGGAATTGGAGCTATTATCGACGGAGGATGGCCAATCCCTGTGATGAAGAAGGGATTCTCATCTCATCCACACTGTGATCAACTGGTTCACAACATAGTCTCGAAATGGCCTTTGTTGAAGTCTCCAGCCGACGCCGAACCTTTCGTGCAATTACAAGTCAACAAGCATGGCGCATCCTATATCAAGTTGTTCCATGAGCTAGGGGATAGCCTGGGCATGAACGACCTTCCGCGGCCCTCGATGGACATACAGAAGGCTGTGGTAGAGGCTGCTCACAAAGCAGGAGTCATCGCTGTTGGCCACGCTTTGAGTTACGCTGGCGCAAAGGACCTCTTTGACGCTGGAGTCGACGGCCTTACCCATTGTTTCCTCGATAAGCCGCCTAGTGATGACTTCATTGACATCATGCTAACACGCAATATCCATTGTAACCCTACTTTGGTACTGTGTGCATCACAGACTGTTGAGCGGCAGGAGTGGCAGCGAGAATTCAGAAAAGATCCCCTGGCTGATCGCATGATGTTACGTAAGTCTCCAGACCAGCCTCTAGGACTGGCAGAAACACAGAAACCTAGGGTTAGGGTTCAAAATGCCTATGAAACAGCCAGAAAGATGTACCAGGCGGGCATCACTTTGGTAGCTGGAAGTGATGCTGGCGGTCAGGAGTTTGGCGTGGCCTATGGCCTCGGTATGCATATTGAGATGTACCTGCTCAAGCATGAGATTGGAATGACACTCGAAGATGTACTCAAGGCGGCCACCTCTAACGTGGCCAAACGGTTTGGCTTCAACGATAGGGGCGAAATTGCAGTTGGGAAGAAGGCCGACTTTGTCCTTCTTAAGGGAGATGCAGACTCAGTGCTGTCAGATATACAACAACGCTGTCTTCCAGTTGAGGGCGTCTGGAGGGATGGTGTTCTAGCCAATGTCTATGAAGAAAGGTTTCCTGAATTTTCACTAAAGAGAGATGAAGATTAATGTTGAATTAGCAATCATCAGGCTGATATTAAGAAATTTAACTTTACAAGATGACAACTAGAGACTGGCTGAATGGTATAATGAGTAATAATTTTTAAAGAAAATATATAAAAACTTCTATAAAATGTAGACAGTAAGTAGGTATTATAGATAAGTGAGGGTTATGAAAATCCCTTATATACCTCACTTTCTGTTTAATTAATTAATTCTTATTACTTAATATATTTTAATTAAATGAAGAGGTAAGAGTTTTTCTTTCTCTTTGGGCGCTTAAAATAACTGTGAATTAAAGTTTTAATAAACTGTACAGATATATAAAGGTAACCCTATAAAACTATAGCGCTAATGTAAAAGCATACTCTCTATATATGATACTATCCTGAAGTTATGAAAACTATTTAATCTATAGAAATAAACTATAGTTTAGTATTTTCTTAATCTCGGTTTCTAAAGACTTTCTCCTTAGTATTATAGTATTAAAGAAATATTATTAACTGCTTGCTAATTATAATGCATTATCAGTTAGTAAGCGCTAAAATATTAGTTTTATTAAGTAACGTGTTTGATAAGCGAGCGACGCAGTCAAGCGAGCGACGCACTGCACTGTATAGCTAAAAATAGCTTACCCTATCGTAATTTACACCTTAAATAAAACAGCTAAAAATATAAAAAAAAGTATTTTTAGTAATAGTATAATAATAGCTATGTTAAATACTTTTCCTAGATTTTGAAAAAAATTCCTTTATAAAGAAATGCTTAATTATACAGTGTATTTTACAGTGCAAATAGATTTTAAGGTTTATAGCTATATAGGATTTTCTTAGATTTTTTAAGAAGAGAAGATAGCTTATTTTAAGAGTTATATATATGCTATTAAAATTATAGCTATTTTAGGCTTAGTTTGGATTTTTAAAGAGTTTTTTAAAAACCGGATTTAAGGTGTATAGGGTAGTGCGTTGCTCGCTTGACTGCGTCGCTCGCTTATCAAACACGTTAGTTATTAAACTTTAAGAAAACTAACTTTATAATAAGTATAATTATAAGAAGTTAACTTTAGCTGTATTAAGCTTATTATAAAGTACTTATACTTAATAGCTAAAGATTATAAAATTAACTTACTATATTTTTAATAGTTTATTAATATTGAGTAAATATTCTCTTATAATTTTATAATACTTTAAAAAAGATTAACTTATAGTATTAAACTATATTTAAGTTTAATTCTATAAAAGTCTATTAAAATATTAATTTTATAGGTATTAACTATATTAATTAAATAATTATAGTTAAATTAATTATTATTATATTCTTTCGTGTAATATATAATACTTTAATGTAGTTAATAAGTAAGTATACTAAATAAGCATATATATTAAAAATCCCTCACTCTATAATATTTCTATATAATTAAATACTTCTTAGCTACTAAATATATCTTAATTATTAAGTGAAGTTAAATTTCTTTTTATACTTTAATCCCTTTAGAATAACTTTAAATTAAGCCTCTAACATAGTGTAAATATTTCTCAAGTTAACTATTAAAAGCTATATTATAGAAGTTATATTACTATTATACTAGTATTTAATTATAATATAATATATTTTAAGAGTTATAGAAACTATTTAATCTAAAGAAGGAGATAATAATAAGGTTTATTATTAATTTAAATTTATAACTATAGCTATAAACTTTAAAGTCTATTTGCACTATAAAATACACTGTATTTTAAGGTTTTCTATATAAACTAAAATACTTAAAAATCTTTTAAAAATACTTTCTAATAAAGTTAACTATACTATTTTAGGAACACCTTTTATTTAATTTTTAGCTAATTTATTTAAGCTTTAGAATGCTATAGGGTAAGCTATTATTAGCTGCACAGTATGCTGGCCAACTTGCTTATAAGCTATGTTATAGCTAGACTAAAGTTCGCCTTAGATAAGCATAAAACTCTCGGGCAAGCCAATATCGCAGCCACTTCCACGGCGAGGAAAAGCATATATAAACATATCCCTATCCTTTAGTTTCCTTACCACTCCTATCGCAATAATAGCTAGACCTAGAAAGCTAAAGTATCCTGCTTCTATATCTGGCCGCAAGATAAAAGGCATCTTGGCACCAGATGGATAAATTATAATATCTCCCTCTTATACTAGATGTAATATAAATACTAGGCAGTAATATTTAGCTAAATTATACTCTTTGATAATATTATTATTCCTAGGTTTTAAGGCTGCCTAATTGTATAAGCAGTATATCTTAAGAATCTTATATACCTCTTTAATGCCTTTATTGCCCTAATTATTAGGTATCTACTAGTTATAACTTGAATAGCAGCTCTTAAGTCCTACCCCTAAAGAGTAAGATCCTAAAATCTTAGAGTTAAACTCCTGGTGTATTCTGCCTTTCTAAGGACTCTCTATTAAGGTAATAATTCTAATCTGTGCTCCCTTAAGATATAAAAGCCTATATTTATTATATACCTATACTAGAGGCGCTATATAGGGCATATTAAAGTGGAATATACTAAATTAAAGTATTAAGTAGGTAATATTTTAGCGCAGATTAATAGCCTAGGATAATAAGTCTTATCTAATGGCATCTCTATTATAGAAGATTTAGAGACTGGTAAGAGTCTGGCTAATATTAATTATATACTTCTAGAAGCTTTTAAATACTATTAAAACTGATTTTAAGTAATTAATCTCTAGGAACCCTTCTGTAATATTATAGGCCTCCTTAGTTATCTCTCTAATAATTCCTAGGATAGTAAAGACCTTATCTTATAGTAAAGTTACTTTATATAGACTACTTTATATAATTATCCTAAACCAGGCTTAATAAAATTTGCCTTCCTTAATATATATATTATTCTTATAATACTATTTAAAGAAGATATATACTCTCCTTGCACTTAAGGATTATTCCCGAGGGTTATAATAGGGTCTAAATATATCCTAAATCTTATCTATGTCTAGGAGGAGGTAATCCATAATAAACTAAAAGTCTTTAAAAGAACCTTCCTGGCTTCTATAGGCCACGTAGACTTTATAAGCTGTATATACCTCTTGCCGGGTCTAAGTCTGCTAGAACTATAGCTTAGTCTTAATAAGCTTAGTGGCTATTCTATATACTCTTAGGCCTTTAACCTCTCTATAAATGCTACCTATACCCTCCCTGCTATAGGTCTTAAGCAGGCTAAAGAGATATTTATCATTATTAGTCGCTTAACCTAGCCAGATAACAACCCTATATGCCTTAAGATAGATGCTAAATATTATCCCTACCTGGCCTGCTTTCTTAATTAGGTCGTTTTAATTAATATAAATAGTATCTATTTATAATACTTAGGGTCGTTCTAGGAGCTAAAGCTATTTTAATACTGTAAAGAGATTTATAAAAATCTAGAATGATAGCCTATTTACTAAGATTCTCTTGGTTAGCTTAGGATCCCCCTAAGTATATAATAATGCCTTATACCTGGCCTTCTTAGAGCTTCCTATAACTATTATACCTAATTTCTTCTTAAGGTTTACTGTAAATAGGTTATATTTAATCTCAATATTAAAGTCGGCCAAAGGATAAACTTAAAGTATTCTTATCTGCTAAGGGCTTAATAGTTAATATACCTGGTATTATGCCCTAATTTCTCCTTAATAATAAGCTGGATTTATATTAGGCATTATAATATTAGAAGGGAATTATTACTTATCTAAAGCTTATAGCCAAACTTAAGCATCTAGGAATAATGTTTAGGGGAGAAGAGAGGAGATTATAAGCTTTTAAATCACCTCTAGTTTAACATTAGCAGTTAGCCCCTTCCAGAATTAGCATAATAAAACATTAAGCCCTACTATAATAATTACTACAAATATTATAATGCAATATATATATTCTAATCCATGCATGCTCTAAGGGTTTGCAGGTCTATTATTATTCTCTTATTTCTTTATTACTAAATTATACTAATTTACTTTATACTCCTAGCTAAGCTAAGTTAAATTTAATATTCTTAATTATCTTATTTTATATATTATCCTAGATATAAAAGTATTAACTTATTATTAGCTAATATATATAATATTTTTTATTACTTATGCTCGCTAAGAATAAGACCTATTACGCCCCTTTTTGCAGGGGAGGCTGCTATTATACTTATTTATTAAAGTAGATATTACAGGCTATTAGCAATATCCCTATCTAGCCTCCCCTGGAGACCACTTTTCGAATTATATATTAATAGGCTTCCCCCTTTTATCTAAGTTATCTATCTTACTTATTCCTGCTCCTCTAGGCTATGCCATTCCTCTTTAATCCCTAGATTAATAGCACCTAGAGCAGGACTAGGATAGCATAGATTGCAAATACCTAACCAGAACTAATTACGCAGATAAGGGGCTTGAATAATGCTATGCCTGCTCCTGTACCTATGCAGCAGATAAGGTTAGATGCCGCTTAGGCTGTTATAAAGCGGTGTATATTATAGTCTATGATGAGGGTGGCTATTATTTGCAGGATAAGATTAGCAGGTAAAAGGATTAACTAGGGAGGGGAAAGAGTACTATAAATAAGGCTCCTGCTATAAGACCTACTAGGGCTTGTATTACTAGTATTAATAATATATGCTTAGCAGTGTAAGTTCTAGAAGGGCTATAAGAGGATTAGGATCTTACTATTTTAAACTTAATAATCAGGCTATAGCCTATTGTTATTAGGGTATATATTATTATAAGGAGGTAGGCTCCTTTAAGGCAAGTATATTCAAGAGGGAAGCCCTTAATATCTCCTATGCTACAGGCATCTTCTATACCTAATCTATATTAGGTTTAGCAAAAGTTCTAGTTAATATACTTGCCTATTATTAATTAGTTACTATAGTTAGGGTGCTTAACTTAAGTTTACCTATGACTTTTATAGATACTGCTAAGTATACTCTACAGGGGATATAGATAAGGCCTGCCTATAGGTAGTTTAGGTTATATACCTTAATGCTTAGCGATATAAGCGATATCTGTAGTATTATTATATTAATATACTGCAAGGCTCTAATCAGGATCGAGAAGAGAGACCCCTTATTTATAAGCATAGGGAGGCAGGTAAGGGGGTTAGGGAATTAGCAGCCTCTCTTTTTATAAGGCTTAGTATCTCCTTGGCTCTGCTAAGTTAACCTTAAGGCCTTTAGGGATACTACACTCTAGTATATCCCTCTGGCTGGCAGACTTCTATCTCTAATAATCTTTCTCTATATCTTAGGAAAAAGAAGGGCTAGTATTACAAGGGTTCCTCTAGTAAGGATAGAGAGGAACTAAAAGATCTAGCGCTAGCTAAGTTTCTCTATAAGTATACCTCCTAATATAGGCCCTAAACTTGGCGCCATTATTATACTAGGTTCTTATTAGTCTAAACCCTATTATAGGTTATTAGCTGCTACTTATAACAAAAAGATAGTCCTAATAAATAACCCCTTCTCCCTAGTAGTTATAATATCTGTAATAATACTATATATAATACTTATCGTACCTAAAGCCTCTGCGCTTAGTATTATCCTTAGCACTAGCAGCACGCTCCACTTAGTTAGATTTGCTATGCCTAGGTTCGCCGCTAGTATAAGCAGGAATACGAGGATATAGATAGGTTTGCAGCCGCTCTGGTCTATAATATCGCCTATAAATGCAGGCGTAATGCCTGCGACTACTAGGTAGGATATGACAGTGAGGTTTATAAGCGTGATGGAGACGCTGAGGTCGCGGGATATGGGGGTAAGGGCGGGGAGGTAGATGAAGGTGCTAAGGGTCGAGAACATGGCTGCGAAGGAGGTTATAAGGGAGATTTATCGCTTCTGCTATCGCGAGAAGATGGATGTATTTTCGCGCCTTTGCACGGGGGCGCCTAGTTTTATGGCATCGGGGGCGTTATCTTTTAGTTCTTTTGTCGCTGTAGATATAAGGACGGGGGAATAAGGAGTAAGTATTGCGTTAGGAGTAACTATTTTACAGCAGAAATAAGAAAACAGTTTGTCTTACGAGTCTATGCTATTGATATTAATTCCTGAGGATAAATACAGGTCTATAAAGTATATATCTTCTAGAAGAGTTTTCGCCCTCACCGATCTCGACGCCAAGTCGGGAATCTCACCGCGTGAGTCATAGTCGGATTTTGTTGTTTCTAGAACAGCGATCGCTCGACCACCTTCTCTGTTGAGAATAGGTCAACCGGGCGCATAGTAGGTTAACAAATGGCATTCCTCGTTTCTGCACATCACCAATTACATCCGAGCATTAGAGGTTTGTCCTACTGAACACATATGCTTTGATCCTATTTCCCACTCCCCGATTCACCTCGCATATATGGCATGGCATTTAAACGACCGAGGTGAAAAGGCCGGGGCGTGGACCAGTGTTCCGGCGGATAATAATAGACTAATGACCCAGAAATAAAGGCAGCGCTTATGGTCCCGCGCCGACGCGACACCCCACATCTTCCTGGAGCACCTCTGATACAGCCCCCAGGGTAATAAAGGTGGAACTCGTATACCTAACCACAAGATGTAGTAGCATTTGCTATATACAGGCTAATATTGTCTCTTTAAGTAGCATAAGGCTATAATAAGTCACTATATTTTTACTATCCCTTTGAGTGCCACAGCCCTTAGGCGGGGTCACGACAGGGGTATCAAACCAATCAAAATAGATAAAACTAAAGGTACTTCTCCACATAACGTTATATTACTATAAGTTAACCATAATTAAAGTATTGAACTGTTTATATATCCTTCTTATAAATAACTTATTATACCTATTAAAGGAACTATTAAGTTAATAAGCTGCTATATAGGTATTTAGGCCTATAACATATAGACTGTAGTCTTGACGTAGCATTTTAAGTTAATCTTTATATAGAGAGATACCTATAATATATAAGCTCTCATTAATTAAAATAAGCTAAGTAGCTATACTCTTACTGAAGTACTAATTAAGCTGTTTAATAAGCTATATATTCTCTATCTTACTAAATAGATAGATAATAAGTTAAACTGTTATATTAGCTTTTTTTAAATTTTTTCTTACTGCCTTTAAATACAGAAGTAGTTGCTTAAAGTTATTAGCTTTAATAATATATATAATACTAATTGTTTTGTTTTAAGCTTCTTTTATTTTAAGTAATGAAATAAACTTATTTTATTTTTATTTTTGACGTAACTCGACTATTTTCCATTCCTCTACGGGCCCCCTGTTGTAGATCTCTGCTAACATGCGCACTTCGAAGCAGGTGCTTTTGACATTCAATCGCCGCTACAGTGACCGAACTGAGCCGGTTCCGTTCATCCGTGATGACCTTCTTTGCCTGTGAGAAAACACGCTCACACTCAGCGCTTATAGTCGGGCAACTGAACAAATCAAATGCCATCTTGGACAGGATTGGGTAGTCAGATGCATGGCGAACCCACCATTCCAGAGGATCCTCAACATCCAGATCAGCCTTATTGATCCTCGCCATAAACTCATCCAGCTTAGAAGTCCGTTTCACCCGCTTCTTTCCTCGTGTAGCTGACATCGGAGTGACGGCAAGCCTCTGACGACGCTTACGAGCTTGCTGGAGTGGATCAAGTGTCGCATTGCCATGAACCATAGCCTTCTCCTCTAGCTCCTCCAGCTCCTCCAGCTCCAGCTCCTGTCGCGCTCCGTCCATTAGGTCCGCCTCCGCTTCTGCCTCCTATTGTGCAAACACCTCTTGCACCACTCTCTTTACCCTGCTGATCCATTGTTTATTGTGGCTCTATTGAAGCTCAAAGTACGTAAACTTCTTGGCCGGCTGCAAGGCAACTGCGCATCGATATGTAGGACTTGCATTTGTGAGGCCGAAGTATTCCTCAAGTTTGACACGAGCAGCATCAATAGCCTGGGAATAGTATGTTGAAACCACGTCAGGATGATCATCTGCGATTTTCCCAGCCTCTTGGAGCTTCTTGAAGAGTACATTCAGCGACTCGATGGCCTCGTGGAGTGAGCCATGTGATCCTTCTCGGCCAACTTTGTTTGCCCGTCCTTCCATGCGTCTTGTCAGATCTTTGAAAGGCTTGAGGATAGCATGGAAGTGGCCCAGATCGACTCAATACTGTGGAGTCAGGTTATCGCCCGAGATATAATATCCCTCACTGACATGGCTATAATGGAGAAAGAATAGATCAATTGCGTGGCGAAGTTTGAGGGCTCTTTCAATCATGGCATATACAGAGTTCCAGCGGATGCCGCCATCGACCAGGACTCTAGTATAAAGCTGTTCAATGCTGCCTTCTTCGCAAGCCTGCAAGATGTACTGCTTCAGCCGCTCCCGTCGCTGGTCGTATCTGTTGATCCACACGCAGAAGTTGCGGAGCTTGCCGATGAAGCTTTGCTTCCTCCATATCTCAAACCGCTCGCCATCGGATGCGCCGCGAAGCTGTTGCTCCAGCTTGCTAACGCCTTGTCCAAACAGTAGAGCTTTGACGATGAGGTTCAGCATATGGCCGACGCACCGAAGGCGATTTTCACGTCGGATTGTTATATACTACTCTGCTAGCTCTTGAATGCATACGTAGTTGCTCGCGGCGTTATCCATCATGAAGTAGCTAATGATTGGCGACATGTCATGAAAGTCGATTACGGTTGACAACACTTTGGCGATGTTCGCACCGAAATGAGGACCCTTTAGAGGTGGGAGGTCTAAAAGAGCTGTCTTCAGCTTGTGGCGCTCCTCTAGGAAGTGATCGACAACGGCGAGATAGTTTGTGTCTTCTTAGGATGTCCATGCATCCATCGAGATATGGAACTTGCTTTTGGCGGAATGGAGCTTTTCCCTTAGCTAAACGCGTCTCCTACGCTACTTCTCTTTGACCCAACTGCTAAGAGTTGACGGGCTTTTGGGAAGAATCTTGTCAATGTCTTCGACATAATTGATAAAAATCTCATTCGTGCGCTGATGAGTCGCTTGACGAAATGTGAGGTCAAGGACAATGACCCAGTCAGTAAAATCGTCCTTGAATTTCAGGTCGTCGAACACCACGCGCCGGCTTCCGAGGTATGGCGTGAGGCTTGCTGTCCTTTTAGCTATGCTGAAAGGATCGGATCCTGTTGCTTTGTAACCAAATTCTTCCAGTCTGTGCTGCTGTTGAAGGTAGTAAATGATGCCGGTCGTGGTCGTGCTCTCACTGGCAAACAGCGCAGCATCATGACGGCCACTAATATGGCAATACTTATACAGCCCATACTCGTTGTTCCCGTCCGTCGTAAGTTGAGCGCTGTGCCTGCAGATTGCTGAAGGCTGGGATTTGGAGTTGATGACGCGCTTATGAGGCTGACGGTATCGAATGGATGGTACTGGCTCCCCTGTCGTAGCGGATCTTTGTTCCAGTCGATAGGGAAAAGGCACCGAGAGGCGTCTGACCTCCCTCTTTCGTCCGAAAGCATCGAACGAGAGGTCTCATCATTAGTTCGAGTTGAGGCGGAGACAGGAGTGCTCGGCCGGGAGAGACCGAGCGACTCAGAAGGAGGCCTAGCAAGGGTGGCTTCTTCGAGCCTTCCATGAGACCTGAAGAATGGATGCGAAGACATATTTAAGATGCATGGCTGAAGAAGGGTCCTCTTGGCAGGCTTCACAACTTCAACATTTACATCTAACGGAGTGTCCAGCGCAGCCAAAAGTGTCTTGCTATCAACCATAACTGTAGGGCTGCGTGAGACAATGACACAAGATGCAGCTTGTGGTATACTATGTTGAGGGCGGCATTGAATCTTAGAGATGCAATTGACGGCAATTTTAACAAATAGAGGGACGCAGATGGCGCTGGAGACGAGCTCTGTCCAGAGGATTGGATCATCTTGGAGAAGATCAAGTCCTTCTTAAAGAAGCTGAAGATGACAACTACGGCTCTTAAGTCATTGTTTGCAATACTCAACAATGTCCTCTTGGTGATGGATTTCATATTTGCATAATTAAAAGCCGGCAAGGAAGCAACTACTGACAATCTTGTGACGGTACTGGCATATAACTCAGGCTGGGCTAAGTTGAATAAGTACTATCGCCTTACTGAAGAATCACCTACGTATGTTGCAGCTATTATAGTCCACCCTTTATACAAATCGCAATATATCCAAGAGAGCTAGAGAAAGGAGTAAGCTAAGTGATTAAAGAAGTTAATTAAAATACTATAGAATGAATATATAGAACTACTACTTCGTCTTCATAAAGTCCTACTGATACCTATAAATAAAACCTTAAATTAGAGGCATAATTATCTGCAGCTATTACTCACTATAGATGAATATGAGTGATATTGCAATTCTAAATAGGTTTATGGCTTTACAAGCGCCCTTACATGGTGGCTAGAGGAGGCGTAGCAGAAAATCTACCCAAGCCTGAGCAAGATGGCTGTGGATGTACGGTCGATTCCCCCAATGTCTACGGAGCCTGAAAGACTCTTCTCTGGTGCAAAGATAACGATTGCAGGCCGCCGAAATCGACTTAGCAGTGATGTAATTGAAGCATTGGAGTGCCTGAAGTCATGACTTGGGATACGAAATTTTCAGGGTGACGAGATTTGTGTCGAAGGGGTTGAGTGATGATATCATGTGGAACATATTGGGATCCTAGCAATAAATACAATATGAGTCATGCTCATATTGGGCAATACAATATACATCTCTTGACAATATAATAATACTGCCAAGAGGTCCATATTGGCGATATCATATTGTTTATATTATTAACAACACTGTTCGCGTGGGTGTAGCTCTAATAGTGACATCATTCACTGCATGATATTGTACCATATCGCGGGATTCCTGACTCCGTACATATGTGGATCATCCATAAGCGACCCCTGTTGTCAAAGTTAGTTGGGTGCTGTACTAACGTCCGTCACCCACAGACCGGCCACCTTAGCCAAAACACCAAGAACTAGATAGCATGATCAATTAATTAATTATCTCAACACCACATTTTTTATATTAAATGAAAATCTAATCAGTGAATATTTAAATGAAACTGAGTACAAAGATCTTCAAGTTTTAATTTCTGGACTCTATTTGCCGTTATTTCTGGCTGTAAAGTCCTCCGCATCTGTTCTCGAGCCTTCTTAATCGCTGGAATCTTTGCGAACTCAGCATTTGGGTTATAGATAACCTTTTTTTGGGCCTCTCTTGGTGTTGTACTTCCTTTGATCCGACCTTGTAGAGTAGAACGGTTGATGCCATAAGCTTCTACTGCTTTATTCACTGAAACTCAATCTGCAACGATCTGAAGCGCAGCACTTATATCTTTCTCAGTAAAAGAAGGCATTCTGAATTGATTGGCGTTAGTTTGGAATTAATTGGAATTAAATTGATAGAGTTATGGCTGTTTAAAGTATATACAATTTGGGTGGCTGGGTAAAAAATGAGGTGGCCAGTCTGTGGGTGACGGACGTTATCTCTTTGACCGGCATAAGGCATCCATCAGGTCACGACAGGGGTGAGGGGCCAATCAAAATGACTGTGACAACAGGTACTTCCATTCACACCTAAAATGGCGTGTGATATAAGTACCAACAGTCAGCATTGTTACAAACAGCTACATCACATACTTTACAACCGTACCTGCTAACCCGACCTCGTGCATTTCCTGATATTGGCTGTAAAGAACCTCCTTTTTTCCCCTTTTTGGCAGGTCGAGGCTGCCCTTGGCGCAGGCCTTTGCAAGCTAGGCAAGGTGAAGAGCTATTTCTGCCTCGAAAGACATGATTGATATCTCTTTGTAAGTGATTTTGCCGTGCTTGAAGATCTTCACTGTCTTCTTCCTTCCCTGTACAGTATCTCTTCCTTGTGTGACTATCGGTGCCGTACTTGTTGAAAATAGCGTTATAAATGCACTCCTTCCAAGCTCGAAGCGTGCTATAGGGCTTCCAATGAGGCTGCCGGGTCTTCTTCTGCAAAATGAAGCTATTCACAAGTGCAACGTCAAGGAGGAAAGACCAAAGTAACGCCTGCCAAGGACCACGCCGGAAACGATGCTGATATGAGGTATAGGATCTTATCTGATCACCGCGATCCACGTGATTCATTTCATCATTATACTGAGCGGCAATAGAAGGAATAGGGATTATCCTAGACTGATCTCCATTGAAAACCTCCTTAAGGCGTTGTGCCTCTGCCTTTGTGCCTCTTTTGGCGGGTAATTTCCTCTCTTTTGGTGTGCGGTTAAGAGGGGTTGCGCTGTGTGTTGTTGAAAGGGAGAGCACTACAGAGCTATCTTTCCAAGCGACTTGAAGGACCTAGAGGGAAGGGAAAGAGACAGATTAGTAAGGGAAATACAGGTAAAGTTGTCCCTACCTGTTTATCCTTCGTCGGTATTAAATATACCTTATTATATAATAAAGGCTTGCCGTCAGGAAGCTTCCCGGTCTCTTTTATCTGCTTCATCGCGGCGGTGATGCCACAATTAGGGTAGGCTGTGCCTATGGCCCCGTATCCAAGCTGCCGAAGTAGGCGGAAGAGCCGCGGCGATGAGAAGAGGTTATCTGTAAAGACGTGGTGTGTAGGCGTTGACAGCCTTTTTAGTAGGTGAACCACGACGCTCTGTGTATTGCTGAGAGGGATCTCAGTTTGTAGCTTCCCCTTCTTGCCGTACGGCTTCGGTATCTTTAGCTTGATTGTTGCAGGCACAACTGGTGATGCCTTCACATGCCAAAGCCACTGCAGAAAGTAGCCCTGTTGTGCAATAACCCAGATTTTGAAGCCCACCGGTGTGGGCTTTCCCTTGACAAGCGTTGTCTCTTTTGATCTGCCTGTAAAAGGGACCATACACTCATCTACAGTCAGATTAGTCCCTGGAAGATAGAGCTCGATAGACACCCTTTGTATATGCTTAGACCACTCTTCAGCCGCTGGGAAGGTCTTTGGAAGATCTCTCTCATCGCTCACATCGAGATTGGTGTGATCAAAAGTGCGGAAATACCGTGTGATCAGCTCGAACTTCCGTAACGGCATGAACTTTGTAAATGGGTGAAGGGGGCGCTGATCTCCTAGGCTGGGGGCCTTCCAATGGTCCTCAAGGGATATTTCCCTATGAATTCCTAGGTAAATAAGGATACCAAGCCATACATAGGCTGTTGCGGTGGAGATGCCTTCCCAATCATGCAATCGCGAGTGGTCAGAAAGGGGGGTATTCCAGCTATCTTTGACGCCATTATCAGCGCAAAAAAAAGCCCAGTCTTCAGTATATCCAACCCATGACTGTACAAGGGAAATAGGTACGAAAAGCTGGAATAATTCAAGTGGTTGTTGGGGTAGATAGTTGATCTGAAAATCACGATATTCTAGGTTGAAAGGTTGAAAATCATCACCGCAGCCCTCTTCGGGCGGAAAATCAGGTGTGCCGGTGGGGTCATTAGCAGCTATCACACAAGGCGGGCTATCAAAGCTGTGATCATCTAGTATATGTATCTCTTGGGAGCTCATTGTTTTAATTGAGACTCGTTAGGGTCAATTTATATGAGGATTTTGATGATTTTGGTGGTGTTGAATAAAGAAGCTGTCTGACGAGAACTTTACGTACCCCTCAGGTACTCTCGAAATAAGTGGGGCGAAGCGGGGCGAGTGACCTTTGGATGCCTTATGCCGGTCAAAGAGATAGCATCTTAGGGATCCACATAACACGTCGATCACGGTAGCATCGGTTCAGATTTTATGTGGACCTGCTGATCTATCGCACATCATGAATACGGGCGCATTCACTATACGCGTATCGCTTGGCGTAAACCTACGCGTGTCCGCGGATTATTCTTAAAATTACTCAAGTAACTGTAGCTATAAGAGTGCTACGCTCTCCATGTCTTGCACTACAAACCTCATCATCGAATAGAACCGAGACTTAGAATGCACTTCCTTGCCGCAGCCATTCTGACCTTGGCGACTGCCGCCAACGCCCTCAAAATTCCTTCTTTTGCGCCACCGGACTTTCCGGTTAGCGACATTGACAATGACGGTGTAGGCTCCCGTGCAGACTATAGCAGCATCTTACCTAGCAACACAGCTGACGCATCCTGAAGACACACGCCGGACGATATGATGTTCGCAAAACAATGGTTTGGCTAGACGACAAGAACCCTGAGAACTTGAATAGGTATGTTATTGTCATTTGCAATATGGCAAAATGGGCTTTTGGCTAATCCGTGCTATGGAGCTATTTCTACCTCTTTTGGCTCACAACCGTTGATGGCCGCAAATATCACACGACCCTGGCCCCGAACTTTTTCAGGGGCCGGACCACTGGCATTTTCCGAGTGGAAGACTTGCAAGACCTTTCTTCCACCGGCGCAACCGTCTTCGCCCCAGGCACTGGAAGCTCCGAGTATCTAAACCTGCGCTCCGAAATACAAAACCTTACTAGCCCAAGGGGTGGGGATAACTATACCGCTATGCATGTCACAAGTGATTACGCTGGAGTGAAGCTGGACGTGCACATGACTCCTACTGGAAAGAACCTATACATCGGAGGAAACGGCGGTGTCACCCTTTCAAGCCCTGGCAATGACTTTCGCGAGTTGGTTCCTGGCTACTCTTGGTATTGGGTATGTGCAGGATCAGACTTCAAGTGGTGTTTAGCTAACCGAGACCAGGGAAATCCTACGCTGCGCCTCAGCGGCACAATCAACATCGATGGCAAGGACGTGGAAATCGACCATGGGAAATCTAGAGGTTACTTCGAGAGGCAATCTGGTGAATTTGGCATTTCTGGAGGTCATTGGGGATACTGGCTTTACCTATCTAACGGCATCTTCATCCACGGATGGGTTGTCGGTGCTACCGTCGAGAGGCCCTACAGTACCCCCGCTTGGGCAACTGTTTGGCACCCTAACGGCATCCACGAAGTCCTCGAAGTCGGAAACACCACCACAGCCACGGATGTATGGAAAAGCCCTGTGAGTGGCAAGAATTACTTCCAGAACTTCAAATTAGACCTGCCTTCTCGAGAAGCGAGCTTTCATATCCACCAGGCTATTAAGAAGAGCGAACTCCGGCCTCTTCCTGGCTCAGACGGATACCAGATCACTGAGGCCTATTCCCAAGGTCACGGAGTTTGGGAGGGCGAGAAAGTGACATTTTACGGACACACTGAGGAACTGTCGTACTGGTAAGTATTTTTCTAAATAATACATACCGTAGCGCTTGGTATGGGAGGGTGCCTTTAGCAAAGCGTTTTACTATGTAACTATTTACAACTATGTACTTGACTTATTACCGATTTTATAAACAATGGCTTACGCTCTGTTTCTCCACTGCCTCCTTACTTTGTCTTATTTAAGCCTCCATTTCCTAAGTTCATCTATTCTAGGTAATATCGGAAAGCATGACCTTTCTGTTTGTAAATAATTATATGGTTATGTCGTTAAAACATGGTGGCATTTTCTCCAGAACTTACTGCTTTGACCGGCAAAAAGAGCGCAATTAACTTTGTATTTACGACCTGTCTTGATGACAAAAATGGAGTAACTAGTATATATTATATTCCACATACCGTGTCTGTATGGGGGGTGTTTTTTATTTTTATTTTTATTTTTTTTTAGTGTAATAGAACTTTACCTACTATTACGGTCATAAAGAGAACCTAGAAAGCAAGTTTAATAAGGCAGCGCAGACTTTCATTTATTTCGCATAGAGAAGACCACAAGCAAGTGTCACTAAAACCCCTCACCTAACATCATTTTTGTCTAATCAATTGACTCTCAACCACCTGCGATGTCATAAGATAACAAAAAGGCTAGAATCATTCTAGCTCTTCAAGATCTTCAAAACGGTAAAAGAAACTAAGGCCGAGACGCGCGGTAGAGATCTATAATATTCACTACTATAGCTTATGTTGTCGACAGACGGGTATACCGTCTTGGAGCGATTGGATACCCAAGTTACTTTGACTACCCTACGACGGTTGTGGTTCCCAAGGAATAAACTAGTCCGTACAAGGATTATGTTGGCAAATGATTAGGGCATGATGCTGAGCAATTGCGAAGTGTCAGGCCTCTTAGCAGTCAATAATACGACTGAGGCATATTGAGGTAAAGAAGCTTTATTGGCAATTGGTAAACTAAAGCCTATGAAGGTGTACATGAATGTATTCTATATACTCTTAGTACTCACCACATCGGGGGTGAGCTGAGCGAGTGTTTCATGGGCTCAAGAAAGGTACATGTGAGTCAGAAGTGATTGGGTGAAATAAGGGTAAATACGACGTAACCGCGAGCGTCATTAATGAAAATGTGAACATAATAAGGATGGTAACAATCTCTAGATTCGAAATGAGCGGGTGCTCATAGGGACTACCGGAGCAACCCCATGAAGCTATGCACATGCCGGAAAGCTGAGGCTAATATCGTAGGAAACCTTCCAGATGCATAGATCCCCAGTCTGACAGAGGCAGCCTCTCAGATGATCCAATGACGGTCCCGTTTTTAGGTCAACTTGGTTGTCAGGCGGCACTACTGCAGTTGGGGCAGATTAGCGACAGAAGAGAAGTAGACCTTTTTAATAATCTCCGCGGAACGGTTTGCATCCTTCGCTTCTAGAGGCTTATGTTGACTGGGACCTGAAACACTACTTATGGGAATACGCGTATACAAAGGGAGGGTCCTAGAAGTTTAATACTGCTAAGCCATCAGCAAGCGCCATAAAAAATGAAAAAGCAACGAAACGCCGTTTTCAGCTTCTCCACCCAAATCGGATTCAAATATCTACTGCACAAGCAGCTTTATCTTTCGCTGTTGCGACCAGAAGAGTAGCAATCGCTCTCAACATAGATATCGCAATCAGGGTGGTCATTAACTCAATTCAATCGCCCCTCCAGTGGCTTAAAGGAGCCGGCCTAACGAGCCAGATGGTAAGGCCAGCCTTATTCGCGCAGTTGCAGAACTGGCAAGATGTCGCAGTGGTCAGGGCGTGAAGCTTAAAACTGGTTCATTGCTGGCTTATACAAATATGTAGTACAACTATATAAGTATCACTCCATCCAGGTAACTGTCTTATAATAAAGAAACTCGTCCAATCCTTGAGAACCATTGAATCGACCAAATCCACTATCCTTTACACCCCCGTGAGGGAGAGAAGACTCATCATGCACCGTCATAGAGTTAATATGAACTGCCCCTGACTCCAAATCATTAGCTAGATCAAAGGCTGCCTTCAAATCCTTAGAGAAAATCGAAGCAGTCAAGCCGTATTCTATGTCGTTTGCTAAATCTAGCGCTTCACGGTGCGTCTGAAATATAAAAAGGGATACACTGGGGCCAAATGACTCTTATGAGTATATGTCCATGTTCTTCTTTACGTTACCGAGGACGACAGGTCTTATCTTAGTCTCCGTCTCATGGGCATATTCATCCCCAAAGATCTTAACCTGATATGCTCCTTTGGATATGGCATCTGAGATAAGGTCGCGATTACGACTGGCCGAGGCTGAAGTCACCACAGCAGGCGTATCATATGCGGTGCCAAAGTTCTTTCTTATGACATGGCTAAGGAGGTCCTGGAATTCAGACGCGATAGATTCGTGAACAATAATGCGTTCCGTGGACATGCAGATTTGGCCAGCCTGTTTACCTTATCAGTAAAGGTCGGTTTTGTCATATTTAGGAACCAAGAATCACTTACGTTAAGGAAAGCTCCTTGTACGCAGTGGCGAGCAGCTTGTTCCAGATCAGCGTCCTTGAGTACGATTGCACTGGCCTTTCCTCCAAGCTCCATCAAGATAGGCTTCAAGTGCTTCCCAGCAGTGGCCGAGATGATCCTCCCGACTCCAGTACTACCAGTAAAGTTGATCTTCTTGACAAGTAGGTGTGAAACAAGGCTGTCGATGGTGCTAGCCGCTTCAGCCGGTGAATGGAATAGTAAGTTTAAATAACCATCAGGCAGACCAGCCTCACGTAGGACGTCATAGATTGCCCAGTAACATCGAGGTATATATTCTGAGCCTTTCAAAATTGTCGTATTGCCAGTAGCTAGAGCAAAGAGGACTGATCGAAGGCCGAGGTTATAAGGCGCATTCCTTTGACCATCGTGCATTAGCAATGCCCCGTTACTATACCACGGAACCAAGTACTGAGGTCCTTCTTACCAAGGTGCTATTCTAAGCACGACTCCATACGGTTTTTTGTGTACCATAGCTTATATACCTTGGTAGATAGATTCCAGAGTAGCACCCGTTATAGCCCCAGCTATCCTACCAGCAGTATCTCGCAACCCTTCAATTGTGACTCTAAGGATAAAATCTTGGTAGAACTTATTGGCGCTGATCTCATGATGCATATATTCCCCCAGCTCGGCCCGTCGCCGATCCATTGTATCAGCGGCCTTGAGGAAGATATCCCGTCTGCTCGAAGCTTTCGTTTTAGACTAATCTTTGAAAGCACTATGGGCACTTTGGACAGCTTTTTGTATATGCTCATCCTTGGCACAGGAAAAGGACCATATTTCTTTATTGGTCAAAGGGCTGGTAACTGGAAAAGATTCGGAAGTGTGTACCTGCTGGCCATTGATGATAAGTGGCACTGAAAAGTTGGTACTAAGGCTTCTATGTCCTCTAGACAAGGGAAGGGCGCCTTGGTTGATATGACCCGTTCGTCTGATGAGTGATTTCAGCATACTAATGGTAGTGCGATGGTCTGAGGTTCTGATTTTACAACTTGGTTCACTATGAGCAGCTATATTAAGGTATTTATAGGACTCGACTTAAACACGGGCAAGTGTTTCAGTTTCGGAATATCCGCCTTCAGTGGGAAAGAAGACTCTCCGAGACGGAACATGCATCTACAACAGAAGGAAAGATTCTTTCAACATGGAGTCAATTGAAGCTGACTAGCATATTCGTTGCTCGATTGGTTGATGGCTTCTTAAGCTCGGGATGGAAGATACGTCTGACAAATCGTCGGTTGGCGCTATTTCTAGCTCCGGTCCTCGGAATAGTGGTTTCACCGGAACCAATTTAAAACTTCGGAACAGTGTCGTATTCCGTTCCCTCTTAGTTATTCCCTTTCCGTCTCCTCTTTTCCTACTTTCGGTCCTCCCACAGCAAACAACGGAATGGATTCATGCGGCACCAAAAGAACAAGAAACTCATTATCCATTATTACGAGCAAGTGACGAGCTCCATATACTGCTCGTGCATGTACCCCTTGGCGACGACGGAAAGGCAAATGCGACGGTCAATCGCCTATGGTCAGGCAAGGCAGCGTTACCGAGCAGGAGACGAGCGTGATCTATGAGAGCCCGAATTACAAAGGGAACACATGAATCGTGAGATCAGTCACGTTGACCGCAATGTCAAATCAAGCTGCCTAGCTTGTAAGGGGTGTCGGCAGGGAGAGATGGGGGCAAAAGCTCCGGAATGGAGCCCACTTACGGAGGTTAGCGACAATGAGAAGAGGAAGGGAAAGAGGAAGTTGCCTAAGCAGACTTGGTACGGCTGCCGAATCTGTGATGCAGCAATTCGTAACAACCGGAATTGTTGGGACTTCTATCACCACCTAACATAGGCGAGGATCATGTTCCTTTAATTTGACGCTTTTTAATTGGTTACAACCCCTCGTCGTGACCTCGCTGGAGCCTTATGCGCACTTAGGAGATTTGACGCCCTGAAGAGACGCGAATCTGACATCCTGGTGCAACCACGAATGGGAATGGCATGGGTCAACAGGTATCTGTACAGGGTAGGCGCAGTGGAGGCCGAACACTTGGAGAAGTTAGCCTTGAAGCAGGCCTGTCTCAGGGACGAGCGAGACTGTGAAATGTGGCGAGTAGGAATTGGTGAGGTTGGAGGGGCTCAAGGCTGGACGCCGGAAAATAATGTTAACGAGGCTTAACTTTGTGGGCCGTATGAGGCATATCGTTCTGGGCGGAATAAATTCATTCATTCACGACTAGCCTGTGCTGCCTCGGATCTTCCGTCAGATAATGAGCTACCCCGCACCCGGATCTCTCGGACACAGTCCGTGATCAGCTCGTTCTAACCTTCGTCTCAGAATTTGCGCTTTCACATTATGCTATTTCCTGATGAATCCGCACAACGAATTCTAACCTCTCATCGTGGTAGAATTATATTAAATATCAGGTAACGTGGTTAATAAGCATGCAACGCAGATAAGCATGCAACGCACTTTTCTTACCCTTTAAGCTAGAACTTGCTTTAAATCCACCATAAACTATCTAATCAATTAAAACTACTTACTATACTCTTCCCCAAATGTCTTAATTACTACCTGATAGGTCCTTGCATTATGCCCGGCCTTGCCGCATACACCACAACGCCGACCAGCCGGTCGCTCTAACCAGGCCTAACCACCACTTCTAGATAATTCGGCCACTAGCTGTATATCAATATCCATCTAATTAATTACTTATAATGCATCCTCTATAGTCATGGCCCCTCCTTTCTGTAATCTAGTCCTTTTTGCCCTCCGGCGCTGGCTTAGTATCTTATTTGTATCTTAAAGGTTTTAGACCTTAGGCCTTAATAAGGTAACCTTATATATAACTGCCTTTATTGCTTTAGTATTTAAATTTAAAGCTTTAATAATTAACTCTAGGGAGCTACTTTTATATCTTTTAATTCGTTTTTTAATATATTTAAACTAAGATTGGGCCTTAATTGCTGTCTTTAGGGTCTTTAAAACCTATAGGGTTAAAGGTTTAGTAGCCTCCCCGGGAGGCATTGGGGTCCATAGCTATACATTAAGCTTTAAGATAACATTTTCTAGGTTAAAAAGAGCAAGCCTAGCTCCTTTAAAACCTCCCTGGATATTACTCTTTATAAACATAGCTTTAAAAGCAGCGTAAAAGGCAGGAAAAAACTTAGTCTTCGAAATATAAGTTATAAAGTATCTAATTAGATACTCTATTTCTTAACTATATGCCTTTTTCAGCGGCCTAAAGTACCTAATATCAAGAGGCTAGAGTAAGTAAGATGTATAAGTAGGCATATAGTGTGACGGTTGGGTTTCCAAACAGGTAAACTAGTCCGTACTAGGTTTATGTTTGCAGATAACGTAGGGCGTGATGCTGAGCGATGCGAAGTGTCACGTTTCTTAATGATCAAGTAATGCGTGTTAGGCTTATTGATGTAAAGATGCTTTATTGATAGCTGGTGAGCTAAGTTCTATGAAAGTGCAAATGAATGTGTTCTATATACTACTGTGTGTGATGTGAGGACGACGATATGTGCGGACGCTGTCGTCCTTGGGACGCTTCGTTCCATGGGACGACGGCGTCCCTACGCTGGTCGTCCCTGCATGGTTGCATCGTGATTGGTTCTTGAAAGGAGTGAAATTGTGGGGTACACGTGACGTAACCGCTGGGGTCGTAACACGATCTCTCCCCTCCGTTGGGCCTCGTCCTCGAGACCTGCATACCCTGTCCATCCCGAATTTCACTTGGTGCGTTCTAACCTAAACCTTTCATCATCATGTCGCGAAATGTCTGACCGTGTCTCCAAACAGTATTCTCGCAAGACCCACGCGGAACGTGAGTTAGAAAAATTAAAAAAGGAGCGTGACGTTGCCAAACTTGCTGAGTCCGTTGCGTTGTCCGGCGAGCAAGCGGATATGCCGTGCACCCGTTGTTTTAGGGCAGGTAATGGGGACAAATGTTTGATGTCTCCCGATTCCAGTCGTTGTAGCGAATGTGTGCGCAAGAGAAAACCTTGTGATGGTACGCGGGTGGCGTCCTCTCGTGAGTTCTTTTCTGTGTTTTCTTGTTTGTCGCTGATTGCTTTTAGTATCTTCCCTTATGAAGCAGGAGAAGAAACTGGAGGTGGATGAGGATGAAGCGAGCGATGACCTTTTGAAGCTTCATGAGGAAATGGCGGCCTTGCAATCTCGTCTTGCTGCGGCTGCTGGGCGTCTGTCTCGTATCCGGAAGATTCGTGCTAGGGTGAAGGAGAAACGTTCTGAGGCCACTCGCCGTGGTCTCCAAGAAGTCGAGAAGGAGGATGGTATCTTGTCCATGTTGGATGCTCATGAAGATGCCGTGGTGCGTGATCTCCAGGTGGATCATGTTCCTAATGATGTTGACTGGTCTTCTCTTGGTTTGGGGGATGATTTTCTGAACGCATCGCCTTTGTTTGATTTTGGTGAAAGTTCTTCAGGAGCCGCTGGGCACCAACAAGGTGCTTAGTTGGTTCCCACGTATTCTCGCTTTCTGGGTAGTTTTTCCATTTCACCAAGTATTCCTTTCTGCCGTTTTCTTTGCGCATCTTCCTGATTTCTTCTGCTTCGTATACCTCTGGTCCTGTGATTTGTCGGGGTTCGTTGCCGGTCTTGACATGTATTGTGTCGGCGGCTGATTCTAACATCGAGATATGGTAGATTGGGTGACATCTGATGTTCGGGGGTAGATCTAATTCGTATCTGTCTTCCCCTGTCTTCCGTTTGATCTTAACTGGTCCTAGGTACTTGTAGTCCAGTTTGTGACTTGGTCGGTCTGTTTTGATGTTTTTGGTGGATAAGTAGACCATGTCCCCTTCCTTAAAGGTTGGTCCCTTCAACCTTTTAGGGTCATAGTGTCTCTGCATCCTTTTTCTGACGAATTCTAGCTCTGTCTTGAGTTCGTCGTGTATTTCCTTCAGCTTGTCGCTTGCGATAATGGCTGCGGGGTTCACATTCTTGGGTTCTTGAGCGTCGTAGTACGCGTTTGGGGTGAATCCGGCGTTTGCGTCGAACGGCGTGAGTTTCGTACTTTCGTTGTAGGCGGTGTTGTAGGCTAGCTGGGCGTTCGGTAGTTTCTCAACCCAGTTATCCTGTTCGTAATTGATGTAACACCGAAGGTACTGTTCTAGCACTTGGTTCATTCGTTCTGTCTGTCCGTCTGCCTGTGGTCTGAAAGCCGTTGTGAGCCGGTGTTTGACTCCCATGAGTGCCATAAGCGATTGCCAAAATTTAGAGGCAAATGTCGGTCCTCTATCCGATAGGATTTCCTTGGGTAATCCTCGTTCTCTTACTACCCTGTCGTAGAAAATGTAGGCCATGACTTCTGCGTCCGTTGCCTCTCTGTAGGGTAAGTAGATTGAGAATTTCGTGAGTCTGTCCACGATAACCATGATACTGTCGTAAAAGATTCCGGTTGAGGGGTCTTCAGATAACGGTAATTTAGTTATGAAGTCCATAGTGATTGAACTCCATGGTCGTTCTGCAACTTCGATTGGTTGTAGTTCTCCGTAGGGTTTGTGTCGTCGTGCTTTCGTTCTAGCACAGACATCGCATTGTTTGACAACCTCTTCTACTACCTTTCGTGTCGTGCGATATCCTTGCTGTAATAGCCGTTTCAGGGTCTTGGTGACCCCTGGGTGTCCATGTAGTGGATGTGCGTGGAATTCTTGGATAAACTCTTGTGGATCTCCTGGAATTTCTTTGGTGTCTGCTGCTTGTATCCATCCCAATGTTTGCATTTGTTGGGTGAATCGGTATTCTCCCTTTTCGTTCTTTTCTAGCACTTGTTCTCTTGCTTTGGTAGTGCCAGTGTCGTAATCTGGTCGTCGACTGATTGCGTCTGCTCTTCCATTTTCGGATCCCTTGCGGTGGATGATTACAAAATCAAATTCGCATAGGTACTCTGCGTAGCGTAATTGTCGTCGGTTGAGTTCGTGTGTCGTGGCGAAGTACGAAATATTTTGATGGTCGGTGTAAACCTTGACCTGATGTCTACTTCCCATTAAGTAATGTCTGAACTCCTTGAAACAGTTGACAATTGCTAAGAACTCCTTGTCGTAGATTGGATAGTTAAGTTCTGCTCCGTGCAACTTGTGTGAATAGAAGGCAATAGGGTGCAATTTTCCTGTGTCGTCTCGTTGACCGATTTGCCCTCCTAGTGCGAAATCCGATGAATCCGTCTCTAGTTCGATTTCCTTGTCGGGATCGAACATCGCTAGTACGGGTTCGCTGAGGATTGATTGTTTGAGCCCGTCGAAGGCTTCTTGTGCCTTGTCGTTCCAGGTGAAGGGCTTATCCTTCTTCGTAAGTTCTGTTAAGGGGTTCGCGATCTTGCTGAAGTCCTTAATGAATCGTCTATAGTAGTTGGCAAAGCCTAAGAAGGCTTGCGTTTCTTTGACGTTGTTGGGTACTTTCCATTCTGCTACCGCGGATATCTTCTTCTTTTCCATTCGGATTTCTCCGGGTGTGATGGTGTGTCCCAGGAAGTCTACCTTCGTAACGTGAAAGTGACTTTTCTCTGGTTCGACCAATAGCTTGGCGTCTTGTAGTGTTTTCAAGACCTTGTGGACGTGTTCCTTGTGTTCTTTTTCGTTGTCCGAGAAGATTAGGATGTCGTCCAGGTAACAGACTACAAAGATGTCGAGGTATTGTCGAAGTACGCTGTTGATCATCCGCTGAAACGTTGCGGGTGCGTTGGTGAGACCGAAAGGCATTACCAGGTATTCGAACAGTCCGAATCTGGTTCTGAACGCCGTCTTCCATTCGTCTCCTTCCTTGATACGGATGAGGTTGTACGCGCCTTTAAGGTCTAGAGCTGTGAAGATCTTTTTGCCTTGTAACCGATCCTTGAGTTCCGTGATGAGCGGAAGCGGGGTTCGATCTTTGATGGTTTTCGCGTTGACCGGTCGGTAGTCGATGACGGGTCTATCCTTTCCGTTTTTTTTTGGTACAAAGAACATGGATGATGCTGAGGGTGAACTAGATTCCCTGATATAGCCTTTTGCTAGCATCTCGTCGATGTATTCCTTCTGTACTCGTAGCTCTTTTTCGTTGAGCGAATACAACTTCTGAAATGGTAAGTTGTCGTCTGTGAGATTGATTTCGTGGTCCCATTGGCTGTGTTCGGGGACTCCTGTTTCTAATTCTTCTCTGAACAGTTTGTCGTATATCCGGTATTCTTTCGGAATGTTTTTTAGTCGGTCCTGGCTTGTCGTTGGTGGTTCGTCCTTTCTTGGATCTTGTTGTTGGAGAATGCCTAGGATTTCTGTTTTATTTCTTTGGCCTTTCTTGTGCTTGTGTCGTACTCCTTTTGGAGGTGGTGGAATCTTTGTTCCATGCCGGTCCACGCTTTCTCCTTTAGTCGTGGATTGAGATCTCTTCTTGCTCATCGTGATCGTTTTACTATCGCTGTCGGGGTCACTGGGGAAAGTGATCTGGCCGGTCCTCCAGTCGATGTGCGGGTTTTGTCGTCTAAGCCAGTTCATACCAAGTAGAATGTCCATATTCTCTCCCAAAGGTATGATGTCGAAGCTTATCCCTTGATTCTTTCCTCCGATACGGACCTTGAGGTGATCAATCTCTTGATCCACAATACCGTTGTTGTAATCAAAGTACTGTCCTTCCGCATTCACAAGTCGGTATGACAGTCGCTTCTTCTTCCATGGTAATCCTAGCTTTGTGACTATTCTTGGGTCGATGAAGTTCTTCTTTGCTCCACTATCGATCCATGCGTTTAGCCATCTTCCCTTGATCTGAGCTCGTAGCACTAGGCGATCGGGTTTGTTGTCTTGTGTGGCTCCCAGAGCACTTGTAGGTACGGGTCTTGTCCGTCCTTGTCTGGCGCTTTCCTGTGGCTCTGTTGTTACAGGAAGCGTATCTCTTTTCCCGAGGCGTCCTTGTGAGTTTGTTCGCAGTCGCTGTCTGCGCATTCTTCGCCGTCGGTGCAATCGTTGCTGAATTCGTCGTCGAATAGTCGCTGTTGAAAGCGTATTTCCAATTCTTCGTATTGTTTTTCAGATGTCTTTAGACGTGCTTCATATTTTTCGGATTCCGTCATCTGTCTGTCATGTAACGCTCCGATGTTTTCGAGGTATAGTTGGTGACATTTTTCCGGATCCGTACATCCTTCGATGTGATCCACCTCGCTTAGTTCTTGTCGTTCTTTCATGAGTTCTAACTCATATCTGCACCATCGTCGCCATGCTTTCTTTTGTTCGTCTGTTGGCTTCCCTCTGGTGTCGTGAGGTTTTTTGAAGAATTCCTCTATGGCTTCGAGTTCGCTGTCTGGCATCGTGTCCTCCGAACTGGTGTCGTCGATTGAAGCCTGATCGAATCCTTCGCCGAAGTCGATGGATTTGAAGGTGCTTCCTTGTTTCGCACATTCTTTCAAGGTCAAGGCTTCGAGTTCTTTTTCAACTTCTGTGATTTCCAGCGTCATTTGCTTGATTCCTTCGCAGAGGTTCTTGTTCTTTTGGATCTCGCGATAGTACGGCATATGGAACCGTAATTCCACTACTCCGAGATTTTCGTACCATAGGTGTACTAGGTATCCTTCTGTTTCAGTTGCTAGGTAGGGCTTGTCGTTCGGTGTGCCAGGAATCGTCACAGGAAAGCAGTCGTTGTCTTCCTTGTTTTGTCTATGTTCCTTACACCAATGATATTTGCATGAGAGCCACGATAGTTCCTCATGTTCTGAATGCGTTGGAAATGTTCTTACATCGTCCTTGACGTTGAACTTTGGTTCCCTGTGGAGTGGGTTTGTAGCAGTGTCCATGTGGTAGGCGCGTATGTTCAGGGGTGCGAGTTTGTTTGTTTCGCCATGTTCTCTGGCTTCCTGGGTGTACCTGTCTTCGGGTGAGGTCCACATCCTGCTGCCTGTTTCGTCGAACAGTTGTTCGTAGGGTTGTTGCCATTTCTGTTCCAGGCGTTCATCTTGTTTGCGGAGGTATCGTGCGGTTTCTCGTGCTACTCCTCCTCTGTGTCCCATGTGGCGGGATTGTCGATGGTGGTAGGTGCGGATCTTTGCTCCTGCCTCTCGTGCCTTTTGGAATGCCTGCTCGGTGTCTTGTAGGGTGACTCTAACTGGGATATCATCCACTTGTTTGAGTACTTCGGGTTGCTTGCCCTTGTTAGGGGTAGCGTCCTTCCCTTGTAGACCCTCTAGGTATTCCTTTGTTCCTTGTTTTGAGAGTCTTTGTTCTCTCATCATGCCTAGGGTTTCGGTGGGTGCATCTTGTGTGCTATTCTTCTTGTCTTGCTTGTATTTTCTGTGTCGGGCGTTTGTTCGTTCTCTGTATTCAGGATCGTCGCGAAGTTTCTGTTTTCTCCTTTCGTTGTATTCTGCCATCCTTTTGCGGTATGCTTCTTCGTCTCGCATCCTTTGTGCATGCCTTTCTCTCTGGAGTTGATTTTGGATTTCCCTAGTTCGTGGTTCTGGTTTCTCTTTGTTTGCTTCCTCGTAAGTGGGAAATATATCCCGGGGCTCTCTGATTGAGCTGTCCGGGTGCGGGTTCCATTCTTTTGCTGGCGTGTAGTCTTCATACAGGGCGGTGGTTTCCGCCATGTCGTACAGACTTCGTGTCATTCCCAGTGTCTGGGTCTTGATGGCCATCTGAGGGTCCTGTTCGTTAGTTGCTCCTAGTGTTTGCTTACCTCGATTAGGGTCTCTAGGTTTCTTAGGTTCCGGGCATTTGCTGGCCATATGTCCCATCCTGTTGCAATTGTAACACCTGATTTTGGACATGTCGCGGGGTCTTCTGTTGTTGTCTCGCTGTGTGGCCCCGAGGACCATGGGTCCAGGCTCAGTTCCGTGTTGAGTGTCGACGTGTCTCTTGCGTCCTTGATTGGCATTTTGCTGTTTGGTGTTCCACCGGGGGTTGTATGATCCTCCGTGTTTCTCAGCCTGTTTTTCTTTACGTCGTTCATACTGCTGGTTGTCGATTTCTACAGCGATGCTGGCAAGTTCGTTTAAATCCTTGGGCTTGGGCCTAATGTTCACCATGGCATCCTTTACTTCGGACTTGAGTCCCAAGTATACCTGTGCCATATGGGCCTCTTCGCCCCAGTTTAACTTGGCTGCCTGGTAGCGGTATTCAGCTAGGTAGTCTGCAGCTGATCCTCTTTGTTTGAGTTGCCGGATCTTCATTTCCGCCATTCGTTTTTCGTCCATGATTCCGAAAGCATTCCTGAGTTCGGATTCGAAGTGTTCGTATTTCTCATAGACATATTTGGTCATTTGCTTCCGTTCGTGGGGTGGATTATTGACATAGTCGCGGATGATAGGCTCCATCATTCGTAACGCCTTGTCCTTGAGGAATCCCATCCCGTGTCGAACCCTCAGTTCCTCGGTGGTGAACTGAATCGGGTAGTACATTTGGTAACTCCGAAGGCTGGTGAGGAATCCTTGTAATTTATCGGCGTCGCCGTTGAACGAGTCAGGCTGACGGGGTCTAAGGATCTCTCCAGGGTCTTTTCCGGTAGCAGTAAGAGCTGCGGTGTGTTCGATATGTTCCTTGTACAGCTTCTGACTGTTCTCAGCTGTTTTTCCGAGTGACTCTGCAATCTCGGCGAGGTCGGCCACCTTCTTCTCCAAGGCCTCGATCCTGTTTTGCGCGATCTTGGCGTTGTTTTTGGCGTTGTCCAGGAGGGTGTCATGCTGTTTTCCCAGGTCACGAAGTCTTTTCTTGAGCTTCTTGACTTCGTCCTCATGGGAATTCGGATGAATAGGAGGACTCTGTATCTCGTCCTCTTCGTCCGTTTCCATTGGGACCTCCTGCAGTTCCTCTGCGAGGGGTCGTGGTTCCTCAGGGGGAGTAACGTGCTGGGCACGTCCTGCGGTTGAAGGGCGGTTTGGAGTAGCAGGTGCCATTGCGTGGATATTGCTCAGCGTTACGCGGTACGGTCTGAACAAGAGCTATCAACGTGTGACGGTTGGGTTTCCAAACAGGTAAACTAGTCCGTACTAGGTTTATGTTTGCAGATAACGTAGGGCGTGATGCTGAGCGATGCGAAGTGTCACGTTTCTTAATGATCAAGTAATGCGTGTTAGGCTTATTGATGTAAAGATGCTTTATTGATAGCTGGTGAGCTAAGTTCTATGAAAGTGCAAATGAATGTGTTCTATATACTACTGTGTGTGATGTGAGGACGACGATATGTGCGGACGCTGTCGTCCTTGGGACGCTTCGTTCCATGGGACGACGGCGTCCCTACGCTGGTCGTCCCTGCATGGTTGCATCGTGATTGGTTCTTGAAAGGAGTGAAATTGTGGGGTACACGTGACGTAACCGCTGGGGTCGTAACAAGACTTTACTAAGTGTAATTATTATATATTTAGCTGGCACTAAAAGAAATAAGAAATAATAATTATAAAAGAGAATAATACTAAGAAAACTATCTGCTAAATTTTATCTGCTTTATGCTTTATCCCCTTATTATAAGCTTATTTTTACCAGTGTAGTAGCGCTTAGTTAGCTGATAAAAATGCTAAGAGGGATAACTCACTGTATTAATAATTATGGCCCCACAGCAAAGCACCGACTAGTCTCGTAATGCCTATGAACTTGATAGAAACACTCAGACAGCCTTTTATCCTGGCCATCTGACTTATTAATCGGGTAAGCTTAGTAACCTCACACGTGACCCGTTGGTCGCGTTTTATTCGAGAGGGGCGGATACTCCTCCTTTTTTTTCAGCTCAGGATATACGGATTCCATACGATGCACTATTGCAACGCCCGAGCTGTTACTATACCCACCTATAGTCAACCTGTCGCAGAGCCTGTCTAGCCTACGAACCATCATGTCCAGCCCCAAGCCCCCCAAGAGCGACCAGGGTGCCTCGCGATCGTCGATGTCACCTAAATCCCCACGAGACCCGCCGCCCCCGATCGACGCAGGGCAACACCCGACGAATACGCAGATCCCATATGTACGAAGTCATCATTGCTGTTGTTTGACTCCAGCCGACTCGTTGTGTTAACCCGGGCGACCAAATAGAACGAAGACGATGCCGACGACCAGGACTCTACATACGACGACGATGGAAGGTTAGCTAGGATCCCTAGTGTCGGCATCTATAGGATCTAACGCGTTGTTACTATTACGTAGTATCGCATCGTCGACGGCCTCCCTCTCGGAAAGCATCTTCGACTACCGGAGCCTCCATGGCCGAACGTTTCAGAACTCGAAAACAACGGAATATTGGGGTCCAAATGACGAGAGACAGAACAATGGCTTGGATATAGCACACCATTTCATGGTTATGCTCAAGGACGACAAGTTATTCGACGCGCCCATTACTCGACCATCCAGGGTCTTGGACGTAGGCACTGGTACAGGTATATGGGCCATCGACATGGCGGACGCGAATCCCTCAGCCGAAATTACCGGCACCGACATCAGCCCAATCCAGCCAGCCTGGGTGCCTCCAAACTGCCAGTTCCACATCGAAGACGCGCAGCTGGAGTGGACATATCGCCCCGAAAGCTTTGACTTTGTACATATACGCGCCCTCTACGGTAGCATCAGTGATTGGGGCGAGCTGTATCGCCAGGCGTTCCGGTCATTGGAACCGGGCGGGTGGATTGAGAATATGGAGATCAATATTCACTTGTACAGCGATATCCCCGAGGTTAGAGACGATCCCGACCATATCTTCAAGCGCTGGGCAAAGGTATTCTGGGAGGCAACAGACATGATCAACAGGACACTGCGCATAGCCATGAACGGCACCCAGCGCAAGTTCATGGTTGAGGCTGGCTTTGTCAACGTTGTAGAAAAGACGTACCAAGTGCCATGTGGTGCCTGGAGTAGCGACCCAAAGATGAAGAAGATTGGCACATACAACCTAGCATTTATGGATGAGAGCTTAGAAGGCTTCGCCTTGTTTATGCTACGCGAGATAATGAAATGGGAATACGAGGAGGTGCAGCTGTTTGTCATGGAGATGCGCAAGGCTGTCCGAGACTCCAAGATCCGGCCATACTATCTCATGTGAGTATTACTCTCGCCTTCTTTCGCCTTGCCAGTAGCGGGCGGAGTTCCGGTATCAACAACTCTGGCTGCTGAATACTGAGACGTTTGATAGAACCAATGTCTTTGGGCAGAAGCCTGAGGAACATGAATAGGGGAGTATATCTTGGTAAGCGTCATGCCTAGGGTAATAATAGGACCTTGGTCAAGATGGGCATTACAAAACATTAACTGAGATTTCAAATTGAGGTTGCTGCTTCCCTCTGGGATGCTACCTACACATGGAACTCGCTTGCCATAATCCCCATCCATCACAAACACCCCTCCTACGCAAATTGGAACTGCGCGTTATCCATCCAAGCAACTGAAACCTCGTTAATATCAACATGGAGCGTCAGCAAGGACTTTGAGAAAGGACTCGACATGTTTAGTCAAATGAATACAGTCACTGTGCGGACGAATATACAATTTAATTATACTATAAGGGGAGATAAGACCGAAGCCAACAGAGTCATGGAAACAGCTTGCACTTGCAACAGCTGGCTCCAAACACACGATACCTGTAGATCAAAGATTACCAGACCAAACATTAATGATCACAATTTCTCTCTTCAAGGCCCCAGAAATTATCGATTTCGTTCCATTATTTGTACCCACATGTCAGAAATGGCAAAGAGCCCAAGATGATTTCGAGCGTCCCAGGGTTTGGTCGGATTGATAAGTGCCATATCAAAATTGCGCAGTAGCTATGACAATGTCAGCTCATTGCTCATAGGTGTCAGATACAACAAAAAGAAACTCAGCTATACCTCGAATATAGTCTTTCCTAGTTCAAGCTGAGCCACGGGTCTGCCCAAACACTGGAATCTGCCGTGCCCAAAGACCAATTCGTTTGTGCGGATCATGGCGGTCAGCTTGTCTGGATCAGATTTCAGCCACCGCTCAGGCCTGAAGGCCTTCGCGTCTTTACCGTAGACCTCCTTGCTATGGTGCATCCCGTACGCCGAGTAGCCGATGGACACACCACCTGGCAGGAATATACTCTCACCGTTGACGGTGACCGTATCGCCACCTGGGGGCGTGTCACGTGAAAAGATATTGACAGCAGGTGGCCATAGTCGCAACGCCTCGCGTATAACGGCCTGGAGATAGGGAAGTTGCTTAGCTTGTGTGAGGGTAATGATGCCCTTGCCAGAACCTGGAGCCTTGCCCTCTAGGATAGCATCGTCGATCTCTTGCTGCAGCTTCTGATATACACGGGGATTGGTCATGATGTACAAGAGGGCTCCACGAATACCAGTCGACGTTGTGTCAGCACCCGCAATAAGCTGCTCCAGAGCTTCTGACCGCAGCTCATCTCCTGATATGCCGTGACGGATGAAGGAGGCTAGCATATCGGATCGTTTATCAGTGGGGTTAGCTGCACGCTCGTCAACGGCGCGGTAGCATGCCGCAATCATCTTCCCGAAGCCGTTATTGTCTTGTGGCGACGGCGAAATAAACTTTCCGATAATGGGGGCATGGGCAAGCCAGCTAAAGCCCAGGGCAAGAGCAATGTTGCCAATAGCTAGACCCTCCTCGCTTGATTTGAGATACTCGTCAACATCCGAGTCTTTCTGCACCATGCCGAATGGCTTCCCAAATCCGATGCCGCTGATGATATCCAATGTCAAGTACTGGACCTTTTGAGCGACGTCCATTGGGATGGCTTGAGTGTCCGATGAAAGATACTTGTTGCGGATAAGGTCTAAAAATTCTTGGACTCGCTCATCAACGGAATTTTCGAGATGTGGGTTTTCTCTCCCGGAGTACTAGACTTAAGTCAGTGTTTTGTTCTTTGGTAAGCCAGCTCTGTTAACTTACCCCTGGGGCCATCTGTTTCCTTCGCTGCTCGTGTTTTTGGTTATCTGTCTGGCTAAAGACATTGTCCCTCCGATATTCGATGCGGCACGCATTATAGTACCAGTCGGAGCGCTTATATCCGGGCTTGTTGTTGATATGGATCCAAAGGTCGGGAGAAGACGTAATCAGGATCTTCGGTGCTACTCGCGCAATGGGACCTAGTGATTATCGCATATCAGGACATATGTTTAACGGAATATCTCAACAACAGGCACCCAGTGTCTCACCATGTTTCAGATTAGCTTGCTCATACAGCTCATGGCAACGGTCTTGCAGCATCGCCCAGCTATGAGGCCAATCACTGAAGCCAGTCCAACGAGGGCCACCAAACTCACGAAGCTTGGAGTAGACGACCAGCTTCTTGATGACGAACAGGCCTAGAAGAGCGCAAACCAGCAGCTCTCGGTGCTCAGACACGCTAGCGAAGAGTCCCATTGCGAAGGCCAAAGACGTGTGATTAGTCCCGAAGTGGGGTGTAAGCTAGCCGTGGGCCTCTTTGCGAAAGATTAGGTTGATATCGCAGCATCCACTTGAAATAGCCGACGATGATTCGAGTCCGTGAGTCTGGATGGTGGAAGGCCGATCTGTCTACATCCCCGCGGGGATTCTGCTCTGTGCGCGCGTAGAAGCGGGACAGGGGTCGGGGGCAGGGGTTGGGCTCTCCAGCCACCAAGATTCCGGTCATTACTAATCAGATTAGCTGCAGAGTCTGCCGTGTCCCTCTTCTTGGTCGACACTAATAAGCCGCAAGTAGCTTCACTGCCGATCATTTTGTGCGCCCGACTTCAGGGTAGGGTACCTCGGTTTCGTTCAGGCAGTTTTGTATTTGTTTCAGGGAGCGCTCTGGTGTTGCTCAACTAATATAATAGTAGCTTACAAAAGGCCGAGAAAGTAATAAGCGTTGATTTCGAGCTGTTTAAGACGCACGTAAACATCCTAGAGTTGCTTATTTTAATAATTTAGATATCGCTAACCTATGGATAGATGGCTTTTTATTTTGTAGCGTTATGTCAGACGGGTATTGACGTCAAGCGGATTGAAGCTTAAGATCATCAAATATAGAAAACATAAAGCCCTATTCAAGAAGAGGAATCCTTTCAGCTAACTCCTAAATACCCGAAAGGTATCACCAAGTTAGAGAACAATCATCATACCGAAGTGGGAACCAGCGAATGACCAATGGCGACCCCACAGCAGGCTTGGGGGGTTAAATTTGCAGGTGGAAAGAAAGGGAAAAATGCCAGTTGTGCGGAGGTTTAAACCGCCCCCAAGATTGTGTCTCTTGGTCAACCAGTACGTATCGTTGACTAGTACAGGAGGCACAGCGCGAAGATATCCCGATATACCATTTAAGGCCGATTAATTCAAAAACTCGAGGATACAAAAGAAATTATTATAAAGTTGTTTAATTAACATAGGTCTTTGAAGGCTTCTGTTCCTTGGAGATACTGTAAAGGGTGCTTTAACTCCACCTATCTTATGAAAGGTGGGCTTAGGTTGTAAACGACCAGTTCTAGAGTCTTCTGGTCATACTTGTCGGAGATTGTATCAAAGGGCGCTGCAAGTTACTGATTCTCTTCTTGTTACAGAAACCCTTTGGTGTAAAAGCAGCTGTATATAAGCTGTTCTTGATTAGGAGCCTTATTGGCTGAGCTACTATGAAAATAACTAGACAGGAATAAGAAGGTATCACTAGCGTCTATCTCGGCATAAAATGTAAGGCTCTTGCCAGGGTGTGTGGTCTGGTCCTAGAGATGTAAGCCGGGAATAAAACGTGTGGCCCTGTTCTCCTTTGTCGTCTTCTTTCCAGCTACAAAATACCTTAAGCCTGTGTCTTCACTGGTCTTATACTTGGCTGCAGTGCGCTGTTGCACTGGGTTGTGGTAAATTATGTCATCCCTATGTAATTCTTGGTCTTGGGCGCCTGGTGCGATGCTGAAGATGATGGTGTTGTTTAGCTGTGGCTTGCTAATAAACATCTTCTACTTGCCGTTAACCTAACAGTTGTATGTTGAAGTAAGCATTTGCTTGGCGGCAGTGAGGACGAGAGGGCTTTGAATGATGGCTTTGGTGAAGGCAGAAGATTTGCCGATACGGTCTATGACCCTCTTGGTCTCTTTTGGAAAGAAGTCTCTAGCCCAAGCGCCATCGCCCTGGATGTAGGTGCGGGTGTCCTTTTTCGATCTGGGCTAGATCCTCGGCGGCTATGGCACCCTTGAGGACGCAGCCACCAGTTCTCATCAGAGCTGCCACGATATCATTGACCTTGGCAGTCGCAGCATCGAATGTCTGTACAAGAGGTAAAGGCTGAGAGCGACCATCATCTCCTTTCGCCATGTTTAAAGACGAGTATTGAAGAGAAGATACGCTCTCTGTAGTCTGGGATTGGGACATGGCGCTATGTTTGCTTGTGACACCTATCCGATCGATGAATGAAATAAACAATTTTTCAGATGTCTGGGAAGTTTTCGCAGGGGATACGCTTTTAGCTCCTGATTGGCTCGGGCGCCTGGTGTTTTCTTGGCTTAAGCACCAAGGGAGATAAGCGCGTTAGAAGCCAGATTCGGCTCCGCAGAATGAGTGATGAACTAAGGTAGATGTTTAACAGTTGTTACACAACTGCAATTATGATCAATTAGAATTGTCGAATAACTTATTTAATTAGAGACGCGATAATTTCGCGTTTTAGTAATTCTAGCCTACACAGAACCCTCAAACGAATCCGGACCACAACCAGGGTACAAGCCAAGCCAAGCCTCAATCGGCAATCGATCACCAACAAAAAGGCACGGAAAACAGAACAGGTCTCTTTACGGGCCATCACTGGGTAATACAGAATAGTCAAGAATATGGATTGATATGCAATCTCCGCTTCATTTTTTAAACACAGTAACAATTCTCTACATACATCAAGATAACTTGTTTCTAAATAGTTGTCAAGGCTATCCATACTTGCGCTGTGGCAATTTAGAAAGTCTTCGGTGAATGAAAGTTTTAACATCTCTGCCAAGCCTGGCAACATCCGCCACTTCACCCTCTCTCACTTCACAGGTCCTCAGAAATACCGGCATACAACCTAATCAAAGGTGATATCGAAAGGTACGCGGACAGTTCCGTCTGACGGAATAGGCTCACTGTACGCCAGGTCGGAGCATTTCGCGTTGCAGCCAACAATATGGTTGACAGGAATGGCAATGCTGAACTCGGCCTGGCCGCGAACATAGCGTCCATTGGCGTTGAGGGTTTGCTGCTGAACCTCTGTATGTGTCTGTTAATTCTCATCCATCTGCGGAGACACTTTGAACTTACCAACGTCAGTCTTTCCAACACAAACTCGATCCATGTGGCCCCAAATTCGCTTTGTACGATCGGCAAACCAGACCTGGTGGCAGTCCTGATCCTCCCACTGGCAGGTGCTAGATCCTCAAAGTCAGCAACAAATTTTAGGACATGCAGAGTAGGTGTCTACTTACTTGGTCGTCGAATCAGTGGTGCAAATCATGGTTGTAGTACCATCCACGTCTGTGTGTTGATAGTTGATACTCGATCCCAAACTGACCTTTGCCTCAGTGTTTGGAATAGCAAATTCCAAGGCTCCATCTAGGATCTTGTAATCAATACCGTTGCTGGAAGAATAAGAGTAGGAAGTGCAGCTCTGTCTAATCTGGGTGACCTTGGAGTTGCAGGACGAGGTCGACTTGCAGTCAATCGCCGCCCCCGAGTTCTGCCAGCTAGAATACTCAACAGCAGACTCTACGAACCAGTACTCAGTCCAACAATGATCATCGTTGTGACCTGTAATACAGGCGTCATCTTTTCCGCTCTTGGGGAGCTTCACGCCTTGGTCAACACCATAGCCAGTTTGCTCGGGAATCATGAAGCTGGGGTCTTCCTTGTTGCATGATGAGTGATGGTAAGGAGATTGTTTGGCTGTCAATAACTTGCCGAAAGTCGGATGTAGAAGAGAATGCAGTGATGCAATGATGAGAGGTTTCCAATGTTGAGAGTGAAGCCCTGCTTAAATACATTTGTCCTTTGTAAGTGGCCAAAGTTATCTCATGATGGACAGACAGGTCAGTTTCTATTCTCATGTGTTCGCAGCTTACTTCCTATTCCCTACATTGGAAGGCAAGTGCACTGAAATTGCCAGGATGGAAGGAATCGACCATGTAAGCGCAGTGGTCTGCGCACTCACCTGTCCGTTGAAGCGTGCTTGTCAATACATGGTAACTCTCTCTGTCACTTACATCCTCCACCGGGAATAATTGCTGCCCGGACCGGTTCAATAACGCGGCAGATACCCAGGCTGGAGGAAATCGCTCAACTGCTTTCCCAGCTCTTACATGTATCCGGCGATAACTAAGATGCTATTCAGTCATGCCAAGACCAAGGCTACTATGGACATTTCGTGCTGCTTCGAAGACTTGCTAGCAGTTATCAGGGGCACGGAGCCACTTAGTGTATTTTTACATATTGAGTATATTAATGATCAACGGCAATTCAACTCCACTAACGTCAGGATTCGATTGCGTCATAGTCATTAGAATTTGCCCTGCTGCTTCTTCGGAGACCGATGGCTAGTTAATCCTGTCGTGTTTAGCAAAGTGCATTGACGTCTAGTAGACCCCAAAAATTGCTGAAGATCCCGCCATCGCGAAAGGCTCCCAGAGGGTTTGCTATGTTCTTTGGGCGGATGGTATCGATGAAAAGGAGTAGAATTGAGCTACTCATCGCTAGGCCCAGCCAGCATCACCCCCCGAGCAACCCGCAGACCGGCGTGACTGGATACCCCGTCTGTCCCTGGCCAACTCTCAGTCATCTTTGCCCACCTGGGTAGGTAATGAGGAAAGCAAGCAAGCTAAACGCAGACCCGTTCGTGACATGTAAAAATGGCTCGTTCGACGTCACAGCTATCGCCAGGTTTCCATGAGCCATCGTTCTAGAGCAAGATATTTGGATAATCGCCATCGGAGAAAACATTTTTGTGCACTGACTATTGAAGGGGGGTCTTCTATGGATAATGGAATAGTTACCCCCACTACGGCTTAAACCACGCCCTCTGAAGACAACTGGGCTGGCAGACCGGGGGTACGTAGAGGTCAGATGACGCCTCTCTTCTCGAGAGGTCGCTGTCGCCGCTATGCCGTATTGTTATAAGACATCTCCTGACCTGAGCACCCACTGTTGTCGGGCGTTCAGCTCATCCCATGATTCAATTTTTGACTCAGTCCTGAAATAACAGAATCCGCCATCCTGTAAGTAATTAAACTGCCGCTTTGATTTTATTGAGCTGCTACTTCTGCTATTTCTACGAGCTAGATGTTTAAATACATGATGTACACGTGTACTGACGTCTCCCCGGTCCTTGACAAACCTAAACTGTCGAGGAGAACAGGATCCGGCGGCTTCCGCTGCCCCAGAAAGGTTCTTCTCGGTGATGATGGAAAGCGAAAAGCGGCACAAGAAACGACGCTGGGCGCGGGACCCAACAATGGCATCGATCCTACGACGTGTTGCACTTCATAATTGGGTACTAGTCTCAGATGGCCATTTGTAACTTGAGAAATAGCTAAACGAAACCGTAAGTCAATTGATTCAAGCCAAAGCTCTACCCACTGTGTACGAGCGGTTCTCGCATGACTTCACGCTATTGTTGAGCATTTCCGCAGTTTTAGATATGCATGATCTAGGTAACAGGTCAACATAGTTTTGTTCGTGATTCTTGACGTTCTTGAGCTCGTGAAAGGTATCAACGAGTTCTTCAAGACCCAATCGAAAAGATTCGTGACTGGAACAATTGTCGTAGAAGAACTCAGCGATGGCAAAGAGGGGAATAGGCATTAGTGGATGGACCTAGACCTAACCGTCAGTGTCTTGGTACGATGCGCTATTTAGGCCGGGACCTAGCTTGCCTTTGAAAAATGCAGATTTTGCAAGGCTCTGGCAAGCTCAAATGACTCCTGTAGCCTCCCTATATATAATCTCAAAGTCCAAACCTTGCCAACTTAATCTCCTAAAATACTAATAACTTCCTTTTATTATGCTTCGTACTGCAGCATCTTCGATGAACTGTTGGTCTTTAAATACCCAAAATCCCGTGTACTCTATTAAGTCACATTCACAATCCCTATCACTCTGGTAGCAGAGGTGTTGCAGTTGTGGCTGTCATATCCCCAACCATTCGACTGCCACAGTTGGTCGTATTCCTGCTTCACTGTGCGAGCCTGATCTTGAAACCACACGCTTTCAATCTCAACTATAAACATCTGTAAAGCCCGAATCATGTTTCTACCCCGCTTTATCTTCTTAAGTACTCTCAGCGCCGTTTATAGCTTATTTCAGCCATTATGGCCAACGCTCCTCACCCAAAACGCATGGCGGTACCGCTCAAGGGGTACAGTACGATCGATAGCAACAGCAAGTTTGCTGAAGATTTGGGACCGTGCAATGATTGCTCAGGCTGTCGCTCAGATATTACTGACATAGTTACCTAGGGTAACTCGTAATTACACCATTCTATAAAATTCTTCAGTAGGACGACCGAAGTGGGAAGATAAAAAGGTGGGGTTGTTCTTATCGGTAAATATAAACCTAAGATAAACCAGTTTGCCTGTTTAGAAATCTAACTATACCAGTTCTGGCTCACTGTCAATCCTAGATGCTAAGGGTTAGCAGGATCCATAGTTAAGGAATTAGCTCAAAACGCTGAGGCAGCGATTCCTGAGTCAACGCGCATCAGCCAAACGCGGGGTATGGGGTAGTGTAATCTGGGGTAGTAGATGCCATCACAAATCTACGGAACAGTAGAGAGAGATTATTAATAACCCGCCGACAATAGAGTATCCTTGAACGCCTAGACTAAGGCACTGATGGCAAGTTGTTTACAAGAAATTACTGTTTATAGACTTGCCCTCCATATGTAGTTATGTATGTGTGAACTTTGCCAAAAGCCTGAAACATCACATCATTTCATTCCTCAGGCCTAAAGTCGTTGATCCGGTCTTTGTATATCGCCCAATTCAGTTCTGCCCCTCAGTTATGCCGTATGGGGGCCTGTGTGTGGTCGACTTACTCAGGGCCGACTTACTCAGGATCGTCAAACGTGTTGGGACAGACAAGGCAGTCCAACATGTCTTGCATAGCACAGCTGCACAAGTGAGCGAATATCATGTGGGGTACTACTCTTGACCCTGAGTCAAAGGGTCAGATGTCAACCTTCTTCATTAAAATAGATATAGTATAGAGAGGGCTCATATCTTTTGACCTGTGCGAGTGATAACACTGAGAATTACTTCATTTTGACTACCATTATCACCTTCTCTATGATGAATCTTAGCGCTATTCAACTCGACAGCCTTCCTGTCCTGGTTGTTGTCGCTTTCTGTGGTGTCGCTACTCACCTCGCTATATTTCGGATCGGCGAATGGGATGTTGCCGTTCACCGTATAATCGCTTTCTTTGGTCTTATCTATGCATTGATTTTCACCCTCATAGCCTATCATCGTGACCTGGATCACCAGAGCCTTCTCAGTGCCTGGTATACTGCTTCTGCCCTCCTGGCAACCTTCATAGCTGGGATATACGGCAGCATGGTCATCTTCAGATTCTTCTTTCATGCTTTGCGCCGATTCCCTGGTCCTACCTTTGCTCCCATATCTTCGTTATACGCTGTATCGATGTCTATGAAGAAGTTTCACATGTTCTCGGAAATGCAAAAGCTACACAATACCTATGGCGATTTTGTGAGACTGGGTATTTACCTCTCAGCTGTATATCAATGCGATGCTAACCCCTGCTATTATTCAAGGTCCATCTGAAATGTCCATTGCATCACCAAGTGCTGTGGCTGCAATTTACCAGAATTCGTCACCTTGTCTAAAGGGCCCTTGGTATAATGTTTTTGTGCCTTCAATATCGTTGCATGCCTCGAGAGACAAGCAGGAGCATGCACACAGAAGGAAAGTATGGGACAGGGGCCTTAGTGCAAAAGGTATGAAGTTCGTCTCCCGAATTTTCAATGTCAGACTAATCATTCCAAAAGCTATGCGCGATTATGAGCCAAGAGTGGAAAAATACACGCGTTTGTTAATCAGTCAGCTACAAAAGAGATGTGGCAAACCGGTGGACATTGCGGAATGGTGCAACTTCTACGGATTCGACGTCATGGGTGATCTTGCATTTGGGAAGAGCTTCAATATGCTTAATGACGGAGTCAGGCACTATTACATGGATCTGACACAGACATCCACCTTATGGGGCACTCAGATTGCTCGATCCTCGTGGCTCTATCTACTCATAAAGAGCATACCTATCTTAAACTACCAGATTGCAAACTTTCTGAAATGGCTAAGAACACATGTGGATCAGAGGGCAAAGGTAATACCGTTCCTCCAGTAGTATCCACCCGTTCTCCTCTGACCAGATAGCAGAATGAGCCAGACCTTCCTGACTTATTTTCCTGGCTCCTTGGTGCGTACAAAGAACAGTCAGTCCACACGAAGCAAGACGAACTCAACCTCCTGGGCGATGCCCACCTTATTGTAGTTGCAGGGAGGTATGTTTTGCAGTGAAGGATGTGTCAAGGCATGATGGAGAACTGATTCATTTACATTACACAGCGACACTACTTCCACAAGCCTCACCTGTGCCCTGTTTGAGCTGGCCCGTCATCCCGATGTCTACCGGAAGCTTCGAACAGAAGTTGACGATCTCCTGAAGCCAGAGGATACTCATAGCCACAGCGCTCTTGCCAAACTTAAATACCTGCAGGCTGTCATCGATGAGACAATGCGCCTTTACCCAGCTATTCCCTCAGGTCTGCAGAGAATCACACCTCCGCAAGGCCTGCATATCAACGGAACATTTATCCCAGGAAATATGATTGTCCAAACACCGACCTACACATTGAACCGGGGTAGGTAGTGATCACCACTGTTTGGGCAAACCTATCTCGGGACACAGCTGACCATGCGTGCGTGTGGCCAGACGAAAGATGCTTTGTGCGCCCCAACAACTTTATTCCCGAGCGATGGACAACGCAGCCCGAACTCGTCCGCGACGCTTCGGCTTTTGCCCCCTTCTCCATTGGTGAGTCCCTACAGAAAACCCATTTTATCTGAAAATACATTTTCTTGTCTTGTCTGGTCTGACTTAATGCACAGGGCGTTACTCTTGTGCTGGAAAGCAACTTGGGCTTTTTGAAATTAGGCATGTTTTGTCGCATATCGTCTCCAAGTTTGACCTCCGCTTTGCTCCGGACCAAACATCCGAGCTATTTCAAGACGGGCTGGCAGACGGGTTTACACTTCTCTGCCCAAAGCTTGAAATGATATTTGAAACCCGGAAGAACGGGGAGCTGCCAAGTTAGTTTGGAGGGATGAGTAACCGATTACTCAGGACAGCAATTCGCAACTCCATTTTATACCAAGGTGTGTCTTCTCTCGTTGTTAAATACCTATTCAAGAAGAAAGAGAAACATAACTTGATAATTAAACATTCGCCAGACTGTGGTATTCAAAGAATTTGAATATAAAGTAAATATTGAGGCTAAAGGTCGTCCAAAAACCAGTTATAATGCCCAGAGTTAGGATCGCAACTCCATCCCTGATCGTCCTCACCATCCTTAGAAGCATCAGAAATTGTGCCACGCGTATCCTTAAGAGTGCCCTGATGTGACGGAGTTCGACTTTGAGACAGGTACCCTAATGAGTTGGGCTGAAAACGCAAAGAATGAATAGTAACGGGAAGACTATCTTGCTGGAACTTGGGCACGTCCTGAGCAAGTGCAGGGAAATGGTAGAAAAAATCCGAATGCATGGCCCAAGAGCCGAGATTGGAGATCGTGTCCCTGAATAGGGACGAAAGGCTATACCTACCGAGTCCTACGTTGATGATATATGCATCACGGAATTCGTAGGGCCATGAGATCCGCAGGTGCTCTCCAAACATGTGCCAGAATAGGTTACTACAGTATCGATGCGGGTAGTCTATAAATTGACGGCGTAGGGACGGCCTGTTGATTACTATAAGCTCTCGAAGCTACGCCCATAAAGGCTTGATTTGAGTCTTACCAGGCAAGGTAGTCAACGGCCGGATGGCCAGAGCTATCCTGTGATGACGTACTTGGGCAACCCAGTTAGGTAGTGAGTGAAGTGGAAGGGGGTTGAGACAAACGATTTCATATACCATCGCGGCAAAATGGTAGTGTTGGCTGATGTTGGGTTGGCGTAGGCGCGCATGTAGCGGTGAACCATGTGAATCACGGCAAGACGCTCTACCTGGCCACAAGCAGAAAAGCAAATCTCGTCGAGGTGCCGAATCCTCTTCCAAAGTAATGTCATTTTCCCCGACTGCGCAAGATGATCCCAGCCATAAAGCACAACGCGTATTGGGACATCATCACTGGCGTTGTGTTCTAGCTCAAGCATCGAGGCCGATAGGAGTGAAGGGTCCTTTAAGGCCTGGTTGCCCGCTTGCCATATGTTTCGGCTAACCACTGATCCATCCGAGAGCCGCCTTGTTTCTGAGGAAGTACAATCGCAATGGGATTTCTGATCTGATGCTGACGCTGACGCGGCTGGAATCGCGTTAACAACGGAGTAGCCATGCGATACACTGTACGTAGCTGGAGGCAGGAGGTGATCTTGCTCTGTCCCGAACTCTTGGTTAATACATGTCTGGTCGCTGTCTAATGCTCTGTCCTTTGGGGTCGGGAAGGTCCTAGCGAAGTCAGGCGAAAACAGACCAAGCTCATTGTCGGCCGGAAAAGTCTCCACCAAGTCCGGTAGCAACGCAGGGAATTCCCTGTAAATAGTACCAGATACGCTTGGCTGTACTTGAGGCTGCTCCTCGGGTGAAGTCCTGCTCTCCCAGTTCTTCGCATCGGAGAGACGCTTAGTCAAGGACGAGGATGTGGAATCAAGAAAGCGAACCAGCGAGTCCCGCTGCTCCGTTACCTCTGACAGTTGGGCCATTAATGATAAGGTCTTGCCGTTATCATCTCCGCTGCTCAGCTTCTGAACAAGATCCTCGAGATAGGCGATGCGGCTCTTGGTCCTCTCGCGTGAGATGCGCTGGGCCTTGCGGTCTGACTCCCTTTTCTTGAGCCTCAGGGACTCGTTATTGGGCGACGTAGCTTGTCGCCGGGTGGCAGGGGCGTCCGTGGGCATGGCAGAACTTGAAAGATTTTAGCTTTTACTGGTTCAACATTGGGCACGTTGGAGATGGTGTGGGGGAGTCAGCCCCTCTTATAGCCGCGGGCCTGGGGAAAGAAGGGGCCCCATAATAATTTCTAATTAGGTAATCGTTTATGTTGATTAGGATTACATGGAATCCAGCCTGGCCTAGAACTAGAGATATAAATTAATTTTAAATATTTAATAATATCTATTAATACTATTTTTAGTATTTTAAAGCTTAAAAGTTTAAATATATATAAAACTATAAGAGGATTTATTATTTTATATATATATAAAATAATATTAATTACTATATAAAACATATACTCCTTAAGTTATTATATTATAAATAACTATTTAATATAAGTAAAGTATATATAGTTATTAAAAATAAAAACTAAAAAGGAAATTTTTTTAATATATTATTAAAATTTATTTATTATAATAATTAATTACTAATTATAAATAAATTAAGTTATACTTAGGTTTATAATTAATAAATTATATAAAATAAGGTATTAAGTATCATTAAAGTATTATATCTCTTAATAGTAAATTTAATATATATTAGGCTTAATTAATAAAATAAAGTTTTATTAATAACTAATAAGCTAAAATCTAAGCGAAGACTAATAAATATAATTTATATATAGCTCAGAGGTACATAATAACATATCTTAGTTAAAAGACTAAGGTATTTAAAAATAAATCTTAAATTAATCTTTAGTAAGATACAGTAACCACTATCTATTTCGCTAATGGCCCATCCGCTTGAATTATGAAATCTACCACATCAACCGCTCCACCCTTTCCACTATCCAGCGGCATTCTTTCAACCTTGACGTACATACTAGGGAGGTCTTCAATCATTATGTCCCAAGTTGCAATTGGCTGCTCCATGATATGGCTGTATGCTGGAGTATCGAATGGCTTACCATGTTTCGCTACCCGGTCGACTAGGATATTGCCCTTGGCCTTATGCATAATAGCATTTGCTCCCCCAGATGTAAAAGGAGAAACACCAATCAAAAGTGGCCCCATAGGGTCAAAGGATTTAGTTGTCCTCTTGAAAGTAACGGCAAACCCTTTAGTCTTGCTTATCTTAAACATGAAAGATTCTTCTTCGTCGCCATCGGCATCTCTCTCAATGCGGAGAACCCTGTCGCCGCATCTTTGACGCCACGCCGGACCGCTGGCTGTATTCGGCCTTTCTACCCAACTGGTGTTGATTGGGGACATCCAGCGTCGGAACAGAATGTCACCATTGCAAAGTTGAAATGGTCTGAAGGGTAGAAGGTGGCGTTGACGTGTCCAAGCTTTAAAACGCATATGGCTCACAAACAAATCCACAGGTACAATTTCGTTCGTGCGCGAGTAATAGTCGTCTCCCCAAGAGTATAAAACCAGCCCGATAAGCTTGCTTCCTTTGCTTCCGAAACGACAGAGCAGAACAGCAAGCTCGAGGTTGTGAGGTTGAGTAATGGCTGGATCGTCCCAGTATGCAACAGAGGCAAACTCCTTGTAGATTACAAGGTTGATGAGGACACCTTTATTAACCATAGCTGGTGGGTTTCGTCGGCCATGGTGGTGTGCATACCCATGGTCCACCGGCCATATGTCAGCGGATTCCTTGAAATCGGCTGGAGAATCAGCAAAGAGCCCCAGGAGTGGTTGCCTGTCATGGGGGGCCTTCCATGGGATGGGCTTTGTGCCCAGTTGCTGACTTTTATCGATCAGTTCAGCGGGGCATGTAACGAGCTTACCCCATGCAAACAAGGATTGGTCGTGTGTGGTGTTCATGACAGCTACCTGAAGCCTTTGAAAAGCTTTCCAGCCTTCCCCGTATATAAGAGGAATATTAACATCGAAGATACCTAATAAGCAGTAGGCAGTGTCTTCTACGCGGGAAGTGTTCCGGCCAGAAGCCCAAGACATCCTCCTTGCCACGCTGACACTGTCCAAATCTCCACCTTTGAGAATATGTTCATCTATTCCAGTGATAGACGAAAGTGGGCCACAAAGATCGTCTTTAGTCCCGATCTTTTTCCAGTCAGTGGAGTAAAAGTCAACTTCAAGAGGGGCAACTAGTTCCTGTAACGTCCATCCTCGGGTAAACCAGCGGGAGGGGAGTAATCGTTCGCCAATAGTTCTTTCATCTGTAGACCAGAGAACATCTTGCAAGTAAACATAACATACTTGAGCGTTCCTGTACCACCGGAACATTGCGTTAATAGCCTCACTCAGCTCAGCGCTACTCTTTTTATCGATACAGCACCTTGAATGACAGTTTAGTTAATGACTTGGACTAAGGAGTACGGATGAGCATACGTATCGACCCACACCCAGTCGAACCCATTGTTAGCTGCTTCCTGGCCGAACTTCTTGATTTTCTGGTAACCTTCCATCTTGTTGATGTCTGCGACCATGATACTCGAGGTGGCCATACTCTCCCACTGCTGGAAATTGACCTCATTTTCGTCCCAAGTATGCGATAATATAGCATAGGGCGGCACTTCGTTATCAGATATAAATTCTTTCAGCGTCCAGTTATGAATATTTAAGAGCCTCATCTTGATAATGAAATTCGAGAGAATTGGCAGACAGGCCAGAAATTCTGCGCATGGCTGATGCGGGGTAAATCAGATGATCATCCACGCTGGGCTGCAGCATAGAGGCACTAGAAGAGTTATCGCCTTAAGGGATATAGTGCTTTAGAGGAGGTTTAGCCGCATTGATATCGAGTTAAAAGCTGGTCGTCAGGCCTGCGATTGGGTTGTATAAAGTGTGGATATCACAGGGCAACGCAAAATTTCGCCGTTGAGCATTTCGCATGACTTGTTGGGAGATGGGCTGGAGTCAGATTAGTGACACTGCTGCCATCAACTGCCATGGTGTCGCAGGTTCTCCATTTGGGTTCCCATTTCTTGTTACTTAGTATGGGTAGCTCGTAGCAGACCGTGAAATGTCCACTCTTTGAGGTATTATAGGCGCTCTCAAGTCGATGTAGGCCAATTGCTTCCATTTACTGGATTTTGCCGTTCACCATATTATGCCTACTTCTCTGGGGCTGTACCGAAGCCAGGCTGCTACGTCACCCGAACAGATCGAGGTATATCAGCCATATCTTTTCATTTGAGGTTTAACTTCTGAGCAAATGTAGATGAGTCCCCAGTACCTGGAGGCGTCACGCTCTGGGGCCAAAGCTACCATATGAACTGTTAATAGAAAACTCGAAAAGGCTAGTCATCGATGATGAGCAACGTTGACCCTAACAATAAAATTATTTGCCAACCAGCAATGACGAACTTCGCGGCTTGAATTTATCCCTCAAGTCTGACGCGCTCGTTAGTCCGAGTGGCTGTCTCGTAGTAGCCTTAACGACGCCAGGCACTAGTAGTGAGTAGCATGACGACGCTGTTACGTATGGGGAATTGATTAAGCCCGCGCGTAATTGTCTCTCCTTGCCTTTGCGCAAAGGGTGGGGGTCGAGAACATTTGAATGATGAAAAAGGTCATCTATTGCCTTCTTATACTGCCGTGGGGTGTAAAAGAACTAAGGTGTTATTTTTGAGGGGTTGCCTTGATCTATCTCATTGAGGTATCTGATAATGTTAACTTACAAACTTAAGCCTTGCTCCCTGTGGAATAAGCATTCTCTGGATTCGATCCTGCCTCGATAGTCCTACCATGCCTGTGAAACTACAGCTGCTGGCGATACCACTCATCGCTCTCGCTATAATTACTTGGTCCTTATGGTCACAAAAGCACCATTTCGCTACGTACTATTCCGTGCCGACAGGTCAGCACCTACATGACAAGTTGCATAGGGAGGATTCACGAATCACTGTATCAGACGGTATGTTCTCTTAGTTCTCCTAATGGCAAACAATTTTACTCTGGAAGACAGTATGAACTTCCTTATCAAACAGGTGATACCCTTCCGGCAGCGAACATCTCGGCCTACCTCAAGGCCATCTTTTACCACCAGTCAGCCGGGCTTCCAAGCTTCCAGTGTCCACGTATAAATGCAACCCGATACAACTCTCTTACCAACTCGCCGGGGCCATCAAACCCTAGTATCAGATATTATCTGGCGCTTGATCTACGAGAAAATCTGATCCTCCTGCCTCGTCTTATTGGGAGTGTCGTAGAAGCCATCCAGTTTCTTGGCCCTCAACATTGCATGCTATCCATCGTTGAGGGCAACTCTCCTGACGGCACTGGCGACGTTCTGTCGGCTCTTGGATCTCACCTTGAAACTCTTGGGATAACCTATGTTTTTCAGTCATCGCCCATCGATCCCACCAAGACTAAGCGCATTTCGAGTCTCGCAGCGTTGCGCAACCTGGCGCTGCAACCTTTGTTCGAGCATCGCAATCAAGTCACCAGAGATACCACTATCATCTTCTCGAACGACGTGACAGCATGCCCAGATGACATCCTTGAGCTTGTATACCAGAGGAAATCCCTTACGGCTGACATGTCCTGCGCAATGGACTGGAACCTCGAGAATCCAAGGTTCTATGATGTTTGGATCTCTCGGGCCATGAACGGCGACTCATTCCTGGACGTTCCTGATGGTGACTGGGGAAACACTTCAGAGCTATTTTGGAATGCGAAAGAAACTCGAGCCCGATTTGATGCGAAACGGCCATTTCAAGTATTCTCTTGTTGGAACGGCGCCGCAGTGTTTAGTGCTCAGCCAATTATTAAAGGTCTGCGCTTCAGGGCCCCAAAAAGAAATGAATGCCCGCAGGGTGAGCCACAGTTGTTCTGCAAAGATATGTGGTACCGCGGATATGGGAAGATTGCAGTTGTGCCATCCATCAACCTTGAGTACAAACTTGAAATGGGGAGAAAACTTAAAGAAAAGATGGGCTTCACGTCGGATATTGTCTCAGAACAGGATCCAGATGGAGACCATATCGAGTGGCAGCCAGATCCTCCGGCCAAGGTTAAGTGTATCGCAGAATGGGATGATCAGTATTGGGTACCATGGAATGAATCGTTATTGTAATATTTATATCTACGCTTAAACAGGTTACTTATATAAAGTATATATTTAAAAAAGCTTTTAAGAGCTTATTAAATAAGTTTGCTTATAAATTATAGAATGAATTAATAATATGAGTATATATTAACAGCCTATATTAAAATATACACTATAATATAAATTTCTTTTTCCTTGCTTAATTACATCATGTCAAGGTAGCAGCCCAAGGTAAAGTACCTAGCCCTATAGGTGGCTGAGTTTCTAGAGGCAGCTAACTAAGCTAATGTGCTCGAGTGGATAACCTGTATAGTGCTTTGATATGTTATAGGTGCCGGATACAAGCCGTATAAAAAGTTTTAGATCACTCTCTGTATCTCTGCGGTGTCACAGAAAGAGTTTCCTAGTGTAGGCAGAAGACAGCAGTAAGGAAATTCTTAATATATACCTAAATAGAGAGAGTAGAAGCATCTAGTAAAGGAAAACATAACAGGATTAACCTTATAATAAGTTGACTTCTCTTTATGTGCTTGGTTTTGTATCGGTTAGGTATGTGTTTAGTTGGGATTTATTAAGATGAGATGTTTCCTCTTGTATAAAAATTATTATGGCGGCCGATCGGCGATTAAACCATGGTCTTAGGTAGAAAAGGCTAGGCATGCAAATTGCACATTCGCATGACATGAAAGTCACAGAGCTTGTTTTGCGTCGTTACTTAATTTGGCTGAGCGACAAAGGTACAAGGGAATACGTATACTGCACTTACATTTTGCAGCGGATTTTGTTGCTCCCATCGCTCAGCGTTTCAATGCAATATGTTGATTTTGGGCTTTCAAAGCGCGGACGTGTGCTGTATCCAGTCCATTCAAAGCCCCGCTAGGCCTTGCCATTCCCTTTTTATGCATCATCTTATCCCACATAAATAATGAAAGCAATTCACAACATTGGCCGACTGGTTGTCATTGGCAGCCATGAGTCGGGAAATGAGGGTAAGCCTCAATCAGGACGAGGCTGCAGATTTCTGCAGATCTTTTCTCCACCAACCCATCGAATCACATTGATAAGGCGGGTCCCATCGGAACTTATCCCTGTCGACGCTGCCCAAAGTAGCGGAACGCATAGCCTGGCTTGATGGTGACGAAACGGTGCGTCCGTGCCCGAAGCCCCAACTGAAAAATTGAAACGCTTCCTTCTGCACACGGAGGAGAAGAAATTGTTGGTCATGTGTAAGAATGGTTTACCAGCGCTGATGGTGTGAGAGGCAACTGGCTCTGGCGTGCAAACCCCATCGGCGAGGAACGCCACACTCCAATAGCCTAAACACTGAACTCCGGCAGAGCGAAGCTAGCGCAGTAAGCAAGGATCGTATTCAGGAGCTTCTTGAGCCCTATTGGTTTCCACTAAACGCCGGATACATGATAAAAGTCACTACTGGGTTCTTAAAAAGCAAAAACCCTCCACTCCTGATGTTTTGGGAATATTTTATTTCGGCCGTTTATTATGTGGACGCAAGGATGTGGCGTCGATGCCATTTTCTATTGCCCATTTTTACATAGGCGCCCTTATTCGTCAAAAACATTTTGGAATTTGTCAGTCTATCCATTTTGAACAAATGCCGCGTTAAGTCGTCAAAGAAGTCTTAATCATCGATCCTAGCTTATTAGTCTTACCACCGTATCATTTAGTGCCATGGCGGGTCGAGAGTAGACTGTTTACTGTAAATGTCAGTTCGAGCCTCTCCGCCACGTGAAACGGTACTGTCACGGATGATACAGTAGCCGGCGATACGGCCCCGTCCCCGTGTCATGGCAAGCCTGGGGCTGCTACCAGCAAACATGTAATACAGCCCAGGCCAGCAGCACTGGTGGATTATGAATGGAGGGATTCAGTCTCTACCGGGCAAGCCTAACTGTGAAAAGTGACGGGATTAATGTCATTAAATGAGACATAATGCCCGGTCGTGGCGCCGCCATGACCAGGCATGACCAGGTAGCCGGGAACGCGCCTCGTGTAAGCCGCTTTTAATATGGCTATCTGCCAGCCCTATCCAGTATCAAGCAAACCATCAGCCCCTCCCTCATTACATTTCTCATTCTCTTCTAGCCGCTCCATCATCGACCGAAACTTGCCAACACATGTTTTAAATATCTACGATGGAGTCCCTTTGCCAAGTTTATCCCCCACATACCGTCTATAAGCCCCCTTCCTCGCTTCCATCTTCGCTACAGCTCGGCGGTAAGTTAATATACTGCACTTTATCGCTACTTCTCATGATTGCAACTATTGGTGGCAAAACTATTCCCCTTGTCTGATGTTGGTTGACTCATTCAGATCAAGCATTCGGGGTTTGCAAAGCTCCGCTTCAGGAGTTGACTACCCAAAATATGAACCCGGCCATCGTCTCTTCAGCCAAACGTGGGCCATCTAGCGATCGTCAGTATGACGAACATGCAAAGAAGTCAAAGATTTCCCAAGCAAATCCTGAAGTAGACTCCATCAACTTGAGTTCTATCTTATTATTACCGAGCCCTGGTATACAGATTGGCTCAAGCAGTTCGGCTACCATATCAGAGGATAAGCCGCATGCCGGCTTGCAGGCAATGCCAGTACTCGAGCAAAAGGTATTAGAAGAGTCTGTGCTTAACGCCTTTGAATACAGCGACAATGTTATCGTATTGGGAGAGAAAATATTCCCTGTACCGATAGGTAGCGAAATCAACAGTTTTCTCAAGTTCAAACGCGCCCACCCCAATTCGGGAGGAAGAGCTCATGCTCTCACATATCCCCAACGAACCATACCAACCTGTTGGAACGTGGCAGTCCAAAAGCCGTCAGATCGGACCTTGCTAGCCTTCTGTACGTCATACACGGTCTACTGCATTCGAAGCGCTTGTCCGACGATGGATAACCCAGAGTGTGTTCTGTATATCTAACGTTTTGTCTCCCATTAGATTGGTTTGCTATCTGCACTGGCAAAAGTTTTATACACGAAACGAATCCATGGCTTGATTTCATTACATTCCAAAATAGTCCGGGAATCCGATCGGCTATTCTATGCCTTGCTGCTGTGCATCTTCACGACCATACCCCGGACAAAGAAAATGGGGATCGAGTGATCCACAACTATGCATTCGGCTATAGAGCCATCCAATTACACAAGCGCACTGTTGCATACCTCCGCGACCTCCTCAACTGCAAGCAAGACGGATCACCTATCGAGATCTTATCATTACTGATAATTCTTTCCACTATAGATGTTAGTAATGAATTTCCTCTAATATGAACTACATACACTAACCGATTAGGCCCTCCGGATCGAGCATCAAACGAAGGCTCCTTTTGAGCCAGCATGGTATCAGGGATTAAGGCTGGCGGAAAAGTACCTCGATAACATGGGGCAGAAACCCGCTTTCTTGGAGGAAGAATGCTGGAATCAGAAGATTCCAAAGCGTATAAGAGACACCTTGCCGTTCAACTTTAGGGAGTCCCCACCAACGAGCCCTCAGCACCCCCAGCCGACAAGCCTTCACATCTCTCAGGCCGTCTTGGTTGCTCGGGGAATCATCCTCACGCAGGTAACGTCGAAACTTCCACAGCCAGAAAGGTTTGTTCCAATAGAGGAAAGCCATCGATTTAGCTGGTTGTTACAGGCTTCATCTGAGGATGTCTGGACAATCCATGGAGGATGCGGCACTTCACCGAAACTACTGCATATCATGAGTCAGATTAATTACTGTGCCACAAGGTTTCATCAGGATAACCGAAGTATTGTGGTGCCCCTGACAGCAAAGAAATTACTCCAGCTGCTATATGAGCTAAAATCCACCGAGTCGGCCGAGTCTTCTATTGACTCCACTACGAAGGTGATCGAACAAACAGCTTATGCTTGGCTTCTCACCGCGATCATCTACCTTCGATGCCGAGTGCAGAGGTATGGATGATCACGCATAGATCGCTCTTCCAAATAGTTAAGTTAACCAGCTAATAGGTACCCCCCGAGTCACCGATATGTGAGAAGGCATTTAGCAGCCCTAGCCAAATGCATACAAGCAGTCCCAGCATCTGGACTATTTTTCACGGCAAATGCCCCTATTCTCCCTGTATTCATACTTGGTTTATTGTCTGTAAAGAATAGAGGAGTTGCGCAAGACTGGTTTGAGACGGTACTTCAAGTGCCGGTTAGAAGTGTAAGCCTTTTCTCTTATATCTGATAAGATTCTTTTATATCATAGGTTGATTTATGTAAAGAATTATAGTTAACTTCCTTTAGACTGTTCCCCCTATCTACGAAGCTCTGAAGCGAACCTGGGAATGGAAACAGATATGGCCTTCAGCTAAAAACCTACCTCGTCTAATCCAAGAAAGAGAGCCTTGGTGGGAGAAGCTGGTTGATCGACTTCTTATTGAGACGGGAGGCATGCTATGTTTTATGTAATTCAGGCTCAACTCTGTCGTCTTCTGTTAATAGCATTCCCTAAAGTACATAATTATAAAGATCCACATACAAATATCTTTATTTCTTTGGCTGGTATAGATAAAACAGAGCGGCTAAGGTTAGCATTAATATCCTACAGTGCCAGGCAAGTGCCACTATTAGATCAAGACGTAACACGCCAGTGGAGGCGGTAGTATAGATAGTGTCTGGGCGATTTATAAAGCCAATGATTTATGTTACCCTAAAGGAAAGAGGAAACCATACCTTAAAGCGAGGTATTTCGCCTATCATCTAAAGCAGGCTTCCTAGTATGAAAACTACAGCTGTCTTGGGCCGAGCCGCGGGCAAGCGAAAGTTCATGAGGAATTGATCCAAAGCAATATCAGGTGTCCCACAGCGGGTCGGAGTCGATGGAAGAGGGGGTGGCCATATTTTGGTGCCAAGTCCGATCTCGACTAAAGCTTATTCTCAATATGCACTATACATGTTAAGGCTACGTGATATGGTTAGAAGGAGTAAACATCATCATAAGAGAGCCCGGAAGAAGCCATAAATCTTAATAGATTAATTAGTAGGCTGTCTGTGGCTGATAAGAACCTGATCTGGGCCTCCAGCAATTTGGTAAGCCATCCAGGGACTCTCCGGCTGCATGGTACTTTCCCATGCGTAACATCTTGGGGATCTTCGGGGGATATATCCGAAAGGGCCCGTGCCCCGCGTTGGACAGTGACCAACAGTATTTCCGGCAAATATAGACAAAAAAAGGAGCGGGCTCCGCCACATATCAGTACCGACTACCAATCCTTGTCTCGGAAGGTATCCCTTTGAGTGGTACAGCCCTTCAGCGGGGTTGCGACAGGGGCGTAGGACTGATTAAAATAGATAAAACAGACAGTACTTCTCCCTACATACTAACATATATGATGGTAAAAGTCCTAGCAGTTTTAATCATTATAAAGAGCTACCTTACAGACTTGGCAGCCGTACCAGGTCTGCCTAGTACCCTATACATACCAACCTTGGGACTTAGCAAAGTGGAGGCGAGTGACCTCCTGAAGGGCTTTACCGCTTAAAGGGATAGGATGCATGCCGAATTGTATAGAGATCGCGGGAGGTGAAACGACCTTCTCCGCGGGATTAATAAATAAACAAAGATGCCTGGGACGGGACAGAATAGTGACTGGTCATTGTTCCTCGGAAAGCTTTTACCTATCACAGGAGCTTAGCGCCTGTTCAAGGTCCCCGGTAGAGTGGCTGGGGCTGGAATGGGAGAAAATATGCATTATTTAAGTCTAGACAGTCAGGAAGTGTTAGTATAAAATGGCCATTACCCCTGCAAATTCGCGAGCGGCAAGCTACCCCCTTGTTAACCGGATTTGGGCTCCGTGTATTCATCCTTGTCAGGCCAACTTCACCGAGATCAACGATGGTTAGCGAGTAAACTTGTCACGGGGCCACTAATTGACCCACTCTTGATGCGCGACAATGGACTCCTCTCGACCTTTCAATCGTCCGTCAGGCGTCTTGTTCAAGGCTCCAATTTCAATACCCTGCTCATGTCCTCTCATGATGGGTGGTACAGTCCACCAATGGGTTTCATCCCGCCTCTGGATCAACCTGGCAGTTGCCTATCATCCTTCCAAAAGTTCAGGGCCTGCGAAGTTTTGTAAAACATCAGTCTCAGAATTGTCAGCATTGGTGGGAGACCCCGGTGCGCATTAGCTCAGCCCCAGAAAGGCAAATTGCCACCCCTGTCTGAAGCCCCATCCTCTTACCCAGAATCCCGGTTGCTGCAACTAATCTGTCGGGGAAAGCCAGCGGGATAACTTGGTATTACCGGCGATGGCTGAAGCCGGAAGCATAACAGATTATCCTTTGAAAGTACTATCTGTGGCGTACCCTGGCCTTGAGACTTTCCTACCTTTGAAGGGCAGGTGGCTTTTCTTTTGTTGCTGACGCACCGAGACTTTTATTTGCTTTTGCTCCTCCTCGAGGAGCCTGTCCAATCATGGTAGCTTGTTTTGTTGTCTTTCATTTCTTTCCTACTGAAAAAATGAGGTGTCATACGAGCATTCAGCTGTAATCATTACCAGGGCATCACCTAGGATTTTTATATCTCTCTTCCGGTTCTCTTGCACTGTCTGCCGTTAATTGGATAGAACGTTAACAGATCCATAAAAGCATTGACCTTTTTCATCTGCGACCCTCCTGTTTCCTCTCTTCAACCCAAGATATTGTTATCTGACTTGCGAGTATAGACTAGTTCTCACTTTCGCCTTTCATATAAATCATTACTTTACAGAAATATCTACTTTCGGATTTAATTTCTTAGTATACTTACGTAAACATAAACACGAATGAGATTGACTGCGACTTGAGTAAAATGTTTATTTACGAGGAAAGAAAGAGAGCTTTGGGAAAATTCTGGCGCAAGCCATGTATACAATTATTATGAATGAGACCATTCCTACAAAATGAAAATCTTATAATCACTGCCCCGCAACGTCTTTGCATCTGCGTCCGACAATTATATCACAACGACTCTCGTCTAAACCAAAACCGAGCCGTACCACCAATCCTTGGCAGACAACAAAAATCTCCACCTTAACCCAGGGTTAATACCTTTTCGATTATTGGATTAATAGCCTCTTTGCATTCCCGATCTGAAGGCATACCTGTGGGCGAAGACGTTTCGGGCATTGCGGCCATGTTGACAAACTGGAAACCTTGCGGAACAGGGTTGTCGTAATAGATTTGACCTTGTCGACGAAGCCGCTGGTACTGCTTCAGCCTCATCGCTGTTTCAAGGATGTTCACTCGGTGGAGTAGCACGTAACTTCGGCGGTCATCGGACGGCTCGCAGCACCGCCGACAAGCTAGGGTGGAGGTCCATTCCCTTACCTGCTAATCAGGGGACGGGGTTTGGTCCTTGTCATGTACCTGCATACACTTGAGATGGCCGTCAATAAGCGAATGATCCAACGCGTCCGCAACGCGCTACGCCCGACTTTAGCGGTAGTAGTGGTAGGGACATCATTGAGAGCAAGCAAAATACTCTTCAAGAACTTGTTTCTGTGCTCTGTCTTTAGTAACAGCAGCAGCCTACTTTGGGGTGTAGCCAGGTGTTCCGGGGAAGACTGATGTGTTGCTGGGGTAATGACACTGTGCTTTTAATTAACTGGTAAGCCACTAGGCACTCACGCTGGTAGTTTTCTAATGGAGCGTGCCAATATAAAAAATAACCTAGGATTTCAATGCGCCCTCTCCCATGAGACTGTTGAGAGCGTTGGTGGCAGCAACATGCGGTGGCAGTGCCTGCACGAAGTCGACACGACTACCAGGCTATCTATGGCTGCCCGATGCAGACGATGAATCATTTCCTCTCTTTTCCGTCGACATCTATAGGGGTCTCTTATTTGGCGATGACCCCCTGGGAGGATCGGGCACGCGTCAGAACTTCTGAAGTAAACAGACTGCCAACGACGTGATCTATCGATGTGGGGGCAAAGAGGGAAAATTTAATAGGTAGTATCAGCAAAGGCTCTGATTGGCCTGATCCACTCCCCAGGTTCCAGGTAGGTTACAAAGAGGCACTTATTAGCAAAGCAGGTTAGATCCCTGATTTTATATCCTATATTAAATATATTAAATATTATTTTAAATACAGTATTTTATACTTATTCAATTTAAACTAAGATCTTAGTAAATTTAATTAATTTATTTAGCAGTTTATTTAATTAGATTTGATTTATAGGCAGCGCTGGTCATGGGCTTTTGAAGGAGAGAGGATGGGCAGTTTTAGATCTTGGTACAAGGCTATTAAAATAATATAGGTTTTGTAACTCTTATTCTCTCCTTAGTTCCCTACACCTGAGGATTAACTGCTATATTGCCTTCTTTTTTGAGGCCTGGCCATGTTCCTCCCATGCGCCGGGGTCCCCTCGCGGGAGTAAGAAGAGTCTCGCGTGTAGTGAGCAATGTGATGCTCTTTAGCTTCTGCGGGTGATTCTTAGTCCCCCAGCACCCTCGCTTGCATAAGCTCATCAGGCCGTCCAGTCTAACGAGGCATTAAAGTCCCGACAGCCGCTGATGATGCCTGTTAATAAAGTTCAGATTATGTGAGCATAGCGTCTCATGATGCCCCAAGCAGTCCGGCAGTCCGCGTTTCGAATCGCGCTACTCGCGGTATTCTTTATGGAGATTCTTGAAGGCCTAGCGGCTGCTATCAAGAATGGTTGTCGAATCTCATGTTACGATATCTGTAACCAACGCTCAAAGCTCGCAATACCGTATCCTTTGAGTATGATATGGACTAGCATAAAGATACGGATCCATCAAAGCGGCCCCACGTTATTAGAAAGACTGGGCCGGGCTTATCAGTACAATCAGTTTGCGTCCATGGCCTGCGAACTTCGTCATCTAGTGGAAGGCGAACTTTGTTGCCTTTAGACCTCTGTTGCTGGGAGATGTACCCCTTGATTTGAAGGCCAATACTGTGCCTGGGTCTGGCACAACACCAAGTGCTAGGCACTGGTGGGAGTCATCTACGTCGATACCAGGGAAAGGGTTTGTTGTTTGGCGAGTTCCGCCCTGGAATTGGCATTTAACACATGCGAGTAGAGGAACTAGGCGATCGAAGGGCCCAAAACGGGTGTATATATTCGTAGACCTCCCCAATTTCCATCATGTACATTCATCCCTTAACTATCGACGAGCGTTTTGACTTTCATCTGCTTAAAACTATCACCCTGGTACTGCCTACGATCAGCATAACCTTCCAATAAACCCCCTACCTAAGAGTTTGCCTAGTGAAATCCAGGTTGCCTTAAAGCTGTCTTGAATCCTGACGAATCTGGATCAATAGTCCATAATGTCAGATTCAAGATAGGACAGTCCCATAACTTCCCCTCTTTGCTCATCTTTTCTCCTTCTTACTCGTCTTCTCAGAACTAGGGCTACGGATGTCGGACCTGAGAGGCAGGGTCCGGAGCCGTGATGAAGAGCACCAGGCGACTCTGCAGCTCAATGTTTTCCTGCAAAAGACATTCATTCCTCTGCTCTAACATCATAATATAATCCATTGCCTTTTTGAGGATCATCGTCTTGCTAGGATTGCGCTGGGGAATTGACCTGAGTAATGCTATCTCCAGGAATGCTCGGTCTTGCTCGTCCGCCGCGCTGGACGGCCCTTCACTTCCATGCCGAAAGGATGCTAAAGAGAGTGGAGGATGACATTTATGAATCGCCACGGGCTTGTTGATTACGTCCGTGTGGTACCAGTTCTCGATCAAGCTGGGAACTGTCCCTTTGGACAGGTAACTGGGCGTGAGACAATGAGGGGTTGAAGCGGACAGCGATGATGGCTCGTAAGGCAACGGCCTCGAATTGCCTGAAGGCTCTGGCCTAGGCGAACGACAAGGTGAGGGAGCTTCGGATAATAAGGATGCCGGAAGCCGCTTCTGCTCTTGTGATAGGGGAGCGACATGTTTAACGCCAGGGCGATCATGATTTATTTCCCCTCGGTCTTGTTCTGCTGATTCTATTAGACAAGCGGCTTGAGCGGTTGGTGATATATTTGGCTGCGGCAGTGCAGTGAGCTGCAGCCATCTAGGCTCCATGATTATGTGAAACTGGTCGAATAATATATGCTAGCTTAGTTATTATTATGATCCGCCTACTGCTTTTAGTAGAGTGGTTCTGACATACTGAAACTTGGGCTTCAAAGAGTTTCTTGCATAAGAGCTGAACCACCTTGCGTCTTAATTGAGCGTGGAAGCAAGAAATTTGGCTAGCTAAATGCTTCCAAATGACCTCCAAAAGAAGGGCCTTAATGTTGGTAAAAGAAGTTATAAGGTGGACTATCCATCAAGAAATCGGGGCTAGTGATCGGTGTTCTGGCCCCTTTGTCCGAGTTGAAGCGGAACGTGGGCTGGCGTTTCCAAATAATTCAACATATACTTACCCATCACCAAGATGGCCACAAAAAGGTTCATGGCGCGTGTGGCATCGTCTGTGTTGCCATCGATGGAAAGGCCATTGTGCTCTGCTTGGGCATGGATCAGCCTTGACAAACTTTTCACAGTCAAGGGCGTTGCTGTTCGTGGAAAAAATGAGGGTGTGATAGGGTGTTCTGATTTTCTCTCCCTCCATCTCCCTGGATGGTTTGAGATATGGAGGGAATAAAACTGACAGAGAATGATTGGAAAATGGGCAAGCTCGTTGGAAAAAGTGGCATGTAGTCTTGAAGTTGCGGCCTCATATCATCATCAGATTGCGTGAAAGGGGGGGTCCGACGTTATACAGCTGGGAGGAGTCACAACCAGTTCTAGTACCTACAGGTAGTGCAATTATCGAACGACGTCGACAATAGGGCATGCGTGTTCGCATTGCAATCATGCATCCCCTAGATGTCGACTACCCGGCCGAAAGACGGCATTTTGATCAGATCATTCGCAGTTGTGAGGCCGAACAATGTCGACGGAGGGAAGTGAAGGCTGCCGAGATAAGCAGAGTGGCTTCCCAATTCATAAAATCTCAGGCGACGCCACACTCGACAGATGGCGATGAAGGGTGAGTAGCCCGAAGTTAACGCTGATAAGAGTGAGGAGCGCAGGGTTATGAAGTCGGGATTGTGCTGGCATGATGATGACGCTGGATTGGGCACGCGTAAGTGGCCAGGATGACACCATAATGACACCTGCACCCTCTCCTTTCTCTAGCGTAGTGTCGATTCTTGAATGCACGCCTGATGAAACCAGTTCAAGTCCTCGCGGATATCCACGGCTACCAAACTTGCATACGTCTTGCGCCCCGGTCTCGAAGATGAGAACAGAGCCTTCCAATAAAAAATGCTGCATGATTGCCAGGATTGATCGACTTATGCCCCAGCATTGCGCCACAGCAACACCGGAAATCTCCAAGCGAGGGGTTTACGGTGCGAATGGTGGCACTCCCACGGTCCTTAGCGATGATCAACACTTATTGAAGACATAACACGATTGCTGACTCCTAATTTCAGTAACTCTCAACTTGACGAAGAATCCTGGGGCAACATTGAGATGCATGAGTGCTGTGAGGTCTGGGTTTAGTACGTGATCGACAGCCGAGAGCCCAATCAACAATCAACGGGGTTTAGCCAGATCTTCAGGTGGCGTTAAAACTAGCCACTGAAGCCATGCTTGGGTAACAACATTTCCAATTGTTCCCCCGAAGCGTCTACCTCTCACTTTTGATCTTCGGTAGGCTGGACTGCTCCATGGTGAATGGCTAGCTTTCAACATTTTTGATATCTTATCACTCATCTACCTCTGTAAGTGGCAGTATAAGAACATTTGTGATCCTCGCTTACTATCCCCGCTTCTCTTGGCCCTTATTCTCACGGGTTTCCTAGGAAGTTGTTTACATTATGAGCAAGTCCCATCGCAACATGCCCGAACTGGGCATTGGCGACTTTTACTTCACCCTAACTTCACAAGACGAAAGCCCCTCCGTGATATCGCTCATTGAGACCCTCGGCTTAGAACCACACATTGAAGGTGGCTACTTTAAAGAAACCGACGTTTCCGTCGCCTCCATTTCTTCACCATATCCTCCTGAACCCCTATCTGAGGAGACTCTTTGCCTGACGGATGGTCTTCGTTCCGACCTCGGACCCCTGTTCCGCAGACTTTCGACCACCATTTACTACTATCTCACACCCAACCGCCCACAGTGTTATCCCCACCGTACCCGCAGCCGCATAATCCATTCGCTTCATCTGGGCCGCGGTCGGTATGTGCTCATCAGCCCCGACGGACATGTTGAGACATATGTCGTGGGACGCAATCTTGAGATGGGCGAACGGCTTCAATGGGTTATTGAAGGAGGTGTCTGGCAGGCCAGTTACCTGCTTGATGTCGAGGATGGCGAGAACGAGGGACTGTTGATTTCCGAAACTGTCGTGCCAGGGTTCGAATACGCTGACCAGGAGTTTCTGTCTGAGGCGGGTTTGAGAAGCTTGGTACAGGCTGACCAAGCAAGGAAGCTAGAGTGGTTAGTCCGAAAGTGCGACAAGGTCCATGACAAACCTGATAGCAAACCGGGAGCGAAGCACAGTGTCTAAGAAAATCCGGGTTAACGACAGCAGAGACTATCCTCCCTCCACCATAGTGCCGCCAAGGAGAGCTGAGCTGTAAATACTTAACCCGAAGGTTATAGGACGAGAGCATTAACAGGATAAGTGTATGTTTAAATATCTATCTTTTGTGTGCCATATGACTTGTTGTCGTTGATACAATCATTGCAGTTCAGACAAGCTGATATCTCGGCACCCACGCCCACACGCTAGCCGACCTTGATGCTGGTGAATTGGCTTCCAATGTGAATGAAATGTCTAGTGGTGTCTTATGAAGAATTTAAGTATGAATGGTCAAGGTTACTAAGGCAAGGCATTAGAATACCATGACCTTGAATACCCGGCCATCTCTTGTTTCAACCTCCGGTCGCCGAGTAAAGGTCTGAACCACAAACTTCACAGGCAACGATCATATGCTAATATTTTAGTCGGCCGAAGGTCTCTGTTTAAACTGAAAACCAGTATAGGTGCTATTGTTTCGAGTAATGGCAGAGGCAAGACTTGCTATAATCCGTCTAGGATTGTCTCATTTCGATCGAGGGAATACCTCATGCCCTTCAAAGCCTTCCGGATATATAACTTTTCAAACTGCGAGTACTGGCTGCAAGAGAGTTGCATGGCAATGTCAGATACACTGGTGATTAAATGGAGAATAAAGCACCTTGTATCAGGTGGTTGGCATGACCAACCTTGATGGAGGTCTGTAGGTGTGAGTTCTACCTCACTGGGTATGCCTGTCCGGATGCATCGTACGGCTACTCATACTACAAGGGGGTCTGAGGAGATTTTATGCCGTAAACAGAAAGTCTCTCAACCATTTGATGAACGCTGGGGCAGTTACCAAAAGTGGGAATCAAATAGTAGAATAACATACGAAATGAAACTCTGCTTCAACAACGCAAGAGGAACGGGGAGGAATTTGAGTTATAAGAAACTATGATGTGTGTATCTACAAATAAAAACAACCAATGTCCCGGTCTTAAGTTACCCAGTAAAGAGAAAGATTTAGAGCACATCATAGGTGAGAAAACTGCGCGAGCTGGCTTGATTTATTGCTTCTGCCGCCTTTCGTTCCTCCTTTCTTTTTTTGTTTTCATTGGCTTGAATACAACCTCTGCTACTACTCACAACCTTTCCACCACTCAACAAACTCCCTTCTCCTCTCCGTAAATCTCCTCCACCACGTTTCTCATGTTACTAGAAAAGATGTCATAGATAGTGAGGCTCAGACCCGGTTACCATCTATGCTGGCTTGCAACTAAAAGCAAGTGCCTCTGCCATCTAGCCGTCCAACCTCAAACAAGTTGAAGTCTTTCATATACAGCGTGTTAGCATGAAGAAGGCGTGGAATGTGAATTCCTCCGGGCTTCTATCTGGATGTGGCTCAATGTTTTCCTTATGACGTCGCATTCATCCTTTCAAAGCCTCCTCTATAATCCGAGCCGCTGCCATCACAAGGCTCTCATGTAATCGTGGAGCAACCACCTGAATCCCAACCGGCATCCTCTCTGATGTCGCTGCTGAGTACTGACGATATATTTGTGCCTCAGTCTCATTCTTCGGCTCATACACTTCCTTAGCCAGATCCTGAGCACCGTTCCCCTCACCCACAAGAGCTGCAGCCGGTATAGCAACAGCCGTATACTGCAGTAAGTTCCAAATCGCCGAGTAACCCCAATACCTGCTTGTGCCCAGCGGGGGCGCAGTGCTCGGAGTCACTGGCGAGACAATGACATCAACGTCAGCCCTCCTCCAGTGCGCGGCATATAGCCGTCTGAAAGCGTCACGTGTTGCCCTTTGTGTTTGCAGAGTCGAGCCAGCTTGAGAGTCACTGGTCTCGCGCTCATTTAGAATCCACTCGGTGAAGTGTTCCAGGGATTCAGACCCTGCGTAGCAGGTTTTGCGGATGTCGGCGCTAGCGTCTTCGAAGTAGTTCGAGGCAACGATCCTCCAGGCTTTGGCATGGTCCCATGGCGTGAAAGTCTTCACTTGCACAGAGTCCTTGCACCTCAGGCGGGATCTCACCTTATCCATGACTCGTCGTATGGGCGGCAGGGGAGAGACAACACCGTCATCAAATAGAATGCCGACGCGTAAAGATGCGGATGGGTCAAGTTGCCGGCCGATGGCTGGGCTCAAGATATCACTGGGAAAAAGAAAGATGTCCTCAATCCACGGGGATGATGAAGAGTATGCTTTGCAGAAGCATTCGAGGTCGCGTAGAGACCTGGCGAATGGGCCCAGAGTGTCTACAATAGAACCACATCCTGATGTATGAGTCATGACTCCTTCGCCACTGATCCGACCAGGGCTGGGTAGAAGGCCGTAAATCTGTCAAAGTGTCAGAACCCTTATTGGCGGACCATAGTTCGCCTCAACCATGGTGAACTTACACCGTTCAAAGCTGCCGGGACTCGAATCGAGCCTCCAACACCAAGAGGTGATCCCTTCATGGCCATCAGAGCTGCCTCTCCGCCTGTGCTGCCACCAGCTGTGAGCTTCCTATTCATGGGATGAACCGTCGCACCGTAAATGTTATTGGACGTCTCAAGATGCATGAGAGACCGGGACTGATTCGTACGAGCAAAAACAACAGCACCTAATCTCTTGAGACTTTGGATGACATTGGCGTCTTCCGCGCTGAGGTTCCTCACCAGTGCTACAAAGCCAGCGTTTGTGCAGAGGCCAGAGACGGCGATTTGCTCCATGACGGAGATGGGGAGGCCATGAAGGGGGCCCATTGTGTGGCCTGTTCGGGCGAGATATTCGTCGCAAGCTTTTGCATCATCGACTGCTTGAGAGACTAGTTCAGTCAAGCAGTTTGTCTGTGTAACTTGATGAGCGATCTGCCAAGCTGCTTGTGCTGCACCATAATGGTAACAAGGTGGGCTGGTCCAAGATGACTTACACATTGCTGTGCAATCGTCGCCCGCTTCCTGAACGCAGTAAGAAGTGCCCGAGCGGTAACTTGTTGCTTGGCCAGCATCCGCAGTAGATCCGTGGCATCGAAGTTCTCAGTCAAGTCAAGTTCCAGGTCTGTGAGAAGCCCACATGATCGAGGGACAGGAAGGACATTCAGTGGCAGAGACGCTAGTTCCTCGGGCTTCAGAAGAGCGCTTGGCTCTAGGGAGGAGCTCCTCGCGGCTAAGGCAGGTTGAATACGTTCTTGTAGAGTTGACATGTTTGTTAGATGAAGCAAGGGATTGAGGGGATTCGAGGTCTGCAGACTTGATCGGGGGAAGCTGCCCAATTGGGGAGGACATCGAGGGCAGCAAGCTTTATAGCCCCATGAATCGGCAGTCGGCCTAGCAGTAGTCTGGATAATCCGGTTATCGGAAAGCGGGCAAGGCTTCTCGTCAAGCCCGCGGTAACCTCCAGCTCCATGGGCTTTCTCTAATCAGATATCGACATTCTGTCAGCCCTCCCCACCAAAACAATACCGCTTCTTGCACAGTGCGTATTCGGTCCATTGATGCCAAAGCAGTGTATTCGTGTTTTGTTGTTATTTTGTGTCTGCCCCTGAATGGTCTACTGTTTCTATGTATAATCTCAAGACCTCTTGTCGCACTGAGCCTGCTAAAATGATCAAGGGTCAGGTAAATGAGACTGAGCAGCAGTGTGTTGATGGATTGTTGTTTGAGGTGGTTTCTGGTGCGGGGTACTCCATCCCGCAGAGGTACTTAAAGCATATGGCTAGATTACTAATGCAGTTGTTTCCTGAGACTGTAAAGATTATGCCTATCCTAGTATACTAATTACCCCCTATATCAGGTCTAGATACAACTCTCTCCTGTAAAAACATTTTTCTTTGGCACCTGTTGTTAGCATGCTGCTAGGGCAGAAAGTTATTATAAGCTAGAATAGTAGTATAGATAGCTATAGGGCTAATAAGGCCCTAATAGTTGCCTAAAGAAAGGCATTTAGAGAGTTAACCTTTTTTATAATACTTATTCCTAATAATACTAAGCTTTGTAAACTCTTTATATTGCCCTAAGGCGCTTTTTCCTGCGCGGTATTTACGGCTTCTTCTTACCCCGATATTCCGGCTACGTGAGCCTTCGACATTCCGGGCTCTGCGCTAGTAGGAGAGTAACACTCGGGGAAAGGGCCTGCGAAGCTCTCTGTTGATGCGAGTAGATATTGCAAGTGTTCCAGGTAGAGTAGGATGCGATAGTAATTATAGATAGTTTAGCTTAGTACGTCCTGTGCTCTTCTAAGAGACTTTTCAGGGCCAATGGCCCCCTGGACGAAAAATATATATACATATATACATCAGGTTTGTATACTCTCGTGAGCGACGAAGCGGAGGAGGAGCCTAAATATTCTAGACCAGGTTCACGACGAAAGTATTATATAGTTCTTATTACCCGCCCTCAGGACCTGGAATAGATACTTATAGATAGGAAAGAACACCAGGAAGCCGCTTGGGATCTTTTAGGCTAATCAGAAGACTCTACCCTCTTGGCTTTAACCAGGAAGTCTAAATCGATAAGTAAGACTTCTATTGCATAGTCTGTCGAGACAAAAGGCTCTACTGGCAGAATCTTATCGATAGTTTCTCCGATAGTAACTCTGTTTTTAAAGCTGTACCGTGGCTAAGGTCTCCAGGGGCTTTTTAGCCGCTACTACTGCAGGTTAACGATGTTATCTATGAATCTCAGATAGACAAGGCGAACGCACTCCGACGAACCGCGGAGGACGACATCACAGGTCTTATCCAATAGATACGGAGCCAAACCCAAACTTCTTGCATAGGACTCCATTATTCAAGAAGTCAATAAAAGAGTTTGTAGTATATTCAGGGCATACGACTGCAGCATGTGATCCTGATATTTGAACGTGCGCCCCAGATTAATCTCCGCGGGTTTTACTAGTAGATTGCCTAAAGATGATCATAGGGTTCTACCAAGTTCGAACGAACCTCTGGCCGCAGTTGAAAGTGACTCCCACAGGCATGTGATGCTCTATACTCATAGAAGTCCAGAAGTTACCCATAAGCCGCACGCCATGGAGGAAGGCTCACAGGCTTCGCACGGATGGCCTCCTCAGTGCAGATACCTCTCTTTCCTGCCACTTAGTGCCTGAGATCCGCTCCTTGTCGGTAGCGAACGTGATCTCTTCAGTATTGGCTGCGATGCCGTTACCGATTCCCTGTAGGTCCACCCACTGATCTGGATTGATCTGTCCGTTGAATTGCATTGAACTGCCATCGTATCTCTAGACGCGTCATCGGACTCGTAGTGGCTGCCACTAGGCTCCTCTGTGTCTGGACCGACCCCGCATGTTGCACGTATGATTAAGATCAGGTTATATGGTCAGGCCAAAGAGAACACTATTTGAACATTAGTGTGGATGAGCACTAAAATCATGGTGTCGGGAAAAAGCGGCAGGACAAGCTAGAACAATGTATCAGACCACCGGTATTTCGACTAACCACTACCTGACCCCTCACCCAATACGCAATCGAAAAGCCGCCAACAAGCGTCTGAGCCATGGTTCCATTATGACCTTTGACTTGTCCGTGATGTGGTTGAGTTCACCGTGGTGCGTTGTTTATGGCGGAAAGTTACGACCATATGTTCGAGAAATCATTAATAGAAGTCGTAACTGGTCCCTGGATACGAGGGAATAACGCGAAATGCAGCCTTCATATTTCATCATATTCTACTGAGAACTACCAGAATTCCAACAGAAAGTCGATATGGAAAGACGATTCATCCCTTACCCTCCTCCAGGTAATTCAACCAGTCAGAGAAATGCCCCCGCCTCGGGTTCGCTTATACCATTTCTTGGGGTAATAGGCTGTATCATCGGTCTATTATTAGTAGTTGTTATTTTGTACGCTCTTCGTTCGAAGTTTTGTGGTCTATATCCATATTAATAAAGCCAGGTATATTATAAAATCGCGATATACAGTCCATCTACAGAAGCTCAACAACACAAACCCATCACAAAAATACGAGATAGTGAAGGAGTGGAAGAAGCAGGCAACGTGGGCTTTAATGCAGCCTAGTTCGGCTGAAGTCTGGTAAGTTTCAAGTTGGAATGAGAGATTTTTGTACCCGTACTGATATGAGTATAGTGCAATATGCATCGAAGTTCTTAGGGACCAGGACAATGTCCGACGATTAAAATGTAAACATGTCTTCCATACGGGTTGCATCGACTCCTGGTTCCAGAGACACCATGTCGATTGCCCGTTATGCAAGTCAATATTTATTCCAGACAGGCGCAGCGATCCTGAAGACGTTCCTTAGGCGGGGTTTCATCAGCGAGGGATGATTTATGCAGGTGTTGGGGTTCTAGTGATTGAAAGATATGGAGATCGAACCTTTGAGGGGTCGTGCAAAGCCAGAATAATACTTGACAAGGGCTTTTCTTTTTGCAATTCGCTTCCTCCTATACGCGAGGGACGTATATTTCATTACTATTTAGTACATGATGGTATTGGTACGTAGGGCATGAGTCTTACTTAACAATGTTATAATTCTTCTAGTCACAGAAGTAATCCAAATCCAAGACTGTAAGCTGAAGCTTATACTTTTATGGCTGTATCTTTGCCCAGGACGCGCTTTCGATCAGGGCGTTAGGTATGGGACTTATAGTGTGCGCATCAACGACTTCAACCAGTAAATAATGAAAACCACAAGAGCTTCCATTTCAGGCTGACAACCTCTGTGTTGCACCCATGCCTACACATACCAATCTTCAGGTGTGGCCATTCTAGAACAGGCGTATGTGGCTTTGGTCGTCAAGACCATATTTTAAAGCCTCTTTGCACAAGGGACACGGCAGCTCACCCACGATCAACGCCTTCCAGGCCGTATGCTTATTACCGCCGGCTTCAATTATAATGACATAGCCCAACGATTAGGGATAACCTCAGGGCAGGTTCAGTAAGTTGTAATTGCTCTTTTCACTACGCCTAGACGCCAGTCGGGTCAGCCTAGCTTGCTAACAGACGCCCAGGCCAAGACCAAGTCCTCCCGTCCCTCTTTGCTAATGGACTAAAATAGCCTAGGTCGAAATGATCGAATTCGTACGCGCCTCGAAGACCGGTTGCGGCATGTCCTATCGAAGGATCTTTCAAGCCCTCAGTCAGGACCGCTCTGAGTACGCTATCCGCTATGCCTCAGCCGCATTGGCTTGAACAGATATGCATTCTGCGAGCCACGGATCACACGCTAAGAGTCACATCGGCTGGTCCATTCATCCATGGAAGTCTACTCTATTCTTTAACGAGGCCTCGGCTAGAGCTGGAAAGTCCACGAACATGGCTAACGCGAAGGCGCGGCCAAGCCCTCGATCCAACCAGCATCATTGAGCGTGAATGACAACGTCGCTGAACACTTTCCAGAGAGGATACTATAGCATAGGTCGCTTGAGGTTGTCAATAATCCTTGGGATAGTATTGGCCGGCCTTCTAGCGTGCGACCTTGCTTATCTCAGTTCTGCATGCAACTTGACTCGGAATGGATACCTGCGATGTTGACGGGAAAGTTTAATCGGCAGGGTTTAAATTAATTGACCAGTGTAGCGGTCGATTCGCAATTGTGAATGCTTTGGTAGCCTACTTCCTCAGAGAAGAGGGTAGTTGTTTGGCTAAGTTAAGAGGTTGACTGCCTTTGGTATAGACCTTAGGGCTAGAAGAGGCAGGTTCTATGATAATATGTAACGATCCAAGGCATTGGGTTATTATTGTAGCAGTGGTTCTGGACCTCCTGATTATAACTTTGTAGCATTATTTGCTAGCATAATTAAAGAATCATCCAGATCATATCGCAAGCTGCGCAGAGGGTAAGATTCAATTGTGAGACGGTTTGACCAAGGAGCAAAACCTCTTTCAGACCGACTTCAACTACTAAAACCATGCATTTATTTCGCGATTGGGTCATTCGTCAATTGTGTCTGTGCTTACATCACATACAACAGTTAAGGCCATTTTACATAGGTTTCACTACAACGTGGACACATTGCGTAGGTATATATAGATGTATATAATGTTGCATTACCAGCTGAGGCAAAACATGTGCCCGGCGCTAGCTCTGTCCCTAATAATGACATGTGCCTTAAATGTGACACATGGCATCGAGATATACATCACGCTCAGCATGGGATCACCCCTTTTCTACCAATATCAGAATCCAAGGCATGATCCCAAAAAATATCAAATTAAACAAATACAGCACTTGAGCTGCTCCCGTCCACCCCTCCTCACTCTTTTTTGAAGGACCACGACCTCCCGCAACTTTGCACCCCATGAATTCCACACAAACCATAAATCCCAACCCTAATAGTCCAACTGCCATTCTTACACGTGCTTTGGCGGGGACCTTATAGCGGTTTACTAGCCAATTCGCCCAACCAATAACAGCGATAAACATAAGTGGTGCCTCAATAATTTCGGCATGTGACGGAGGGAGATTGAATTTGGGGATGACGTATAGATGGCGGATGGTACCAAAGAAGAAGCCTGTAGAGAAGACAACGCCGAAATAAGTAAATGCCAGGCGACTTATAGTTGAGACGGGAAGATTGGAGACATTTTTGGCGCGTTGAGTTTTAATGTTCGGCGCCATACTTTTCGGAGATGATGAATTTAAATTACGAGTAGAGTTTGGTATTGCTATACAAAGCATGGCATACAACCGACTTAGAAGTTAGGAAAGAGGGGCATGAGTTATTCTGCTGAGAGGATATGCCAAGTTATAGATTGAGGCATGATCTGACTGCATCACATAAGGTCCACCACGAGACAGACCCACTCGGCTCCACAGCGCCCCCTTTGCTTCCTCCGTGATGGCACGGACCGCAGACATTTATCGAAATAAACGCAGAAGCCCCCAAACCAGACGTGAACAGATTATACATGACGAATCAGGTACTTTACAAGTCTACACAGATGGGAGCGGTATCCGTGGTCATATTAGAGCTGCCGCAGTCTGCACCACCAACAGGGAGATTCGAAGCGTATACATAGGTCTGTCATTGGCATTTTGCGGTTGCGTGCATATATAACATATAACGCATTAGTTCCTCGCGGTGGCCACGTTTCTGTAAGCCTGAATGTTTTATTCATAGATGCACTGCGGTTAGAGAAGCCTCGTGGGTCATTTTCGTTCTTCCTTTGAGATCATGATGATAAGAGTGTGACTTGCATTTCAGTAAATGAGTACATGCTTTAAGCTTGTCCTAACTTCTACTGAGCTCTGAATAATTCATCTCTATCTTATATAATTCTATAGCTACTTATTATAATGGTTGTTTAGCCAGATGCCACATTTTTGCATAAGATTGAATTTAGGGCTGTTTTGGTAGCGTGATATGGTTGGGAAACGCGCTCCAAATTGCATATGCATGGTGGGGCTATGCGTCAGAACATGATAGTAGATACTTGATTTTGGGGCATACCCACCGCTAATAGAAAGTAAAACTCATCTGTGACTATCTGGTGTAGGGTAGTGGTACGGGAAGATCTGAACTTTTGCCTTGATATTAGATGATTGCATGATGCATTTGTAATATATTAATTATTTGAACTTAAGAAATGCATGAATTGATCTGATTGAAAGGAAGATCTCGACAATTTTAGTTGATTTGATTGGGGTGATTGACTGGTTGAGTTAACCTATGATGATTACTGGTGTCTCCTCTAGAAAAGTGCAGCTTAGGGGCAGCTTGCACTTTTTGCAATAGTCCAAAGCCATTACGAGAGTACAATCGGCGAAAGACAAAGCGATTTTAGATTGCCGCCGGAATATCCTTTGCAGGGCCTGGAGTGCAGGTGACTGCTAAGGGTGGCTATGGAAGTGACAGCGAGGAAAGGAATAAATTGTCCTCGGCTGCATTTGACAGCCAGCTAAGGTGGGAGGCTAAAGGAGGAGACACACTTCTCTGCAACAAGTGCTACATATTATCATCAGGTTTCAGATTTAGAGGAATGCTAGTCATGGAATTCCAGTCCTCCTACCTGGCGCAGTACTATTGCATCCTGCTATAACTAGCGTGTTGTAAAGGTGAGCTCAGATGCCTCGATATATACTTACTAGTAAGTCTACTGGCGGTGAAGAGAAAGATTATCTCGTGGCCATTACGGACATAATCTGCTATGTTGGAAAAGATCAGAACGAGATATATAATAATCTGGAGAAATTTGAAGGCAGACCAGCCCATTCTCAGGCCGAATTCTGCTTCTATCACAAGCTCAGTAGAGGATACCTTTGGTTCAACAAGGAAGAAGATATTATACATACGTAGTCACCTTTAGGTTCACGAATCACACCCGCCAAGCTTCAGGCTAATTAATAACCTCAACACCTGTTATACTGAAAGATTTTCGGAAAAGGGAGTATGAAAGTTATGACTATACATATCTAGAGGCAAGGGGGCCAACAAGGACCTTTAGTTTAACTGAGCCTAAGGGCGGCAAGGTATAGTTATTTCTACTACATGGGATCCTGCTTCCTAATGCTAAAAGTCGACCTAGAGTAAGTTGACTTATTATAGCTCTGGTACATATGCCGAATCTATAGGCCTTAGCTAAGCATATGCATTTAGGTCATAGAGAACAGAGCATATAAAACTACAAATTGTGACATTGAAAAACATATTGGCGATGTCCCCATGAAGCAGGGGACATCTTACTGTAGGACGCAATTGCAACCCTGCTTTCTAAAAAAGAACGAACAGCCTGCCCACGTTCGAATCAGGCTTGCTAATCACCGGTCTTAGTCACAAGACAGCAGTGGCAATCGACGTTTACAGCGAATCCGAGGTGCCTGAGTTACTGGGTGAGATTCGTAGGGCACAGGAAGAAGAAGGCGCTGTAGTGGCGGATAAGGGCCGAAGAAGCCTTATTGCTGGTGACATAGATGTTAAATTTACCGAGCCATTAGTCTTTATCCTGCGACATCAGCCCTGGAACCTCGATCAGGACTAGAATTTCCAGGGAATGAGCCCTTGTGTCTAGCTATTAGCTACTCCTATTATGTAAGAAGTAAATGCTATTTACCTCGACTGATAACTTTTGGAGCCTGAAGAAATAGTTGTGATACCCTATAACATAGAAAAGTCATTCAAGCCGTCGACTCCGGATTTATTAAGTTACTAAATGGGGGAAGGGGGAAGGGGGAAGGGAAGGGGGCCCCTTTGGTTAGAATTAAGGTCTTCAACATGAGTAGCCTGTTGTTTAAGTACGGCTGACCATATGGGCTTGTTTATAACTGCCTTTTTAGCGATTTGTTGAACTTTTGGACTTGGGGGTGGTGCTTTGATTAGGATTGATGTTTGCTTGTGTTGGTTGCAACTTGATAAGAATTTCTCTTGCTATATGAATCTATGATGAAAATACTGACTGTTGGTTAAGATTCCTTACTTGTTGATTGTCATAAGGCAATATAAGAGGTTCCTTATATATTAACAGGGAAATAGCAGCGCATAGTAATATCAATACCTCAAACCCACGAGAGTAGGCTGCCTATATAGCCAACTATCTGTTACCAGTAGTCAAGGAAAGCTGGTATTAGTATATGCAGACGTTTTGCAGCGCTGCATTAAAGGCACTGTTAATATCAATGGCCCTATCACCCAGGAGGGATATAAGGAATACTGAAAAAGTCTTAGTGCAGAGGTAATAATAAGACTAGAGCTGTGTTTTGCTTAATTAGAAGTCTGTGTTAATTATAGGAAGAAAGCTACTAAAGACACATGCACTCTATTAATTGCACTAGAATACAGCCACCTAGAGTTAATATATATTGAAATATAACTATAGGTCTAAAAATACCTTCTTATATTATCTCATTTATAAAAGTATACAATCTCTTTCAAACTCTTTAAAAATTTAATCTTAATACTTAAACCCTCAGTATTCTTGGTAGATTTTTTAAAGTAATGCAATTAATTATAATACAGCAACCTCACAGCCTATAATGACTATAATATTACTGGTGTAATAAAAAAAAGACATTAGGAGTAACTTGGTGGTAGAAGGAGAAGATGTTCGATGGGACGTTTCTAGTGGCGGTCAACTGAATTTGTTTTACTTTGTGCGCCTTGGAAGAAACCACGTCAACATATGCATCTCTTAATAGATGCCTCAGTCAACAAAGAAAAGCCGCACTCCAATTGGGAAGCTGGCATTGTTGTTGGCGAGGAGAAAGAAAACTTATTAGTTGCACATGCATTGTCTCTCTAGTCGGGCGACTGCATGCACGCTGCGGTGGTGGTCAGCACGCTTGCAGTTGGGCAGATTGGGCTTCATTCGCCACAAAAGTAAACAGTATATGCCCGACCACGAACCTATCTGGAGTTGCGCTGGCGTAACACGTCTCGGGGAAGATGATATGAGAATCGAGATCGAGGTAGTTGCACACGATCCCGAGGGTGCGAAACGGCCTAGGGGCGCCAACAAGATGATGAGGAGAAGGGGGTTAAGTCCCACCTTCTAATGGCGCGAAGAGAAGCGTGCACAGCTAGTCTCGACTGGATTAAAGTTTAATGATGCATTAAGCTTGACATAATGTTATTATATCTGAACTATCGCGGTGAATAGCAAACGGCAGGGCCCAACAAAGTTCAAGGGAAAAGTGATCTGCTTTAGGATCTATAAAGCTTAATTGGTCCGGTTATGAATTACTCATTGATGAGATGATTAGCAAGACTACGTGAGCGTAAGATATACAATGCCATTCGTCGGTATAATCCACTACTATCTCGTCTGCATATCTTAAAATGGCCAAAGGTTAAAGTTAAAGTCATAAACAACAGGGTTGAGACCATTCCCAAATTCTCCGAACTCATCAAAGTCCAGGTTTCTGACTATAACATTTCCAGGATCCAACAGGCCCACGCTAGCAATTGGATCCTCTATACTTGTATCATTAAAGTCTTGTGCTGCCTCGGTTTCGACAATGGGAAGCTCGCGATGTGAATTTAAAAAGTTTGGCTCCTCCTGAAAAGCCAATGAAGGAACAGACAATGTCTGATCTTGAGATTCGGCCAGAACCTCGGTGACTGGGGGAGCGCTTGTTGGGAGATCCCTGTGCTCGGTCGGGGGTAACAGGCTCGGCAAGACTTCGTCAAACGCATTCCAGACTGCAGAAGACACCATTTCAAAGAGTGAACGCTCAGATACTTCAGAGCTAAACTGAAACCCTGGCATATTTCGTACATTGGCGTTTATGTCTCGTATCACACGGGCGGGAACCTCCTGTCGAAGAAAGCTGCGATATTGAGCTCGCGTTTCTGCAGTCATGGGCGCCTCAAGGATTTGCAAGTCACAATCTATACACAGGTCAATGGAACAATTCCAAGTAAGTGTCCCAAATAGAACTTACATGGTGATGGTATATCTTCGGTTCTCGGAAACAGAACCTTGTACATATGCTTCCACTTTTCCTCTTCAGAAATATTCTGAATGCCCCGCCTTGACTTGAGACGCTCTTTGGTCTCGTTATCGATACCTGGCATTTCTCTAGATGGACTGACGACTTCGCAAGCCGGGTCCTGACGGAGATGGGCATCAAGTTCTTTCTCCGCCTTGACTATTCTAAAACATCTCTTGCAATAAATCGGTGCTTTGTGAGATCTATAAATATGCTCCCTATTATAGTCAGCAAATCGTGTCTTGACTTTAGCAAGCAGGCTTGTGCACTTTATCCGATGAACGCTTGGCCAGCCTTTTTGGCACCGAGGCCATCTTTCTCCGGGGTATTCTTTAACAAACGGGCAAGCGAGATTTGGTACTGATCCCGGTGGCGCGCTTTCTGTCTTGCGACGTTTTTCATGATCGTCTCCGTTTCCTCTGCCGCCAGCATTGATATTGTCACCTTCACTCTGTCTATCATCGATTCCCCTCTTTTTGCTATTAGCATCACTTTCAGCCGTTGGGCCATTTTGACCACTGGATTGTGTAGAGTCAGAAGCCCCTGAATTCTGATTGAGTCCTGGTGAACAAGTTTTCACCCAGTCGACAACCCGTTGGACAACCAGTGCGGTGACCGTATCTTTCAAGGCGGTGACAGAGGCTAGGAGGGCTGGGTCCAGAGAAGAAGCTAGAAAGGCCTCTTCGAAAGACTCATCCGTCTGCCGTGAGACGTCAGACATGGACTCGTCGGTTTCGCTTGTATCAGTTTCAGTCACAGATGTGTCCGGAGTCAACCCATGTTCCGTATCATCCTTGCTAGAGAGGGCTGTAGAACGAGCATCAAGTGTGATCTCGGTTCTCGTCCCTGTGGATGGTATCATTGCTTTCGCTGGATGACTCCGTGGGGTAGAGAGGTGACCTCTATCGACGTGATCATCCATACTCAGTCTACGCATCGACTCACTCGGAGGTCCTGCATCTGAGAGTCGTTCCTCAATGGTACTCAACTCTTCGTCGGGATTCTCCTCAACCTGAAGCTGTCCACTAGCAAGCGGCCACTGTACTTTTGGTTTATTGAATGATGAAGAAAGGAGTAAACCTTTGTTCAAACGACGCTGCTGGGCAACCCAACCAGCCAAAGCCACCTGATCAGACACAGTCAACGAGCTGTCCTTGGCTGATACAAGTGACGCGATCGAATCAGTGGGCTCTGATGCAGCAATGAGATGTTGGTATACTGGAATATTTGCTGATGCCGAGAGTCGTTCCTTGGTTTGCGGGTCTAGGTACGGGATAGGCGGCACGGGAGTCTTGTCATGATCTCGATGGTTACGTAGCGATTCTCGGTATATATTGAGAGATGAAGAAGATGACAGGGTCTTTCTGAAAAGAGATCGTCGACGAGAAGGCGTGGAACTGGCCCTGCCAATGGACGAGTCGTACGTGCTAGCAGCTGAAATTATAGAGGAAGGCCTTGTAAAGCTAAAGGTGGAGTCTCGGGCAGACGTCGAGGCTTGGAATGTGTCCTCGGAAAGCCTTCGTAGAAGATCGAGTTCGGATGGGTTGTATGTAGCAAAAGAAAAGTTTTGACCATACTCAGGGATGTCTGTATCGCAAGTTGAAGTCACTGGTTGACTCTGAGGCAAAATGTCAGCACTTGGATCAGTGTAAAATAAAAAAGAGGCTACATACCAGGCTGCGCCGGCGTATAATATCGTCTTTTTCTAGAACACAGTTAACATGGTCAGAAAATAGGTAGGTAGAAATTGAGCATGGATTCACCTTTCAAATCTGCATTGTACGGGCTCAAGATCAACGCAGATGCCGGCCTGTTGGCAACGTCGTATTGGCTACCCACTCCCGTAAGCTCACCCAAATGTAGTGGCAAGGTAGGCGTCGAGGTAACTCGTTTCCTTCTCACTCCTGGATAAGCCTTGATCCATCGGCGATGGCTTTCGGATTTGGCTGCGGGGCCCTCTCCATCGGTCCCGTCTGTCTTTGCTGAGACTGAGACTGTTTGGTCTACAGGGTGTTGTTGTAACCCGGTCGGCACCACCTGGACCACGTTTTGTATATTCGAATCGGTAGAGCTATTATCCCTTGGAGTATCCAGGTCATTGTCTGTTGTCGGCGAGGAATTTCCATCCTTCCAAAGAACCGCCATCTTCTCTTTGAGGGTATTAGACATCAACCGGGAGGAAGGCCGTGCTTTGGCATAAGAGGGGAGCAAACCCGGGGCTTTGTTCAAGTAATGTCTTCCTTTGTGCTTGAGGCGCTCACGCAAGGATCGGGGCTTTGCATCCGTGGTTTGTTGGCTTTTTTCAGGCCTGGTCCTGGGTGCCACGTCGGCGGCTGGCGGTATAGACGAGGACATGGCGGGCGGGTATAATAGTGGGCTTTTGCAGGGCCAAGGCAACGGCGTAACACCTACACGCTACAATTACTGGTAAAGAATCAAAAGGCGAGGTTTTGGGGGTAAGTTGTACAAAGAGAAAAAAACGGCAATTGTAAAGTGGCTCCATGTCTGGCTAATGCTACTGACCGCCCCCGGGTCGCCTTGAGCGGCCGGCTAGGCGTTCTTGTTGAGCCATGGTTCGCAAACTGCAGCCTACAAGGCGCTCTTTAAGACGACTTGCATGTCCCGTCACCTCATTTGGGGGCAGAGTTATCATAGGCTAAGCAGGGGTAGAGAAAAAGGGTGGTGGGGTTCGTCTGCAGTTTTGCGCATGCGCATAACTTGGGGTCGCAGAATAACAGGCCGCAAATATTCACTTCTGTAGAAAGTAAAATAAAGGTTGAGCAAAATTATATAGTGAATAGCAGTAGCTGGGTCACAGTCTTCATTGCGCATAACGGAAAGCTAGCTAGTAAATGAGTATGCAAGGTAAAATACATTAATATGAGACTTCAAGCTGGCATATAAAATCATGTGAGGTCTTTACGACCGGAGAAGTTCTGCAATTTGGAAGAGATTAACCTGACAAAAGTTTTTGTAAATACTGTGATCTATTTCATTTAACCATGCCAACCTCATCGTCAAATGTTTCGATAGTACCAAATCAGGGGTCATCCTCCTCTGTCACAAGGTTTGTCTGACATCCCATTGATTAATTAAACATATACTTACCCGTCCAGCAGTAACACCACTAAAGCGTCTCCGTCTAGCGCTGGTCTCTCCCCAACTATGTCGCGCTTCCTTGGGGAACCAGTCTCTGTCAATACATACATTGCATGCGGAGGTAGTGGCTAAACGAAATAAGAATGTAACTACCAGTCGTTTACATTGAGGCCCGGCTGTGTACTATTGGGCTTCTGAGGCATTGAAGTGTTGTCTATAGTGTATTTTAATTAGGAGATAAAACTCAGGATATAATATCAACCAGCTAAATAATAATAATTATATAATCAAGCAAAAGTGCCAGCATAAAACAACGCTTTTAACATGACTGCAATTCCGTAAGACTATGCATATTACTATCTTGCCAATTCTTGATCTTAAACAGCGCCGTTACTTGAGTCGCAGTAGGCTTGGTGGCAATTACTGCCTTCATTTCTACAAGCCCAATATACATAAATAATTTCGAGGATATTACCGGTAGTCCATTTCGCCAAGGTGTATTCCCCAGTCCCATGATCTTATTCATCAGATATCTTCTTGAAGGAGGCGCGTTTGTTGTAGAGTGCAGATAAGGTAGCCTCTGCTTTGAGGATAATAACTTTGCAGTTTTGCAACAGCTCTTCGAATTCAGCGCAGCCCGTTAGTTCGAGGACCGGGAGCATTTTGGGCAAGGGTAATTGAGAGATGTTTGCTTAAATGTGGCAGGGTCAAACAGATTGTAATGCGGGGAAATGAAAGTTAAAAGGATGTGAGAGGCGGATGACTGGGTTTATAATAAGCGCCCAAAGACCTCAGCAGCCGCTGACGGAAGACGCCTACTGCGCCACAAAGCACTATACGCGGACTGGTTAGCTCCTCAGTTCTTATGTTAACAGCTCACTATATTAATTCCATTCTGTATAAAGGTTTATCCGGTCCTTTTGTCTAACCACATTGGCCAGTATTGCCAGGAGCGAATAGATGGCAGCCCAGCACGCCGTTAACGCTGCGGGGATAGTCGGCAGATAAGCCCGCTGGTTCGCATCGAACCCCGCAATCCTCTAACTTGCGGATCTGACTTCCGCATTCTTTGTTACCATTAATGGGACAGGCTTTAAATCTCCTTAAAAGGCCCCTCATCATTACAAGATGATGTACAAATCAAATCGTAGGTTCCAACCTTGAAACACCAGAACTTGTTTCTTCTCCTGTCTACGCCGCTACAATGCCATCCTCAAAGACACCGTTAGAAGTTGATGATGTCACCATCACCAGCTTCACCGTTACCGACATCAGATTCCCCACTAGTCTAGACGGAGTTGGCTCAGACGCCATGCATATTGGCACGAATGGGTCGCATCCATACATTCAACTGCATACCAATCACGGTGATTTGATCGGTGAAGGGATTGTCAGTCCGGTTGCGGTCGACACCTTCAGAATTGCTGCTAATGGTCAGACAGGCTTTCAGCAACGGTCGAGGAAGTGAACTCATTTGTATGGCTCTGAACATCTTCGCGAAACGCGTAGTTGGAAAGACAATGCATGAGTTGACTCGCAACATGGGCAAGACCTGGCGATATATGGTCTCCGACTCCCAGTACAGATGGATCGGTCCTGAGAAGAGCGTGACACATTTGGCCGTTGCTGGCGTACTCAACGCTGTTTGGGACCTCTGGGGCAAGATATTAGGTCTTCCGGTATGGCAGATCGTGTGTGAGATGAGTCCCGAGGAGATTGTCCGCTGCATCGACTTCAGGTATATCACCGACGTCATCACACCAGAAGAGGCCACCAGTATGCTTCAAAAGACTGCCAAAGGCAAAGAAGAGCGCTTGAAGGAGGCATTCGATAATGTTGCCGTGCCAGCCTATACAACATCCGCGGGATGGATGGCATTCTCTGGCGATAGGATGAAGGAGGTGTTGCATGAGACATTGGCCCAGGGATACAAGGTCTTCAAGTTCAAAGTCGGGACCAGCATCGAGGCCGATAGAGAAAGATTGTCTGCTGTGAGAGACGTCTTGGGTTACGATAATGACTACCAGATGATGATTGATGCTAATCAGGCAAGTGGTCACTCCGCTTTATGATAGCTGTCACTAACGTTGGAATAGGTCTGGAGCGTACCCGAGGCTATTGAGTACATGAAGCATTTGGTGGAGTTCAAGCCTGTTTTTATTGAAGGTATGCCTGAATTTCCTTCAGCCAACTGGACATACATTCCTGATTCTCCTGCAGAACCCACAAACCCCGACGACGTGCTGGGGCACGCAGCGATTCGCAAGGCGCTGAAGCCGTATGGCGTCGGTGTTGCCACAGGCGAAGCAGCACAAAACAGAGTCACTTTCAAGCAGTTATTGCAGGCTGAAGCAACTGACGTTGCACAAATCGATGCTGTTAGACTCGGTAGCGTTAACGAATGTCTTGTAAGTCCGCATAAGCATAGTTACTGTTGATTCGCGTCCCAAGCTAATCATCCTCGTTCTAGGCGGTCATGCTGATGGCCCTCAAGTTCAATATCCCATGCGTTCCACATAATGGCGCAATGGGCTTGACAGAACTCACGTCCCATCTCAGCACGATTGACTATGTTGCTATCAGTGGACGCAAGTCAATGTTGGAAAATGCCGACAGCCACCGTGAAAACTTGCGACATCCCTCCAAAATTGTCAATACTCACTACGTCACGCCATTGTCACCAGGTTACTCTACAGGCTACACTGATGAAGCGCTCCAAAAGTATACTTATCCTGATGGCAAGTTCTGGACATCTCAAATTGGTTTGAAGATTATCGCGCAGCCCACAGGTGGCGAGCTATAACACTTGAATCGACTCCTCTTATACATCAATCAAGATATTTCACACCTTGATATCTTTTATAGTACTGTGAAATAGAATCCGGACAATCAGATGAACCTGCGTTATCAAGATCCTAGATCTCTCAGACTCTTGTTCGAAGACGTGTCTTCCTCCTTATCTCCTTAAGTATTGCCAAAACATCGGAGATACTGGAAACATTCCATTGACTCAAGTTATCAATGGCCAAACTTTGAAGGCTCTCTATGTCAGGAATAAAGTGCCGGAGCTCAGAACTGAGCCATGACAGTGTCAGTATAATCACCGCCCCGAGCGACCTGGCTTGGTGATTTAGTATGAGACACTGCGGCCTGATGGAGGTTGCTTACGACAATGCAAACGTCCAAGTGTACTGACTTGGAGCGCGAAGAATCTTAGAGGTGTGGTAAAGATACAAACTGCAACTTTCGATACAAATACCTGCCTTCTCGACAATAGCACTCGAAATCTGTGAGCTCGTGTGCGTTGTAACATGGAGAACAAAAGGTCGGTATATAATATGTTTCGCGGCATAGTATCGAATTCTCAATATGGATATCCTGTCATTGTCTATTTCCTCAAGATTAAGTGGTGGTCGGAACTGCTCGGGGATTGCTGCGTGCCATAAGTCGAGTTGACTGTGCAGTTCTTCACAGACAGAGGTGATCGAAGTTAGCTCGTCGATAGAAAACTCTTCTGGTGTCATCAGTGAGGTTGAAGAAAGAGACGTGTTGAGAGAATTTGGTGTTCTTGGGTATAGGGAGTTGTGTATGCGGTTCAGAAGTCGTCTGATAGATATCTCGGCCAGATAGGCTGTCATGTGAAGATCATCCAGATTCCCACATCGGGGCAGGCTTGCGTCATCAGTCAATTGTTGAAGACTGCTTCTAGGGAGCTCCAGCTCAGCGAGCCTGTCGCATTCGATGATAAAGCAAGACCAAAATAGCCGCAGTATATCGACTTCTGTATTGAGCGTTTGCTTTTGGCAATCCAAGCTGGTAATCTTATTAGCGATTAACTATCTGATAGTATGAAGCTCTGACCTTGAAAGCTTTAGTTGTAAAAGATTGGTAGCCAAGTATATGAGTCGCCAACTATGAAGCGGACGGACAATATATGCAAAATAAACACTCGCCAGAACAAGTGCCTGAGCTAATGTGAGATCGAAGGAAAACAACCATAATGAGCGGAGCATGAGCGTTGGTAGAGCATATTTCATATATTTCGTACCATTGGGAGAAGTTTGCGGATGGCATAAACCCATTGGTAGACTGGAAGCACCAAGAGCAAAGACTGTCATACATAAGGCTGACTCTGTGCTCGAGTCTGCTCCCTTGTCCAGGAATCGTTCGTAGATCTCTGTAAACTCTGCCTGATCGAGTATTGGATGGCTAACGTGTACTGACGAGAAGAAGGTGGCAACTAGGTGGTCAAGTACCGATCGTTCTATTTGGAAAGGAGGCAGCGGATTCTGCGACTGCTCTGGAGACAGCTCCGGTGGCAGAGGACTCTGGCTCTCTAGTAGGAAGAATAGGTTTGTCGGATATTCACCTACTAGCATTTTCACAGCTGGTAGACCTAGGAGGTAACTTGAAGACGTCTTGTGCTCGGCCGGAATATTCATCGGTTCAGATGCTACGTCCAACGGCTCTCTCATACTAGAGGAGAATTGTGGAGGCTCGTCGTCGATAGCTTGCGTCCCATTCGCAGGAGCACTTATTGGCGATCCATCAATTGCATTTGGCGTAGCGCCTTGCGATAAGTTGACGCGAGATGCTGGCTGAGAATGGTTCCTGGATGATAAGGCTGTTAAATGCTGCTGTTGCTCAGCCAGTATGTCTTTGATGTCTTTCAACCGACTTATTATTTCCTTTGTGCCTCCAGAAGTATCGATTCTGTTAGGCAATCGTTAGACGCTGCATCGAGGACAGGTCGTAGCATGCCTATACCTTTGCGAGGGGCCATCATCGTAATGACAGTCCGCTCCTGACCTGGTGCAATTATTACATCTTGGTTTGGTGGCGTCACATCGCCGTTTCCTAGTGCAGCTCAGCAACTTGCGCGTCTGTCTTCCCTGACAGGCAGCTTACCGGTGGCGGCAATAAGTACATGCCAGTGCTACTCTTTGCCGATTGAAGCTCATGTTTAATTCTAGAAAGCGAACATAGTCGACAAAAAGAATGATACAGTAAATAATGTATGACTAAAACAGTCACACCCCGCATCCAACGGGACGGATTTACAATGCACCGGGTATGTATGCCTTGGCAAGATTCATTATTGCAAATACTCTTTTTATTTATATAGGAAATGCATATTAGATAACATAATAGTGTATTGCAAAAACTAATAGGACTACTGTCTGAGAGATAGTGGAATAATAAAATGTCAGGTGTGAGTGGTTGCTGCAAACTGGAATACACCATAGCTTGATTTCGTCCGACCAAGTTGTGCCGCCGCCAAGTCTCCCGCTCAACGCAGGCCTTGAGAAAAGCATTTATTAAAACAGCACATATAATAGCCACCTTCTCTCTCCTTCTATAAATTGAGCATAATGTAAGTATTTGAAACTAAGAGCGGGTTAGACTAAGTATTTTGTTTTTCCTCATGCGTTATTATTTACCCGCCAAGATACCCTACATTAAATTTCCTCAATTTGCTAATGCACTAAACTGCTAGGGGCCACAGACGCGACTCGGTTCGCCAATGCCGCCTATACCCGCCTTCTGCTTGGGCTGTCGCTGCCGCCTATCCGCGTCCAATCATATGAGCCTTGTACGATCTGAACGTTCCCTTGTATGAAATGGTGCCTAGGTTGAAGATTTTCTGCGTGCTATGCGAAAAGTTCATAGTTATTGAGACATATTTCAATGCATCACGTATGAATAGAACTCATAAATAGATTACATTATCGCATTTTAAGAAGCCTCTTTCTTTGATTTGGAAGAAGGTTGGGATAACATTAGGGAAGAGATCCTGGTGAAATCCTGCAAGACAATGACAACCATCGGCGGAATTATACTTGCTGCCTTCGGCCACTTTCCACAATCCAGTGCCATACTTCCCAGTTCGAACAATCATGACTTTTGCATGTCCCTTACCTGCGTGATCAAGTCGATAACAGTCCTTGTAAAAGGTATGTAATCAAGACCTAATTCCCGACCAGCCGTCTTCCCATCCACGCCATGAGACTCATCGGGAGCCTGCACCTCTTTCGACACATTATCTGCCGCCCAGGCAAAATGCGACCCAATGATGCTGGCGGCCTTGCTGTATGTAAATCTCTCAGGAGACGCTGGAATATACCGCTTTCCGCCAGCCTCAGGCCGCAAAAGTGCCTCGACGTGAGCTTTGGCAAGGTCGCGAACGTCGATCCAGAATGGTACCCTGGCAACTGGCAGCGGAGTTTCGCCGCTGGCTATGTTGAAGAGCATCTTGTTTGACTCATTCAGCGCGTCGACGTTCGTAACGGGATGCCGTATGGGACCAAACGTCATAGGCGGGCAAAGGGTGACCAGGTCGAAGGAGGGCTTCTCTTTAGCGATGAAGTCCCAAGCTTTGAGTTCTGCAAACTTTTTGGATCCACGGTATGCTATTACAGCACTTGTTTCAGGGTCGACCGACTCTTCGTAAGACAGAGGGTTCCAGTCATCGCCAGTGTAAGTGAAGTACGGTGGTGCCTTGCGCCCAGCATCAAGGACGGATGCAAAGGAAGACGTGATGACGATGCGCTTTACTTTCGGCGAAGTAGCCGCCGCTTTGAGGATAGAATCAACACCATTGATCGCTGGTATAATCAACTCTTTCTCATTGTCTTTGGTGTCATAAGTGAAAGGCTAGGTGAGGTCAGAATCTGTGTCATATTATCCAAGTCTTTCATAGCACGTACACTTGCCACATGAATAACGGCGTCGATGTCCTGAATAGCCTCCACAAATCCTTCCGGGTTCTCGAAGTCGCCAATCTGAACGAAATCAAGCTTCTCTCGAAACTCAGGCCTCACATCAATCATGGCCTTCCCCTTGGATAATGATCGAGTAGCCCCGCGGACTTTGATACCACGCGACAGAAGTTGGTCGACAACATGCGCACCAATAAACCCGGTGGCACCAGTCACCAAGACGTATTGTCTAATGAGTCAAAATCAGTCAGTAGTTTTATTATAGTATGAGGAAAATGTATGTTTCAACGTACATTGCGGGAGGCGAAGAAACCATCTTAGACAGGATTTGCTCAAGACCATCAATGACAAAGTGAGAAAAGATTGCAAGTTATCGTATAGAACTTTACATAATTTGTCTTCATGATCTTAACTATGTGTTCATATGGAGCTGGCCACTATCCGTATCAGTTGTGTTGCACCGCATCATAAACTCTCAATGAGGGGTCTTGGCTGTCGGTGGACAATGTGCCGTCTACCCCCGCGAGCTAGCTGATAATAGAGTTGATGGCGCTCTGCCGCCTGTCCCCGCCGCCAATAATCCTTGCACATACTAATGCTGGACTAGCTCGTGTCGAAGCGGTTAATGCTACCCGGATTTAATTCCTCCCTCGCTGCTCTAACGCAGCCTACGCCGAAGCGTGTATCAGCCGATGGGTTGTCTGATCAATTTCCCCGCACAACGTCCCATTAGCTCGGTGTTCCCCAGACCAGACCCCAGACCCCAGACCCGAACGTCTGGCAACCAGCGACCAGCAAAGGCGCCTGATATCGGGATGGCGTCCCTGTGATTATTATAAATGGCAACAGCTCATCACTTTCTCCGTTGTTTGATCTCATTATCATCCTCTCAACATTGCCTTTTCTTCACAAGACTAATACTCAATGGCTTTGGGTAATCTCAGTGGCACGCCACTTTTGGTGTGTGTGACACTTGTCAATGCTGGTCAGTGACTCGGTAACTCTATGATGCGCTCAATGCTGATGCGTCTACATAGTTTCCATGTCATGGTTTGGTTACGACCAGGTAAGCTAGCCCATGTCGTATCTGGTCCAGGAAGTCGCTCATCGACGGTCCATAAGGGCGTCTTCTCATCAGTTCTCATCTCAGCCGACTTCAAGTACTGGTTCCCCGAGACTAAGGTCGCGAGTATCTCTGGAATTGTTTCCAGCTGCTTTGCAGTAAGTGACAAGCTACCTTTGACCAAGTGCAAATACTCAATACCATTACAGCTGGGTGCCTTCTTTGGGGCAATCTTTGCCTTTGTTTGCGGTGACAAGTTAGGGCGCAAGAAGACCATCTGGGTTGGTCTCCTGAGCAACCTCATCGGCGCTGTGCTGCAGATCGTATCATGGCATCTTCCTCAAATGATAGTCGGTCGTGTCATCAACGGATTCGGAATGGGTACGTCTCCAACGTTCATCTTCCGCACGCAAGTCGAATTACAATCTAACGTCTTGGCTCGCAGGCATAACCTCGTCTACCTGTCCCGTCTATCAGGCCGAATGCTCCAAGCCTCGCGTTCGAGGTAAACTCGTTGTCGTACAGTCCCTATGCAATACCGCCGCTTTTTGCCTCGCCAATTGGATGAACTACGCTCTTGGTGTTCGGAGCGGTCCCATCCAGTGGCGTTTTCCCCTCGGCTTCCAGCTGCTGTTTCCCTGCGTCATCGCCGTCGCGCTACTGTTTGTTCCCGACTCGCCGAGATGGCTGATGCTCAAGGACCGACACGACGAGGCCCTTGTTGTGATAGCACGTCTTGCTGGCAGAAACGCGACCACCGAGGACCTAGATGTCGTGACTGAGTTCAGGTCAATCCAAGCTACAATTCAACAGGAGCGTAATGAGACCGTATCGACGATTGATATGCTCAGATGCCGCGACAAGACTCAAAACCTTCGCAGGATCCTACTATCGTGCGGTACACAGTTCATGCAGCAGTTCTCAGGGGTCAATGCGCTCGGATACTACCTCCCCACCATGTTACAGCAGGTTCTTGGCTACAGTGCGCGCCGAAGTCGCCTTCTTACTGGTGTCAATAGCACTATCTACCTGTTCGCCGCAATTTGCTGTTTGTTCATCATTGACCGCTTTGGTCGCCGAAAGTACGTACTTACCTAGCCCACGAATGTCCTCGTAATATACTGACGCCGATAGGATGATGCTGTACGGAGCAGCGACAATGGGCTCTTGCTACATGATTGTGTCTATGACTCTCCTGGGAGCCAAGCATAATCCGGGTATGAAGGAGAGAGTATGTGATGGAACAGAGACACCCATACCGAGAATCAACAGCTAACGTCTTTCCTAGCTCGGCGAAGTCACCACAGCCTTCTTCTTTATTTACTACTTCTGTTACGGTACCAGCTTTGCCAAAGTACCCTGGGTGTTCAACTCGGAAGTCAACTCACTCGGTTGGCGCACACGGGGAGCTGCAGCTGCCACAGCAACTAACTGGATGGGTGGCTTCATCGTTACTCAATTCACCAAGACGGGCGTTGACAATCTCAATTGGGGCTTCTTTCTCCGTAGGTGATCTGACAATTACATCGTTACACGAACAAGACGCTTATCAAAGATAGTATTTGCTGGCTTTTGCTACTCCTACTTCCCGATCGTGTACTTCCTGTATCCCGAAACCGCTCGTCGCACCCTGGAGGACATGGACCAGATCTTTATACAGAATCCAGGCCTGATTGTCTGCCGCGTTCCAGAACTTACGCAGAGAGAGCGTCCTCAGACATTAATTACTCTTGAGCAAAAGCGAGTCGAGAAGGCAGAGGTGGCTCATGTAACTCATGTGGACTAGTTAGCTTTACTGTCCGTTGCTCGAGATGAACTATACTCAGAGTAATTTGTAGTTCGTTCTGGCCGAGAGCTGGCGCTTAACGCACGGATGTACTTGCACCACACACGGGCGTCCTGGGCCTCAGCAGGTTGGCAAGTAGTCTGACCTTGAATTTACGGAATTCCAGTCTATGTATCTCGTTTCAAACGCTCAAAGTCCTCCAACACTTTACTACAGTCCACCTGTACTCCAGTCCCACTCTTCACCATCCAAATACCTTCTGCACGCCGCTCCTCGGCAATCTTCCTACGTGTCGAGCTGTGTGTAGCTGTTCGCAGACTCTTGCTGATTCCTGCACTGGGATATGCAAACAATCCAAACATTCCAGCACCACTCTTAGTCACCAGATTCATCGCCCCCTTTCCAAGCCCTTTAGCAGCACCCAGTGCACCCTCCTTCTTCGCACCTTTATATGGTTGTACCACAACGTCGCTTAGACCATCGATGAAGCCCCACGCAAATGTCTTGCCCGCCACTACCATGCCACTCTTGGCATCTGTCACTGGCCCATGATTGCGTACATTGCCGCCATAGAGTTGTGGTACCGATTTTAATCCCTCTGTTATGGCAAGTGGAATATCCACTAGCATGCCTTTCGTGGCTGTTTGGCCAATTTTACCAGCGCTTTTAGCTGAAGCTCCAGCCATGCGACCGGCGAGATGTCCAGAGTGCGCACTCCTAGGTCGTACGGAGTCGTTCGAGAGGCGCTCTACGCTGAGGTGATCCTTGTCGCTAGACCTTTCCTGTAGGGATGGGGAACCTCGTCCCTGGGTATACTTCAGCTCCCCAGCGCGCCGCTTCTGGTCGTCTCGGTATTCCTCGATCGGCTTTGTAAAGATACCCGTGATGTTGCCAGCCATTCCGGTTGCCGTTGCCATAACAGCAGACGCGCCTCCTGAAACAGGATCCCACCTGGTTGTTTCGGTCTGGATGGGGTTGCTCTGGTACCTATAAAGAGTAAGTCAGCGGCTATGCCAATGATCAATCACGTAAGCAAGGCTAGGTACTTACGGCTTCAGGTGTTTACTATCGATTGAATTGGTGGATATTAAAATCTCTGCAGCCATCTTCGACAGCTTGATCGGGTTCTTCGACTTGGAATATGACCATACGGCAGGCTCACTTGGGATTACATCGCATCGAATTCGCTCCAGAGGGAGGCCTTTATGAAATGACTGTACAGCAGCACGAACCCCGACCTCTGATGACATTTTGTCGGCTATTATCGCGGCTGCGGATGCGGCCTGTGGGGATAGACAGTAACGAATGGCTGCAGCGAGGTTGTCAACCGTGAGCTCTCTATGAGGTATCGGAGCCGGTCCTGCACCAGCGTTGGCCACCATCTGTCCCCAGAAAGGCTGGCTATAAAATGGAAAATTAGTAAACAAGACATCTTAGATCGAAATCTCATCGACTTACTCGCCAAAGAAAGGAACTATAGTTGTTGGCTTTCCATTTCTCAATCCACAAGCCGTTGTTCCGGCACCCCCATGATGAATGACCGCTGCGACGTGTTGAAAGAGCCATTCGTGGGGACAGTCCCCTATCCAGTATACGTTTTCTTGGTCAGAGCCAACCAGATCAGACCAGCCTTTAGAGATGATAGCACGAGCGCCAGTGGCCTCGACTGAATCTAGTATAACACCGATGACCTTCTCAGGATTATCTAGGACAATACTGCCGAATCCGATGTATACCGGAGGCGGACCATCTTGGAGGAATTGGGCAAGGTCTGTTGGTGGGTAGTACTGAGGAGGATCGCGAAAGAAGAAGCCGCAGACATCTATAAGAATGTTGGTTAATCGGCAGCAAGGCATATCCTGCAACTCAAACCTACCTATATACGGTTCCCAGTCTACAGGTTTCGGGACCAAGGCTGGTGACCAGCAGTACGTGAAGGGGATTTTCAACGTCTTTGTTAGCATAGGAGCGTCAAACATAGCCACCTCCTCTAGGTCTATCGACTTTCTCCACTTGTTGATAATGTCACCTAGCCTGACCATGAACTTCGTCAGCAGAAGGGTATTCCAGGCGACGGATAAGCTTACCCTTGCCACGTCATCCACTCCACCACGGTGTAAGAGATGTAATTTCCAAGTTGAGGATCGCTTCCGACGTTTTTCAAATTAGCAAGCGGATGAGGGAAAGCTCTCGTATTGCTCCACGGCATAGTGAACATGAGATGCACGGGAATGCCTAGTGCCTGGGCACAGTGTATGTGCGCGAAGCTAGGGGGATTAGCAATTATAGCATCGGCCACAAAAGGTAAACCAGTCAATGGGTCTGGTTGCAAACATGAGTGCCAGAATTCCTCAAGCATCCACTGCACCATATCACGCTTTTTCTGAATCTCCCCAGCCGCCAAGCTCTGCATACTAGGTATCAGACCTGGGTTCTTCACCATGTAAGCCATCAGCTCAGCTGGGTCGCCCCCGACAGGATAGAACTCTAGTCCTGATTCTCGAACAAAGCTTTCAAAGGTATTGTGTGTTGCCAAACGAACACGGTGCCCATGTCGCTGAAGCTCGTTTCCCAGCGCGATGAATGGCTGTACATCACCTCGACTGCCAACAACTTGAATAACAATATTGAGCTTTGTGGCCCATGTCTTGCTTCTTGATTCGAATTCCGTATATTCTGGAGTCGGAGTGTCGGGTTGCGCATACTTCTCGGGTGAAGTTTGGTAGAGGCGGCTTAGGGTGCGGACGAACTTGGAATTACAATCAATCTCGACACGAGCGTCGTCTATGATCACTATTAGCAGATTAATTGGCATACTATATGGAGAGATTACCTTGAATTTTGACATCATTCTCGAAAAAGTTGGCGAATGTATACGGCGATGAGCTTTCTGACGAGAAGTCTCCGGGCAGTTCTGCAGCGTGTGAAAGATCCCCGGTACTCCTTGTATTTCTTAGGCTCTGATAAGCTGGTGATGGGGTGGCTGGAGTGAGTGATGGAGAATCATCCCCAGCGAGCTCATAGCGAATGGTTTTCCGTTTATTGTCGGCCATTGTAGTCGATGTGCAGTATCTTGCTCAAAGGGCAAGCATGGAAGCGATAGCCAAGATGATAGTAAAAAGATTAACAGAAAGCTTATTGTAGACGGAGAGACGCCAAGACAGATTATATAAACCAATTCTGTCTGTTTTCTTTTTCTTTTCATCGGGATGACGTGGTGCATGGCGCAGCTAACACCAATAATGCAATAAGAGGCGTTGTGTGCTGCTTGTGACCCGCATAGCATCTCGTTTATGACTCAAACCATAATTAGGATCGTCTCAGCCACCAAGTTACAATAGGAGCTATCGGAGGAAAATTACAATGTATGACGAGCGTGATGGCCTAGATCCACAGATACCATCGGTAGTGAAGTTAATATTTTTGTGGTCAATATGATTGGTTCGTATTTCCCATTTAGGTTTCGTTTAGCCTCGTTCAACTTCGTTCCTCGTTCTGCTTCTCCCTCGTTCATTGAACCGCCCCTTTCCCATTCCATACTAGACCTACTTAGCTACAGTCCACTAATCGGAAACTAGCGGTCGGGGCCAGTGAATGAACCCGGTGGTAGCACGGCCGGATCTAGCACGATCGCATGCTTGCATGAAGATGCTGACTGATATTTGCCCGACATCAGACAATTCTGCCGCGTACATGCTATCCACTAACTTCGCCATCTACGGGTTACGGCTCACCGAGAGTTGTCTTTCCGCCGCCGCTATGCTTGCCAAAATGACCAATTTCGATCTCGTTCTTCAACTCCCGTGTCGTAGACTGCCTCGTTCTCCAAAATTGACGCGTCATCTTTCAGGAGGGCAAGATTGAAACCGAGGCAAAAACACAACTACCTCTAACTTATAAATACCTAAAGATGTATGGACGTGATAAAGTTGAAGCCGCATAACAGCACGCATAACCCCGAAGACCTTCACGCACTCAAAAGAAACATGAGACTCACGACCATCATCGCAACGTTCGTCGCCTTTGCTGAAGCAACCAGCATTCCCAGCACCGGCACTACCTCGCTGAGAGAAGAGGCCATAAAGAATAACCTGCTCTTGGGGTCTGGGGCTATCAATCCATCCTATCTCAACGACTCTCAGTTTCGTGCCGTCCTTTCCAAGCAGTTCAACAGTCTCTCTCCTGAGAATGAACTGAAATGGACCTTTGTCCATCCTGCCAAATGCCAATATGATTGGCACAAGCTCGACCGTCTTGTCAAATTCGCCGATGCCAATAATATGAAAGTCAAGGGCCATGGCCTTCTTTCGCCATGCTGTAACCCGGATTACCTCCTCAACATAACTTCTCCTGAAGCCCTCCGTGCTGAAATCACCAATCACTTTGAGGCCATTATGCATCGGTACCGCGGTAAGATGGATCGATGGGACGTTGTCTCCGAGGCCCTCAAGACCAACGGCAGCGGTTTGGCACCGAACCACTTTTACGACACCCTGGGTCCCGGTTGGGTTGAGGACGCCTTTCGCATAGCCCGAGCAGCAGACCCAGACGCCAAGCTGTTTCTCAATGAGAATCTCGTCGAGGTGCAACCAAAGAAGCGTCAAGAACTTTACGACATGGTTTCTGCACTCGTACACAAAGGCGTCCCTATCGATGGGATCGCTCTGCAGATGCATATCACCCTCGAGCCCTTGGTACCTGGTGTCATTCGAGAAATGGTTGAATCTTACAGAGCAATTGGGCTCCAGGTCACCATTGCTGAAATGGATGTTCATACGTATAACGTAACCCAACAAGCTGAGATATATGGCGACACCGTCAAGGAAGCTCTAGACGCAGGCATCACTGATATAAGTTTCTGGGGCTTTACAGACAAGCACTTGTACACGTGGCTCCCGGGAGCCAAGCCGTTGATGTTCAACGAGACCTATTACCCCAAGAGTGCTTTCTACTCGACCCATAGTGTCCTCACTGACTTTAATGAGAGGTTATGAGTAAATCGGCGATGGGGGTTCAGGTTGCCAAGGACTCAAGAGTCTCACTCATGCGAGATGAGGCTGTTGCAAGAAGATTGTAAATAACTTTCGATAGGTCTGTTGTTTAGGTCAAGCTTAGTAGCTGGGGAGGATAAAGGATGGCTCACCAGTTATAAACATATAACAACACTGTAAGACACCTTGATGGCAGTTAAAGTAGTAATATTAACAATTTCTTGGCAACAACGTGGGTGGCCGAATTAAACCTATAATGGAACTTCTTATTCGAGTCTACTGGCAATAACCCCAAGCCCTTTAAGTACCTCTATAATAGCTAACAGACAGCTTATGCCGAAGAAACACTTATGTGGCAAAGGCATTCTGTTAAGTATTGAGATAAGTGGACTTAGCCAGAGTGAAACGAGGGTAGTAATAAACTCTGAAGTATGTAAATGTCCTACATTCTTGAACGTAAATGGAATGAAGGAAAGTAATTTACATCATCGATAACCACATAAGTTGCTTCCAGAGTTTGATCCATATTTGGCTCACTGACTGGCTCGTGGATAACCCATTCATCTGCTAACATGTGCGGCCCTCTACCGATGTCATGGCGCTTGATGCGTCGCCGAACGTCACATGACATGTGATGATTCGTGAGTGATATACCACTCCCTTGATCCCACAGCTGCTGAAACGATGGGAAGTGTAGAGAAGCGCTTTTGGAGTTGGTGATGTTTTGCATCGTCGAAGAACACCCACCCTCGCTGCCTGTAGATAGCCGCTTGTAGGGCAATGTATTAGTTTTTCAGCGAATCTCCTTGACCATTCTCCCAACTGGGAACTTTTCACCGTAGCGCTTGATACAAATTCGAAGATTGGCTCATATGTTGGGGTACTGGGTCCGTCAAGCCACCGAAGTTCGTGAGATGACGATGGTAATCTGATTTTGAGAACCTTGTAACGATGGGTTGACATTTTCTGACCAGCCAATCAATCATAGCCAGTGGCTGGCCCTTGTTTTCTTTCGATAGTATAAGAAATCTGGTAATAGGATCGAATCCTAAGTTTGCAAACTCGTCAATATCCAAATTAACAGTGGTTTCTAATCTCTGAAACCAATATCTTATTAAGATAATAAGCTTTTTAAGCTCAGGATCAGTGATACCCAGGAGACCCCCTTGATAATGATCTCCACTGAAGAAACTGTCATCAGGGAACAGTAGCTGATTATCTGCATTTTCTTCTGAATCGTTGGACAGTATACTGGGAGGGTCGGGTAACCAGGAGCCAAGGGACTGAGCGCAAACCGCTCCATAAAGACCTCACAGATAGTCGTAGACCGCTCGCAGACCCTCGAGCTCCCAGTCGTGTGGCTCTTCGTAGACAGATGAAACCAACTTGTCAAAGTCGCGCACGTTGTAAAATCCTCGATGTTGTCGGTGGAATTTGCAAGTAGCTTCATGTCTCAAAAAGCTCAACAAGCGCCCTACTTCATAGTGGCTGAGCTTGTCGAGTTTGAGAAGTTCGATGCTGATGGGCCTCCCGTGAAAAAGGAGCTGACCCTGTGTTGTGGGCAGATCTGGTAGGCCCAAGTAAGCACGTCAAGGGAATTCTTAGGTTGCTTTTGTGATATAATCTTCGATGAAAGTCTAAAAGTGAGAGTAGAGTTTATCGAGCGAGTTTATAGTAACATAGTCGTGATTTTTAAAATGGTCTGCGAATTGTCTCTCTCTCTCCAATTGTTAATCAGAGCCAATCGGATGGAATCTTCTGTCCACGGAACAATTCTGGATGGGAAGGAGACGATGGCCAATGCATCCTGCATCATGTATTTGTTGAAGAGCGCCTTGTAGAAACGACAACGGATGCCGCATTACGCCGGGATCATAGGTGGAGATGTCTTCATGAGAGGAAGCATGTTTGTTCCCATTTCAATCTGTAATAGGAGCTCTACACGATGATCAAATGGAAGTTGAGTAAGGAAGTCCATAATGGCGGTGGCTCAGGGTGCGACTCATAATATGGAATCAGAGTGAGCTTCGTTTCGCGATCTGCAATGCAAGACAGACTTTGATAGATGGCTGGGGTAATGAATGTAAAGGTAAACAAGACGCATAGAATGAAAGGAATGAAAAGGTGAGTTGAATGCATCTTAGGTAAATTATTTTGAATTTTAATGAGATAGATGAGCCTCCCTGAAAAGTGTTACCTGGCTTTCACATAGAAACCCTATAGTGCAGAGCAAAGTTATGTACCAGATGAGAAGGCTGTTCAATGCGCCCGGGGACAAATTGGGGCATTTCAAATTGTTTTTAGGGTAAAAGACAAGATTGGTTTCTCTAATACGTGTCCTCGCAATACCTTCTCGCATCAGCATTTATCCTGCAGCAATTGGTCAAACATTGTGGTATAATGTCTAGTAACGTCTCAACTGCAAACAACATATCTAGCTCATACAGCAAGGACAGTATAAAAAGTTCTTTGAGCTTGACAAAATCTTAATACTGACAGAGGCAAAAGTATAACTCTCTCTGGACCTATCGCCCAGAGCTTAGTCACCACAAGATCAGAAACCTTGCAGCAGCTATGTACAATGGGCTTGTCATGCAAAGTTCAATCTGCAAAAACCTGTTCAAAGCGTTTACCCCACAAAAGCACCATAGCAGCTTGGAACTTGGCTGCCTCATCTCATCTAATCTTTATCAATCAATCTGCCATCAACAGTGACATCAACGGCTTTCTAAAGTGTTGATCACCTCCGACTGCCGGTCCATCTCCGAGCGTGAAAAGCTTGTTGCGGGCATCTGATAAGATAGAATTTTACCCTGGTAGTGCTTACAGCTGATCACGCTGTTGATCTTTTCTCGTTCTAGCACAGCCCCGAGACAAGCTCAACAGTAAAACAACTCACTGTATGCAGAGGCCAAGAAACACTGTGAAAATTAAGCATAATTACATAAAAGCGCCACTTTGCTAACCCCCACCTCCCAAGCCGGCTCATGCATTTCGGTGATTTTGTCCGTATCCGCTGTTGATGCAACACGCCCCTATGACAGCGTCAGAGAGAGTCACTGGGGCCCATAGCGGTTGCTACTGTAGCGGATGAAATCCTTTTGTCCGAAGTGTCCCGACGTACTGGGGTTGATCAATTTGAAGCTGCGAGTTCGGCATATAAGTCCCAATGGTTTGAGCCTCATCAGTAGTCAATAGGGTTCTCGGTAGTCTACCAAGAGTGTGGTACGGCCACGTGTGATGTTGGAACGCAGAAACTTTTGTTCCTGATTATCTCATCTGAGCGTTTGCGACAACGTTACATAGCGGCGCGCAACGGTGACAGGGTTACTCGTTTGCTGATGCACTTGGTCATACTCGCGTGATTGTTCAGTTTGCCAAGTCATATTACCCTAGAGCTTCAAAATATTACAGTTATCACCACTGGAAGCTTTCCTCAAAATACTCAATACACGGTAAAGACGGCACTGTCCTTGCCGTAACCACGCATCTGCTCTCATCAGCCATCTTGGCGGGACCGCTTGTGACTACTGCGATACTCTCTTTGTCTCCATCCTCCAACGCTCTGTCAATAATCTGTTCGACGTTCAGTCGTTTGGACCTCCACTTCGTGAGTCTGTAGATGGTATCATCACATGCTGTTCTGTCATCAACATCGCCGCCAGTCATGTAGATATTAATCTCCACCCGGCCATTACCGAGTATATCACTCAATTCATGATTCAGAACATCAACGGCGAAAGTTGACTGTCGCACTGCCCAGTGGACTTCGATCCTTGACGGCTTGTTCGAGGATGTCGTGAGTTTCTCAAGATACGACAGTGGGACCGCTATTCCGCTTCCACCGACAATGAAGAGAACTTTTGCAAAGCGATCGAGAGGCAGAGTCTTCCCATACGGACCGTCAAGAGCTATGCGTACTACAGCTGGCTTTGGGCGCTCTTCTTCGGCATACTCCTTTAGTCGTGAAGTGAAGCTATCATATGGTCGGATCAAGAAGGTCATTTCTTGGTGGGACTTTTCGAATGTAGGTCTCAGTTCACGAGAGGAGGGTTCATAGTTCAGCAGGGGCGCGTCCTCGTCCAAGTTATCTGTAGCGCATCGACTAGATCGAGATATTGTTGCTACCGTGAAAGGATGACTCTCCCAAAAGTTCCACTTATTAAGTACCATGAGATAGTAAAATGTCCCTGGTTCAATGTTGTAGAGACTTGAAGAAGTTGGAACAGAAACGCGGATCATATGTGCATCTTCGTTGTAGGTAATCAGGGCCTTCGTCTCCCAGAACTTTGGGTTAAAGGCCATGATTCGTAATCCGCGAATGATTCGATCGAGTAGCCAGATCAGTGCTGGAACCCACACAAGAGGGTCGTAAGCACCACTAAATATTGACACATGTCTGCGTATTTCGTTAGTATACTGTCTCGCTTGGGCCCACATTATTTGACGTACCCGAGCATGGTAACGAGGATCCAAAATGATAAGACGATATGTGCAATGAGGAAGAACTCATAATTCTTACGTCTTACCCAAAACACCGATAAGCCCACAAGCAGGCAGATGAATATCGTGGCCTATATAATGGTTATTTATCAGCTGCGTCGTGGACTCAAACTACTCACCAGCTCTCCAGTCCACCAAAAGGTGAACGTCCATATTTGACAGAAGTACCTCCAACCACCACCTACAAAAGTCAGCAAATATAGCTATGAAGCTGAACCAAGATCTCACGTTGTAGAATTATAACAGTATATCCAATTGAATGAATCACGGCCTGTAAAGTCGCAATCCGGCCAACCCATCGATGGAAGTTGTTGTAAGTCTTGAAGTCCCAGCCTGTCAACCAGATGACGATGTTATTCCGCATCCCAAACAGCCATATCAGCGGGAAGTTGGCAAAGGAGAGAATTCCTGTTCTATCAGACACGTGTCGCAGCACTTGCGTCCAAACAGAAGGGTAGCTGGGAACTCGGATGTCAGCATGTCTTGTAAATTTAACAGCTGCGAAACTCACTAGCCATAGCCTTCAAATATCTCGTATCCATGTATACTGCATGCTATGTTGACGAGCACGAAAAGAATGAGAGTCAGTGTCTGCATCCGCGGAGGCAAGGTACCCCAGCCCCCATAGTCCTGTACGCAGCGTCTGCCAAGGGTTGCAGGTAGAAGTATATTGCGGCTGACCCACGATCTGTTTCGACCTTGAATGGAGAAGAATTGGCCTAAAGCCCGATTCATGATGCCCACTCCGATGACCAAGCCCCAGAATATCCCCATAGCCCAGCCGTAGTAGTTGTGGTAGTCCCATATGTAATCATGCGCCTCCTATTGGAACCCGTTTAATTAAAAACAACATCCGATTTGGATTGGTATACTCACTAGCGTTCTGACCCAAAGTTCATAGTAGGGCTGTGATGGAAGCATTAAAACTCCATAAACTTGAGAACGATCAGGACTTGTGGCGTTGAATCTTGTGATGGCTTGGATGTCATGATCTGTGAGGTTATTAATGATATTATGTGGCGGAAGATAAGAACCACTGATATCGTGACATGTCAGGTTCATTGAGGCAGACTCTGCCTGCCAAATATCCTCTGCGCAATGTATTTCCCAGCAAAGATGAAGCGACTTCTGGTAAATGAGGCTTGTGCATTCCTGTACTGTGAAGAAGACGCCTGGAGGGGCATCGGCAAATCGGAGAGTTCGAAATGTTTGTCGGCAAGCTTTCCCGCAATGATCTGAGGTAGCCAGAACCTCGCCGAGGCCGAGGAAGCTGGCAGCAAGAATGAATGCCGCGTTGTTCCTCCAATACCGCATATTGGGCCCTGATGTGAAGTTTGGAGGTTTTAGAGATCATGATAGTCACGGTGACCAAATCGTTATCAGATGATCAGATAATCACCTCAGTGGGTCGGCATCACGGGTTTATCAGTTATTCCGACAGTCTTGGGCTTAGTGTACGAAAAACAGCTGATCAACTCTTGGCAGTAAAGCTCGGCGCGTGTTGACTTCATGAACGCGATGCATACTACAATTCTGGCGCCACAGAAATTACAGTTTTTATAAATTTAGTCACATTAAATTGAGGATACACACGAATGGTTGAACTTGACTATAAACCCACTGAGTGTGGGCTGTAGTGATAGTATTAAGGCAGTTGTAGCTATAATTCTGTGTAATATTCTGGTAAGCGAGCGTCAGATACTAGCGACCGAGAACGCCCCGTTGGCAGCCTCATCCCATGACCCAGAGAGTTCCCTTCTGGTCTCGCATAAAGACCTCACATTTAAAGATTGGCAGTATTTACTTTCGGTACAGAGCAGCCAGCTTCTGCATAAATGTTGCAGGCTCTTGCTGAGTCGTGTTTGCGTCTCTCGGTCCATTCTGGTCTGGAACATCGACAACCTCACCATCAAGACCCTTGTTGTTGACAGCGTTCTGCTGCTTGCCAAGGTAGAAGTTGGGCATGAAGAGAGAAGCGATGAGAGGAATGCAGGACAAGCAGATGGAAGCGATGGTGATGTGTCCGTTGACGATGGCGTAGGCGCGGATAGAGCCCTGACGGATGGGGTCAAAGAAGTCATACGTCTTGAGAGTCTTGATGTTACCGTAGATGGTGGCGATGGTGGTGTCGTCAACATCGGGCATCTCGACATGCATTTGAGCCACCATCTCCTCAGTCCAGATGCTCGTCGCAACAGCACTACCGATACTGGATCCAAGAGTAGACCACAAGGTGATGATGGAGATGAGAGAAGCAACATCATCGTGGGGAACAGAGGCCTGGACACCAACTCGAGCACCAACGACGTTGAGGGAAGAAAGGCAGAAGATGAGCTGAGCAGCGACGAGACGAGCAGTGTCCTGGGTCATCATTCCGTTGGGGCTGATGAGAAGACCATAGCCAAGAATCCTGGCAGCAGCACCAAAGATCATGAGACCCTTGTAGCGATGGGAGACACGATGGATCAATCCAACGACAGGGCCGACCAAGCAGAGACCCATGGTAGTGATACCAAGGAAGATGGTCCATTGGTATGTAGTCCACTCCTTGATGATAAGGATGTAAGACGAGAAGTAGGTGTTGCGAACAGAAGAGGCCATCTGGTTGAAGATGTGAATAATGACACCAGCAACAAAGGCACGGTTCTTGACAATGCGCTTGGTCATCATGGGCTTGGGGGCGAGATACATCTCATACAGACCAAACAAGATGAGAACAACAAAGCCAACGACGATCATGGCGATCATGCTTGGGTTGTTCCATCCGCCCTTTGCGCTCTTGGCCAAGGTGATAGGCAGAAGGATCAAAGAGAAAGCAAAGCCAAGCAGAATAAGACCAACAATGTCGATGTCAATTAGACCACGGTACGCGAGCTTGGCCCAATAGGTCAGGTTCTTGGGCGTGGCCTCAGTGCGACCCATTCGAACGTCCTTGGAATCGGCCATAGTGACCATTCCGGCCTTTTCACCACGTCGCTGCATGGTATAGAGGGTCAGAATGGCAGGGACGAGAAGGGCGGGAACGAGGATGGCGAACATGCCGAGACCCCATCGCCAATCTTCATAGAAGCCATCAGCAATGAAGCCGTTAACAGGCACAGTGACGATGAAGGGTAGAGAAAGGCAAGCACTGAAGAAGCCTCGCCATTCGAGAGGAGTCAAGTCAGCGACGATGATGTCGCTGAGAAGATCAAGACCAGACTTGCCGACTGAGGTGAAGCAGATACCAACAGTGTAGGCAGTGAAGCCCGAGGCGCTAGCAGCGACAGCAAAGCCGACAGCATAGAAAGCAAGCACCACGACGTAAGTGGTAGGCCGAGAAGTAATATCAGCAAGCTTTCCAATGAAAGGCTTGCTAATAGCACGAATGATCTGACCAGCCGTATTGACAGTACCGAGCTGACTATGAACACCAAAAGTCGAAGCCGCAAGCGTTCCAAAGATTGTAGTCGTGATACCCATGTCAAGAGCGTAGGCGAACATGGTAAGACCAATGGAGATACCAAGAAGCCAGAGCAGGATCTTGCCCTTCTTGCCAGACTGGTAGAGGACCTTGTTGAAGGCCTCGACCCTTCCTACACCGATTTCCTTGTGGGCATCATCGTCGGAGACGGGCGAGTTGGACGCGTCGTAGTCTTTTTTCTCGTTGAGTTCGAACATTTGCGATGTGTTTTGGGCGGGGGACTCAGTGCTGCCCTCGGGGTGCTTAGGCGCTGACATTTTGGGAGGGACGAAAATGAGCTGTAGATCGCTCCAAGACGGTAGATCAACGTAGCATTAAAAGAAGGGAAAAGGAAGCGAATAAACGGGAGAAGAAGAAAGGGAAAAGTCTTCAATGTGCAGCGGTAGTGCCGCCTGGCCTGACTTTTTTACGACAGCTTCCAAAAGCTGTTTGGTCGCCCCCATTTCGCAGAGAGGAAAACACAGAACCAACAGACAGTGTGCAAGGTACTGATTACAGGACCCCTCGCTCGCCGGTCCTCGGCTCGCGTACAACGGACGACAGTAGTGCTGATACTCCGGCGTGAGTGGGGTTTAGCCAAGGCGTGGGAGGACCAGAAATCGGTGAGTCTTTTTTTGTTTGTCTGGCTTGTCGAAGAAAAATTATCAGATCTTGTTCATATCCACTTGCGTTGGTTGGTAGCCAAGATTATCAACTGGTCGCCCATCTAATCAGATGGTCGCGTGCAGTAGGGATCGGCCGTAGTGTGGGACGGGATGCAGATCTCTTCCCTGTCGAGCCAGGAGCACAGTGTATCACACATTTATACAAACAGTAGAATATCCCTGGTTCCATGCAGTGACTAGCATGTCTCTGATGCAGTTGTAACCATGGATCAAGATTCCAAGAAGAGGGAACTCGCCGACACATCACATGCGTTGGTTGGTTCACGGGAGAGGCAAAGTTTTCTTGACAAATCAGAGGTTCTATCAATCACAAGCTAAGATCATGAAGTGTTACCAGCGTGGCCAATTGCTTGTCCATCATGAAGATCTCTTGATCCGTACCTTTCCGATGTTACGGGCTCAAACTCAATGAGAAGCTATCCCGTTCATGCTTCGGCTCGTGACGTTTTGCCTAGAAACTATAATGCATTAACTTCACCTAAATTGAGGCCCTATACTTGGATCAATACCGACGACTTGGCAGCGGTGATAATTCAGGGTTGCAAAAATAACTTTTACGTCGTTCATGTAACATTGGTAGGCAACATTCCCATGATCATTCGTCTTGGCGAGTGCAGATCGTTCATTTATCAATCTGATGCACGTAAGAGGCTTCTCATCACATCAGACGATCTTATCAATCTATGGTACTCCGTTGTCGCAGTGGCAATCCCAAGTGATTTTAGCTTGCTGGTCGTGTGATCGAAATCGCGAGTGAAGCATCAAATTAAGTAGATTTAGGTAAAATGTCTATGGGCATGAATTGAAGGATTTGCTTGCGAAAACTATGACTAAATGGAAATCTTTGCTGCATCGCACAAAGATCTAAACACACTGCCTGGACTGGCATACAGCTCCGAGATAGTGTCAAACTCAACTACTCTGCCGCTGTCCATCACGACAACCTTGTCACACGTAGCAACAATTGTATCTAATCGATGAGCCACAGTAAGGACAGTTGCGTCTCCAACAACCTCGTTCAACATGGCTTGAAGCTTCGCGTCTGCTCTGCCATCAATAGAGGCCGTTGCCTCGTCCAGAATCACAATCTTGGACTTCCGAACGAGCGCTCTAGCAATAGAAATGAGAGACCTTTGTCCTTGGGAGATGTTGGAACCGTTTTCCTTGACCTCTGAGTCTAAGTTCAGACTTGATCCCTCACTGCTGGACTCGGAATCATGCTTCTCATTTTCTTCTGCTTCTTTATCTTGTTCTTTCGAGGATTGGCCGAGTCCAACGCGGTCAAGGCATTGTTGCAACCACTCGTCGTCGTATTGTTGGAAAGGATCGAGGTTGTAGCGGATGGTGCCAGCTAGAAGGACGGCATCCTGGCTGATGACGGAGAGGCTTGATCGAAGAAGGTGAAGACCGACGGTGTGAATGTCGACTCCGTCAATGAGGATTCGGCCACTTGTAGGTTCGGTAATTCGTAGCAATGCAGATATTACTGTTCGAATGTTAGTAGACGGTCGGTTAAAGGGACTTTCCTTGCCGCTTACGTGTTGTCTTGCCAGCACCAGTACGCCCGACAATACCGACCTTTTCTCCAGCCTTGATATCCAGATTGACATCCTTGAGTGCAGGCTCAAGTCCAGGACGATGGCTAAGGGTGAAAGACTGAAACTGAACATGACCAGCATTCGGCCATTGGCGGGACTTGAGTTCCTTGTCAACGTTGTCGACCTGGTGCGCTGGCTCCTGCTCAATGTTGTAGGCATAGTGAAGCATTCTCTCCACTGAGTTCATATTGTTCTCAATCTCAGCACTTTGGCGAATCATGTTACCAAATACAGCCTGAGCCGTGACAATGTAGGACAAGACTACACCACCAGACGAAGGATCAATGGTACCGCGAAGTCCAACAACCAGTAAACCGGCAGCCAGAACAAGAGTCGCGCCACAAAGGTCCAGGCGGAGGTTCAGCCAGCGCTGACAAGACACCGATAGCCAATAAGCCGTGTTCTCTGTATCAATCTTGCGCGCGTTATCGTCGACAAAACGAGGGACTGCGCCGAAGGCCTTGAGAGTGGGAAGACCTGAAAGTGACTCGCCAAAATGCTCATAGATGCGACTTCGAAGCAGATTGTTGAGTCGACGAAGTTCTCGTGATGATGGGCGGTAGTACATGCCAGTCCAGGTGTAGATGAGCAGCAAGGCGGCTGCGATGGCCAGAAAGGCTGGTACAATGATGCTGACAACGATGATTGTACCCAAGACCTGGACAAAGGTCGAGATAAAGAGACGCAGAGTCTCACCAACCACGTTATCCACTGCATCAACATCTTTGCTAAATCGATGCGTGATACGGCCTTGAGGTGTAGTATCGAAGAAAGCTACAGGCGCAAGAAGAACCTTGGACATGGATGCATGATGAAGCTTGTTGGAGCACCAGAAGCAGAACAACGCAAATGTCGCGCTCATGCAGAACAAACCAAGAGATTGTCCAGCTCCAAATGCGGCGTATCCTCCCATGTATGCGTCCTCAGATATGGTGGAGTACTGGTTCTTCTGCCACCAGCTGAGCCAGAGTGGTGAGACAACACTGGTTCCTTGGTAGATAGCGATGGATAAAATGAGAAGAGGGACTGTGAGCCAAGCGTTGCCAAATTGTGCATAGCGGATGTAAGTTCGGCCGCTGACTGAACCGACTACTCTTTCTTCAATCTGCATCACCTCTTTGCCGCGAGTCTGGCTTGCCTGTTTGTCCTTGGTATCAGGCTTGGGTGTATTTACCGTCGTACCCTCTGTGCTGGATTCATCAGGCACAGCCTTTTCGGAATCACCACTACCTGCTGTTTCAGAATCTGAGTCCGAGTCCAAGACTAGAGATGAGGATCCTGCGAACTGCAAAAAGGCTCCGTTCTGGCTGGACAACTGCTCAAATGAGCCCTGTTCAGCGACGCGACCCTTATCCATGTAGACGATGTGATCAGCCTGTCGAGCGAACCGAATCGAGTGTGTCACCAAAACAATGGTGCCTTCATTATTGCGGCGTGCCTGATTGACGACCATATCGAAAACGCGAGCACCAACGTGAGCGTCCAGAGCCGAGAAACAGTCATCAAGAAAGAGGAGTGGACTTCTGCCGTAGATCGCTCTAGCAAGACTGATACGCTGCTTCTGGCCGCCAGAGAGTGAAACGCCATTCTCGCCAACGACTGTCATGTCACCGTCAGGCAAAGCCTTCATGTCCTGATGGAGACAGCAGCGTGTGAGAACCTCATCATACCACGCGAGGTCGAGAGGTCTACCAAAGACGATGTTCTCTCTCACCGTTTCGCTCAGAAGCCATGCTGTTTGCGGGGCTAGGGCAATCTGAGATGAAGAAGTCGTCAGGCTGAGCTGATAGGAACGCGCTTGGATGAGATGCATGTCACCGAGAAGTGCCTTCAAGACCGAGGTTTTGCCCGATGCAACCGCTCCAACAATGCAGACCAACTGGTTGCGTTTCACCAGCAACGAGTCGAGCCATAGTCTTTGACTCTGACTTATCGCTTTGCTCTCTGACTGGTTCTGTAGGGCATCCTTCTCTTCTTCCGCTGCCAGAAGCTGCGCATCGTCGTGATATGCAAAAGTGGCGTCCTCGATTCGGATCACGACATCAGACGCTTCCTCCTCCTCACCAGAGTAGCCAAAGCTGGTTTGAGGACCGGATGAAGGTGAATCTAGGTCTACATCGGAAGCAAGCATGAACAACGCCAGTCGCTCCAGTGCAGCTCTAGCATCTGCAATAGCCGACAGAGCAGTAGGAAGAGCTTGGAGAGGTGTTCTCAACAACATAAACAATGCAAGGCCAGAAAAGACAACGCCTGCGTCCATGCCATTCTCGCTAGTCGCTCCATAACAAACAATGCTGACGACCGAAGCAAGAGTCGGCGCCGTGTAAGAGACCGCAGTGTTGAGAGCTCTAAGAAGCATTCTCTTACGGATATAGACAACTTCATCAGACCTCAACTTTCCAATCTTTGAAAGTAAACTCTCCTCGTAAGCGTTTGTTTTGACGAGGCGAATAGCGGCAACTGCTTCAACGACAGCCTTGACTCGGGCATCAGTGAAGGGCATGCTGCCCCGTCGCAGTCGAAGTAAGCGACCCATCATAAAAGACTGAAGAGGGTACAGTAACGCAAGAAGACCAAATCCTGGCAGAGCGCTGTATCCCATTGTCCACACGGTCAAGGCGAAGCATAGTAGCATCTGGAAGATACTTGTCCATGCGACGTGAAAGTAGCCACAGCAAAAGTCAACTCGCGTCACATCAGCGCTGATGAGACTCATGAGCTTTCCAGTACCGAGACCATGTTTGAGCTTGGCCTTTTCGCTGAGCTGTGTCGTGGCTCTTCGGTAAATGACGTGCATCAACGCACCACGGAGCAAGACGCCGGTCGTGTAGGAGCGATAGAAGCCATGAACGTTTGAGGTGACCGAGAAGACAAGAAGAAGAAAAAGTCCAACGACGTAGCCAAAGCCTGAGCGAAGGCCTTGTTGCGATGAGTCTGACAACGTGGCGATGAGGAATCTGATGAGAAGAGGCGATAAAATTTGCGACAAGTCCCCAGCTAACTTGAAGAGTCCGCCAAGCCAGAACCATTTGAAGCACACATCATTGAGAGCCAAGGTCAAGACAGTTGTATCAGTTGTATGTCTTGCCCAGAACGGTCTCCATGAGAACGGATTCGATGAAGTAACAGGCTTTCGTCCTCGATTTGCAGCAAGCCTTGCAGCCCAAGCTTCTTCCAGGCGATTTGCATGATCTTCTGCCAACCTGTCGCTGGGCATGTCATACAGATCATCTGCTTGAAGAGGTCTTGTATAGCCCGTTCGCAAAAGACGTCCTAGCCAGTTGAAGGTCAAAATCGACAGCCAATTTGCCTGAAGCTCTGGCAGAGGAAGCTTGTCTTCGTTTTGATGCTCGACATTGCCTGGCGTAGGGACCTTTGGCGCTGTAAGTCTTTGCTGTATTGGCTTGGCTGATAGGAACGGCACTCTTCTGTACCACTTCCTTGGGGGGAAGCTCTTCCCATCGTTGCTCGCCATGGTGGTTGAGGCCAAACTTGCTCCTCGAATGAGTTTCACTTGGCAAATGGCACATCGATGGCTCTGTCACCAAGGTCCAGGCCGGCCAAGAGCCAGCGTGCGCTTCATGCTTGTAGGTCCGTATTCGGAGGGATCTCCCAAAGCAGGATCCAAAAACTGTGTGGATACCCGTTCAGTAGGGAGTGCAGATCGGCAATAATTCCATTCAGGGTTACATTGCAGGTTATACGCGAAGAGGCGTATGAGTGGATGCAAAAGCGGACGCCTCAAGTGTCTTTGCTTCCATCACCTTCCTCAAGCCGTTGATCTAGGTGGCTGCCTCTTCCAGTCTTAGATCCTGTTTAGCCTGTTCTTTCTCACTGTGAATTGCTTAACCGCTTTCCGATTACGTAACGTGCCGCAGTGGACACGAAGCAAGGAAATTAAATAAGCTTACGGTCGGCTTCCTCGTTCGAGTTTAACCCCGGCATTTCATCCCACTTAAAACGGGAAAAGAAATGCCGATCTCCACACAGTTTATAGCGACCTATGCACAATGTGTCAAGGATTGACCTATCAGAGGCGGCATGTGAAAGGCGGCTCGTTGCGGTGAAACAAGCATAAAAGTTTTGATGGCATATGATGTTGGTGGGTTTTTCGTTCTCGTTTAGGACGGTTTCTTTACCGAGGACCTCCGTCGGTTTCTTGTACCAGCTGTGCTTACAATTATTTCCTGTAAAATGATGGTGAATAACGGAATGAGATTGCTGGAAAAGGGCACAGGGTAGGAATCCTCCGAGGTCAGACTGGGACAAGTTGGCTCATGTGAGACATTGAAGCTTGGTTGAGCTACCTTGGATTGAATCATCTGGGGCACGCATGTCATGTCACATAACGAACTGCCTCATCGGCCGCAGCTGAATGAGATTGTGAATGAAACGTAGAAGTTAGACTAGTAACTCTTTTGAGCATGATCTTCGTATCAAGCTGACCAAACAGAGTGAAGGTAATCTGTATTAAAACTCCTGGTCTGCTTCCATTTCTCTGTCGATAAGACTCCTAGGCATTCGTAAATCCAGCAATCACTCTTCATTGATTATTATCGTTATCTTTGTGAGTCCACTTGGTTATCTTGCCCTCGTCTTGGCGTCCAACTAACAACACTTATAGACGTCGTTGCCCAGCATGACTACTGACCGCACCACTTCCGTTGCTCCCCCACGTAACCCGACGCCACCAAAAGAAGCTTGGGACACTTCTAAAGAGACCTCGTTCAGACTCCCCGACGGCGAAACCAATATCTGGATTGCCAATACTGGTCATGGCGATGGAAATGACTACCTCGTTGGATCTGGCGACACAACATTGGCGCGGTGGTCAATGGATGGTCGAGAGACCAGAATATCGCCAGCCATGGTCAATGACAACAGAGCTCAATTCGGTCCTGTCTTTGAGCTGGAGATCTTGAACTCTGACGTCGCTGATCCTCGTTCGCCTTTTGCATCTCACGGTAGACAGCAAGACCTCGCATTGACCTGGGCGTCTGTCTACGCTCTGTGGCTGCACCCAGATCATAGGGACGACGACTTGATAGCCATCTCGGTCGACAGTCAAAGAATTGGCGAATACATCAAGTGCACTGGCTTAGGTGTGCTATCGCCATTTTCACCTACTACAACTCCCCGAGAGACCATTTACTGGCTCTCTCACGATGCATTCTGGCAAGGCGCTGGAGCACCAGACTCACAGCACTGGCTTCAATCACGACCTGAAGTGACATCATTCCCAGGCTTCAATGGCACAATGGGTGTCTTCGCAAACCAATTGGGCTTCACACGCAAGGGAAACGTCTGCACCGTTCATCCCGTTCGACCTCCCAAGCCCAAGCCAGGCATTGTCATCTACTCCCGCTTCATCGTCGAGCTTGGTCAGCAGTTACAAATCCGACACATCGACGCATCCAATCCCGTCCACTTCGAGACCTACAAGCGATGGCAAAACTCAGACCGAGTCAACAAGGCATGGAAAGAGCGTGGACCAGACGAGCATCATCGAGCATACCTTGCCAAGCAATTAGAAGACCCCCATACCATGTCATGTGTGTTTGAGTGGGACGGAGAACTCGCAGGCTACACCGAGATTGGATGGGTCATGGAGGACAACGCAGCATGCTTCTTTGGGTCCAATTGCAACATCACAGTGGGCGAGCACGACCAAAACTCACACATCATAGTGGGAGAAGAGCGTTTCCGCGGCGGCAAACGGTATCAGGCTGTCGCCACGTCGATCAAGCACTGCTGCTTCCTGCGCGATCCTCGCACTAAGCAGGTGATAGCTGAGCCCGAATACGATCTTAACCACGTTCAGATCCAGGACAGATTTTTGCCGCAGGAGAGGAAGAAGCGTTTCCACCTGCCGCACAAGACGGCCATGCTGTTCGCCCTGCAGCGTGAGCGATTTTTCCAGGAGGCGCATTTTGTCTAAAATGGGGGGCACTTTTGTTCCATTAGCATGGTAGATCGACAGACCGGACCCTGAAAAATTGAGACATTCTTTTTTGCAATTGTAATTTCCATGACGTAACTTCGTATAGACCGTGCTGAGCAAGAATTATCTGATGCAGCTATTGCGATTGTGGCTAAGATCTTCGGAAAAATAACGTAAAACTTGTTAGAGTTGGTTGGCTGCATTGAGTCCCCGGGGCTAACCGAGCTTATTTTTGTTTGCACTGTAGGTAACCGTAATCTTATCAGATCATCAGCCCCCCACTGCGTTACGCTGGCCGAGATGAATTATGGGTGTCAGCAGGGATCGGACGTTTCACCGAATATGGAGACTGTAACTACCTACCATTTTTGGCTCCATACGCCATGACACACTGTGCTGAAGGAGAGTTTCTAGCTTCATTGAGGTGGACATCGTCATCAGTGTGGTTGAGTGCCGTGCTAAGATTGCCGAGCGATAACGGCCGACGTAATTTGGTGGTTTGCGACAGAGACCCTGTGTCTATTGATGATCTGGTAAACACCACGGCAGAGTATCACGAACTACCGTACAGCTGTTACACGGTGTAAGACAAGGATACTATCAACACCATGGATAACGCAATGTCTATGACACGGCCTCCTGTTACGCAGCTTCGGCCACTGCATACTCAACAACAATCGATAGAGGCATCTCAGCCAATCAGCTGGACCAGCTCTGTCGAGCCAAGACCTGATGAAGAAACCGCCATCAAGGCATTTGTGAAGCTTGTATCTCATCTTGTCGTTCTTGATGAAGAGGAGAATTTTTGTATTCAAGATACTAAGCGAGGTGGTTTTATCTTGGCTCAGTATTCGAGTTCTGAGAGAAACGAGCTTGGTAGCTTCCGTTTCGTTAAGCCTGAGAATCATCAAGATATTCCATCTGATTTCTCCTTTGGTGAAGGCAAGGTGAGTGGAAATGCTGGTTCATTAAGTCAGGGGTTCATTTGTATGCTGATGTTCTGCATAGATCCTTCAACTTCACTTTGAAGAACACGAAGTTCAACTCAAGACGGATGCCAGTATCATCCCTGAGGCTGCCCTGGGGGCTCTTGGCTGCATGTTAGATGACATTATCACTGAGTTGCATCGAGGGCATCACGCAAGTCCTGAATGGACTCAGTCGTCTGTCCTCAACTTTCCCCCACGATCTGAACCCCTGTCCCTCTCTCTTGAAGATGTGACTTCAAACGACAATGGTGTGAAGAGTTCACTTCTGCACCGATGTTTTGAGAGGCGTGCGGCAGAGGAACCTGAGAGCATTGCTATCGACTATCTAACGGACCTCGAAAGTGGCAGTCGCGTGACTTTTACGTATCGTCAGGTCGCAAACGTAGCGACAGCATTGGCAGGCAAGGTTTTGAAGGCCTGTGAGGAGTCAACGCAGGCTCTCAAGACAGTCGCGGTGCTCATCGGACCATGTCCAGAACTCTACATCTCGTATCTGGCAGCTCTGAAGGCGGGAGTAGCCTTCTGTCCCATCGCCGTGGATGCGCCTAGAGAGAGGAAGGAGGCTTTGATGGCAGACCTGAAGCCATCTGCATTGCTTACAACAACATCCTTGCTGAAATTAGAGTCGTCCTCTCTTATCGATTCCTCGTTAGAGACCATCGACGTCACTCCCTTCCTCCAGGCTTGCGATACTGAACCAGAGCAACAGCCAACACCTGCAACAATGAGCGCGGACGACTTGGCCTACATCTTGTACACATCAGGAACAACTGGATTGCCCAAAGGAGTAGCCGTCAGTCATCTCTCGGCCTCATGCACCATCTCTGCCCTAAGCGCCCACTACGGTTTTCCCCAACCATCTCCTACATCCAAACCTGTCAGGTGGTTTCAAGGCGCTGCACCTACCTTTGACATCTCCCTATTCGAGATCTTTTGGACTCTTAGTACTGGCTCAACGCTCTGCTGTGCGCCTCGAGAGTTCACTCTACAAAACATCGACAAGGTTGTTACTACTTTGGAGGCTGATATCACCAACATCACGCCTAGCTTCGCCAACTTGCTCGATCCCTCATCAATCAGTGGGCTTATGGTCGGTGGTGAGACCTTGAATGCTCGGCTTCTCCAGAAATTTGCTCCCTATAACCCGACAGTGAAGGGGGAACCTGGCAAAGTACCCCGAGGCATCTACAACGGATACGGACCTACCGAGGCGGCTATTTACTGTATTGCGCAAGCTCATGTGCCTGAAGGCCAGCGCGGATCCGTCATCGGAACACCGTTAGCAACTTGTGGCGTTCTTATTGTTCAGCCCCTGCCAATTCCTCAAACTGGCGAGAGCTTCAAGCCCCTCCCCATGGGTGCAGTAGGCGAACTCGTCATCACTGGACCTCAAGTTAGCAAGGTGGGCTACCTGAACCGCCCAGACGAAACAGCCGCGGCATTCCGAGATGACCCTCGATGGGGCCACGTCTACAAGACTGGTGACAGGGCCAGAATTGTCTGGGACAAGGGCGGCTCTCCCATGGTCGAATTCCTAGGCAGACTCTCTGATGATCAAGTCAAGCTCAGTGGACGACGTGTTGAGTTGGGTGAGATTGAGAGTGTTCTGGCCAGCAAGGTCTCTGGTGTCAAGGAGACTCTATCCTGCGTGTGGAAGCAGGGTGCAGAGGCAGGTTCAGAGAAGGTCGTGAGTCTGATCGTCATTGATCCAAGTGAGAACTTCGAGACTGTACACCAGGAGTGCTTAAAGGCGTCTCAGCATCATCTTCCCGACTACATGAGACCTTTCAAGATTTTACAAGTTGACGCACTTCCGAGATCTGCTTCTGGCAAGGCAGATCGCAAAGCAGCTTTGGTACTGGTCAATGAGATGCTGAATACTGACCTTGATGACCAAGTGCCTACCCACCATGACCTGTCTCAGAGCATTGAGCCTCTAGCGGACCCCCAGGACGCTGAGCTTGAGCAGGAGCTCATCTCAATCGTGAACAATGTTCTCAGCGACTCCTCAACATCAGGCCCTGCCATCACAGCAAAGACACTCCTCGTCGCAGCCGGCATTGACAGTCTCCGTGCAATGAGGATCTTGCGAGACATCAGGAAGCGATGGCCAGCATCCCGGAACCCTCAACTTGAGCCCTCACTGGCACTTCTCCTCGACAACAGCGCGACAATCCGTTCGATCTTTTTCCCTAGCAGTCAAGACATTGATGCTTCAGCCACGAAAGCTGGCAAGCAAGCCATAACAAAGGCTCAACTTGAGGCATTCTCCACGAAGCATACATCGGAGGTCCTGGACAAACTCAACCTCGCCAAGCCCGAAATTGAGATGATTCTGCCCGCAACTAGCACCCAGAGTCAATTGGCTGTGAGTTTTGCCATGGACAAGCGCAATTACATCAGCCATACCATGCTCAGAATCAAGCCAGATGTCTCTGTACCAGCTCTCAGGGACGCCATTGAGGTGACGATGTCGAGACAGCCCATCTATCGAACGGCAATGCTTCCCTGTGACGACGCTCTTTCCCCGTTCCTCCAAGTTGTTTTGACACCAGACGCATGGCAGAGATCAAGCGACAACTCTGATCGGATTGCTCTCAGGAGAGCCAGCGCTGATAGTATTTCTGGCGACGCACAAACCTGGCTAGACCTGGCGGAGGAGGATCTCAGCCTCGAGTCGCATAGACTGTACCATGTACAGATCATTGATCCCGAGGAGGCTGACACTAGTGCTCTTTTGATCATCAGCGCTGCTCACTGCATCTGCGACGGTCCTTCACTTGAAGTGCTGATGACAGACATCACTCGCCAATACGCCGGCCTTGAGCCACTTCCACGTCAAGGAATCTATGATGCCATTTTTGAATGGGCATCAAGTGTCAACCCAGAGACAGACCAACTGTGGCAGAAGGCTCTGGAAGGATGGGAGACTGAGCCGCTTGGAGCCATCAGCGGTAACAACGTCAAGCCGACTTCAACCAAGACTCGTCAACATGCCATGGTACAACACACCAGTCCGATTCCTTGGCAGCTTCTCGAGGGTAAGAGCAGGGCACTGGGAGGCTCCCCGCTAACGATTCTCCAAGCTTCTTGGGCCATGCTTCTACACATCCTCTCCGAGGCAGACACAGATGACGTGACCTTTGGCAGCGTTCTTTCAGGTCACGATGAATTTGTCCACGGCCCAACATTTTCTGTTGTGCCTTGTCGAGTTGGCTTGCCCGAAGTGCAGACTCTCAAAGAGCTCGTCAGCAGCCTGATGGACCATTCCAGATTTGCCCAGAGTCACAGGCATACATCCTTTGGCGTCTTCAAGACACTCCCATACAACACTGCACTGGCCTTGCAAGCATACCCCCAACCCGAAGATGATGGATCAGACAAGGCACCTTTGCTCTGGACTGAGATCTCAAATCCGGCTATACGTTACGACTTTGCCATGTTTGCGGAGGTCTTCCCCACGAACCCGAACTCGCCTGACAAGAATGGAAGATTCGATGATGTCGTGTTCAAGTTGACGTATCGCGACGAGACATTCTCAGACACTTCTGCAACATGCATCATCAAGCAGTTTGCGGCACTCACCGAGACTATCCTGGCGTCACTACCTGACAACCTGGTACAGAGTCTCCCTGCGCGCATTGACAGAGACCTATTGTCTGCTGAGGGGACGATCCCCGTGGTAGAAGAAGGCTTGGACGACGCAAATAGAGAAACTCGCGACAGAGCTCAACTTCTGCATGCTCAGTTCGAGGATCAAGCTGCATCGACACCCGATCTTCTTGCACTGAGCTTCTACTCTTCACTCGACACCGCTCCCGTCGAGATGAGCTACGCAGAGCTTGATGCTAGAGCCAACGGTCTGGCGAACATATTGCGCGAGCAAGACATTGACATCATTCCCATCTGCATGGAACGCAGTATCGAGCTCTATGTAGCTGTCCTGGCCATTCTAAAGGCTGGGTCTGCATGGTGTCCTATTGACACAACGTCTCCAGTACAACGTCGAACGTCTCTCATCGCTCGAGCGCAGAGCAAAGTGCTGCTTACGACTAGCGAGTCATTACCTCTGGTGGAGCCTTGCCTCGCTCAAGACGCACTTAAAGACGTTCAAGTCATCCTTGTTGATAAGTACAACGACCACCAGACATCGGTCCGTGCTAGACCACGTGAAAGCGTTGCTAAGATCACTGGACAAGATTTGGCATATCTTCTATGGACTTCCGGGACCACAGGTGAGCCCAAGGGTGTCATGATTCAGCACAGCGCTGCTACCCAAGCGATGCGCGACCTGCAAGTCCTCGTCGAGCACGACGATCGTGAGCAGGTTCGCACCTTGCAACTCTCCGCTTACAGCTTCGATGTCTTTGTACAAGATCTGTTCTATACCTGGGGCTTGGCGGGAAGTGTCATCAGCGGTACAAGAGAGCTAGTCTTGGGCACATTCACCGAGTTCATCTGGAAGTCTCGCCCAACTCACGCTCATCTGACACCTTCGTTTGGAGCCAGTATTGCAGTTCAGGAACTCAAGGGTTCAACTCTTCAATACGTCACGTTTATTGGCGAAAAGCTGACTGAAGACGTCGCCGAGGCTTGGGCGCATCCCGATATCACGACTCGCGCATACAACACGTATGGGCCAGCTGAGAACGCTGTCGTCTCTACGATGCGACAGTTCTTTGGCAAGAGTCGAGACACGGCTAAAGCTGCCAATGTTGGCTTTCCTCTGGATCACTGCACGGCCTACGCTGTTCGCGAGGTTGACAACTCACAAGGCACCAAGCGATGGGAGCTTGTTCCTCGGTACGGAGTTGGTGAGCTTGCTCTGGGCGGTGCACAAGTCGGCAAAGGCTACCTAGCAAACGAAGTCAAGACTACCAAAGCATTCATCCAGGGCGGTCCAGGCATCGACGAGCGCATCTATCTCACTGGAGATCTCGTGCGATTGAACGACCATGGCTTTGAGTTCCTGGGTCGAAACGACGATCTCGTCAAGATCACTGGCATTCGTATTGAACTCAGTGAGATCAGCGCAGCGTGCGCAAGCTTGAAGGATGACGACGCTGCGGTTGAACACGTCGAGACACTGTATCTCCAGCGTCCAGGTGCACCCGCTGGCAATAACAACAAAGTCGTCGTCACGTTTGTCTCGGTCAAGACTGGTGATGTTGACACTGCAAAGATCAGATCCCAGGTGTTCAAGAGGGCCAAAGATCTCTTACCTGCTTACATGGTGCCTGGCCACGTTGTTGTTCTGGATACGACCATGCCGAGGACTGCCTCTAACAAGGTTGATCGCAAGGCGCTGCAGGCTATTTACGCGGAGTCGGATCTCAATGTGTTGGCTGGTAAAGATGACTCGGCACAGTCTCAAGGACAGAGTCACCAAGCCAAGCAGCAGTGGACGAAGGATCAGCTTTCCATTCTCCAGACAATCGCCGGACACTTCAACATCCCAATGGAGAACCTCTCCTCGGATGACAGTTTGGCGGGGCTTGGTCTCAGCTCACTGCAAGTTACGAAGCTTGCTTGGCTTCTGAGGCGAGAGCTCAAGTGCCAAGTTGGAGTCCTGGATCTCATGAGATGTGAGTCTCTGGGAGAGCTGGTCGATGTCACGCTTAGTCGGATGCCAAAGAAGGCCGAGGAAGTTGAGCTACCAGCCCAAACAGGCGACACAGAAACATCATGGCTTGCATCTATCAAGAAGGCACTTACTGATAACATCAAGGGTGGCATGCGACCCTCCGATACGCAGTACATCCTACCCGCGACACCCATGCAAGAGTCCCTGATCGTCGAGACTATGCTCGAGCCACAAGCTTACTGGGCCCATCGCGTGTTTGATCTCAGCCACTTAGACGACGTCGATGAACGCCAGTTGAAGAGAGCTTGGACTGCTGCAGCCAAGCGCTTCGACATCCTCCGAACTGTCTTTGTCCCCTTGACACAACTCGACGTAGATGGCACCGACAACACAGTGTCTTGGGCTCGTGAGAAGGGTGTTCACTCTACGATTCTCCAGTTGATTCGAGAAACGCCAAGTTTGCACTGGTCCCAGATTCGATCTGAGGAAGATCAAAGCCTCAGTGAACTGGCTAAGAAGTTGCAGCTTGAGTTGTCTCCAACAACCATCATTGAGGCACCGTGGGCTGTCACTTTTGTCGAAAACACCAAGACGATGATGCTCAGTATGCACCACGCCCTCTACGATGCAGTGGCATCTGATGTCTTCCTGGAGACTGTCACGAGCTTGTATCACATGGAGTCTGTCGGAGATGTAGGCGGAGTTGTGCAGTTTGAGACTGGTCTCGGCCTAGGCCTGTTGCCGACTCCATCCAAGAGAGATGAAGCAGCTGCGCTATGGAGTCGTCGACTGGATGAGATCAGCAGGACAGCCTCTAGAGACACGTTGAATGCGCCTTTCCCTAACCTCACTCAATCTCGACAAAAACAGGTTCAAAAGATTCTGATGTCGAGGAAAGACATTCCTGCTCCATTCCTCCAATCTACTTCGGCAGTTGCACTTACAACACTACTTCAATCCGCCTTTGGTTGCGTTCTCGCCTCATACCTCGAACTCGATGCCGTCGTACTCGGTCACACTATCTCACAGAGAGTCATTCACCCAGATCTCGCACGAGTTGTTGGTCCCGCAATAGCCACGCTGCCTCTCATTGTTCGCTCCAATGCTGCTTCATCCGAGGAACTCTGGAAGGAGATGGCTACCGAGTCAGCACAGATGTTTCAGAGCACACACAACCTCCATCCCGTGGATGTCAAGAAGATGCTCAATCGAGGAAGCGGGAGCAGCAATGCTCCATTCCCGGGTCTTTTTGTCTATCATCCCGCATCAGATGAAAACCAAGGTGAAGCTAGTCAGTCCATGTTCAAGGAGATTGGACAGGCATTGTCGCTCAACGTTGAGCATCCACTTGCTTTGAACATCTTTGAGGCCAATGGAACTATCGAGCTCACTGGAGATGGACGTCGTATTTCTCAGGCACAGTTGGACCTTTTGCTCAACCAGATCCTTGCCCAAGCGCAACTCATGACCAGGGCCCCCAAGACTCCTTTGACTCAGCTCCAGAACAGAATGAGTAAGAGTCTTCTGTCCATCAGTGGTGAAATTTCCAGCCAAGAGACCGAAGCTGTCAATCCAACTCGAGACGTTTCCTCCCACGCATCGGAGCGTCCAGATTGGATCGCCGTTGAGGAAGTCGTGTTTCAACCTTCGGATGATGACGAGGAGATTACTTCCAAGACCATTACCTATGCCCAGCTCGAGAAACTCACCAATGCCATCGCTACGAAAATAATCCAGCATGAGGCTCGTCTACAGCCTGATGATCCTGTAGCTATGTGCCTTGGTAGAGATATCAAGTCATTGGCAGTCACCCTGGCCATTTTCCGTGGTGGATTCGTGTATCTTCCCGTAGATGAGGATCTTCCACCAGCTCGCAAACAGCTCCTCATTCGAGATGCGGGTGCTAAGCTGGTGATCACAACCGAAGAACTTGTCGGTGACTTGGGACTAGACGATGCCAATGACCCTCCTCTACTGCTTCTTCCTGACACGAATGATGACATCGATGTCATACTTTCGTGGCCTGTATCTGAGATCCCACCATCGACCGGCATTGGCGGTTATCTCCTCTACACCTCTGGCTCTACTGGCCGTCCCAAGGGTGTCCGAGTTTCCAACAGCAATCTCTGCCACTTCATCTCTGCATTCAGCACCCGATTGATTGAACACTCGCCCGCTACCGCAAGACTCGGCGGTGTTGGGAAGTACCTCAACCTGACTTCCCGCGCCTTCGATCCTCATCTGACACAGCTTTTCGTGCCCTGGCATCTTGGTCATCGGGTCGTCATCGGAAAGGACCGCACGGCTATGATGGCGAATCTGAAGGAGCTAATCAACGAGTTGAATGTCACACATTTCGGATCTGTTCCGTCGGTGCTGAGCCAATTGAGGCTACGACCAGAGGATGTTCCATCTGTGAGAGTAGTAACGACTGGTGGAGAGAAGGCCTCGAATGAGCTTTTGAACACGTGGGCCCAGAGGCAAGGCTCAGATGCGGCAGACGATCGAGCTGTTCTCTTCAACTTCTACGGCCCTACAGAAGTCACTATCGGATGTTTAGGACATTCTGTGCATCAAGACTCCAACGCTCGCAACCTTGGACTTCCATTACAAGGTCTTGAAGCTCTACTTCTATGTCCCAATAGTGATGGCGACAGTCTTATCATTGCTAGAAGAGGCCAACCAGGTGAACTCTGCATCGCTGGTCCTCAAGTGGCAATGGGCTATCTCAACCGTCCTGTCGAACAAGCCAAGAGCTTCCAGACTATTTCTCTCCCCGATGGCAGCAGCAAGAGAGTCTATCGAACAGGTGATATGATGAGGATGATGAACGACGGCTCACTCGAGTTCCTTGGCAGAGCTGATCAGCAAACCAAGATTCGCGGACAGCGGCTTGAGCTGGATGAGGTCGTTGGCTTCCTGAAGCAAGTTGCAGGTGACAAGGGTGACTTTGACTTTGCAGCGACGGTTGCTTCCACGGGAGATGATAGCTCAAACCAGCAACAACAGCTGCTGGGCTTCATCGCTAGGAAGACCGGTAGTCCCAAGGGTCAGGCTGAACAGGAGGTTGAGCTACTTGAGGTCCAAGACGAGGAGTCAACTTCACTACTCGAGATGATTGAACACGAGTGTCAAGACAAACTCCCTGCTTTCATGGTACCGACACTGGTTTGGGTTTCCAAGATCCCATACCTCGCCGCTTCTGGCAAAGTTGACACCAAGATCTTGGCGCGTTTGGCAAAGGACTTCCTAGCCACTCAGCTAGATCACGACGGAGATGACACCAACTCGGGAGGCGTGCTTGGATCAAAGACCAGCTTGAGTGCAAAGGAGTTGGGTGTGGTTGCGGCTATAGAAGAGGCCGTCGGTGGCAGCGTCAAGGCATCGAGCACCAGCAGCATCCAACGTCTTGGTATCGACAGTCTTTCGGCAGTGAACTTGGTCTCTCTTCTGAGAAAACGTGGCTTTTCTCAGTTGAAGATGACTCATCTCCTCTCTTCATCGTGCACAGTTGCAGATATTGCAAGACTTGCTGATGACCCCGACAGCGGTAGTCCAACTAACAGCACGCCTTTGTCGACGCCCCCATCGACGGACGATCGACAGACCCCGACTCTGAGCGTGTCAGACCTCGGCCCCCTTCCAGAAGGCCTTGATGCATCCAACATCGAAGCTGTCCTTCCTTGTCTCCCTCTCCAGTCTGCTCTCATCGCGCGCTCTCTCGTTTGGCTCAGTGCCTTCAACGAAAGAGAGAACGCCGAGGGACATGATGTTCCATACGTAGCACAGTTCAGCTACCGTCTCAGTCGTGGCACAGACATCAACAGATGGAAGAAAACAGCTGAAGAGGTCATTGCCTCGGAAGCAATGCTCCGAACCTGCTTCCTTCAACGCGAAGATGATGGCCAGATCTTCCAGGTCGTTCTTCGGTCGTTGCCATCTTCTCCTCTTGGTGATCATGGTCATCCAGCCGATATCGTGTCTCAGATGAATGCACGACCTCCTATCCGACTACAAGTTTCCGACATCGAAGGAGATGAAGCCATCGTGTCACTCAACATCCACCACGCATTATTCGACGGTGCTGCTATTGACGCGCTCAAGAACAAGCTTGAAGTGGCCTACAACAGCCAGACGTCAGCAGTTACTGCAGCCAACAGCTTAGCAACCTTGTCCACCATTTCGAATCACTGCAACCTATCGAATGAGCAACTCGACGCTACAAGACGGTCGTGGCAACAACAATTGCAGGGTGTTCAACCATGTCGCGTTGGAGCCATTGACGACAATAACACGAGCGGTACCATGGCTCGTCAGACTCTTTGTCTTGGGTACACGACTTCTGAGCTCAACGCCAGACTCAAAGCTCACTCCCCAGGATCTGGAGAAACAGTATCGGCATCATCTGCATTCCAGTTGGCTGTCGCTATATGCCTCGCCCAACTCACCAAGCAGCCATCTGTTGTCTATGGATTCATCATGTCACTCCGGCCATTATTAGATGGCGTTGCGAACGATGTTGACAGCTTTATCGGCCCATGTCTCAATACTATCATTCGAGCCGCCGCCATCAACAGTCTCGATGAGACTCTGCCCCAGCTGGCTCAACGTGTTCACAAGTCTCACCTTGATGTCTGCCAAGGTGCTATGCCACTCGTCAGCGTCGATAAAGTACAGCGCTGGTCTGGATCGGAGGACAAGCTTTTCGACAGTCTCTTGAGTATCAACATCGTGTCTGCCGACGAACTCAGTGACGCCAAACCAGGACAAATGACCGCTTTACCTACTCGTAGCAGTAGCGACATGGCTTTAGCGTTTGATGTGGATCTTCACGCTGATGGAAAAATCATGTTGACGCTTTCTTCTGCTGGAGCATTGAATGTGGAGCAGCTTCATGATATCGGCCAACTGTTTGAGAAGGTTGTGTACAGCTGCGCTGACAAGACCGTCAGAGTGTCGGATGTTGTTACTTCACCTCTCACTGCAAAGGCTGTACCAGTCCAAGTCTCCAACGGCCCTCGAAGCGATAGCACCTCGGCAGATGCACCAAGTTACAACAAGGCACTCGCTGACACCCAAGCTATCCTGAGTCACTTCGTCCATCTCAATCCATCTGAGCTGTCATCCAAGCCCGACTCGACGTCACTGTACCAGCTTGGTCTTGACTCCATCACCGTTCTCCCATTTATCAAGTCGATCAACAAGTCGCACAAGACCAAGTTGTCTGCGCACGCCGTGATCAAGGCACGAACCATCAAAGGCGTCGCACAGCTTTTGCAGGATGCAAAGGCCAAGTCTCCTTCCGTTGACAGTGCTAAGTCTCATTCTAGCAGTGACCATCTCAGTAGCAAGTTGAGTGAGACTGAGCTCTATGACAGGAATCTTGAGCGTCTAGCCAAGAGTCTCATGTTCATTGCAACGCCGCTCCAAGAAGGCATGCTCAGTGCATCTCTGACCACTGATAGTGATGCATACACGTATATTCATGCCATCCAACTTTCTGACTATGCTCTTGCACATGACACACCCAGTCTTGACAAGTTTTTCGCTGCTGTGAAAGACACCGTTCAAGCTTGTGAGATCCTCAGGACCCGATTCATTTTCACTGATGATGATGAGACGCCGTGGGTTGGTATTGTATCTCCCACTGAGCAAAGCGACCGCGTCAGCTGGGAGGTTCAACCAACAGTTCCTGGAAGATTGTATTTGCGAATCCATCATGCCCTCTATGATGCAACATCTATCAAGTCTGTCTGGAGTATTCTCCAAGAATACTACCGTCGACGCCTCAACAATGACCTCTCTAATGGCGTCGACGAGCCCAAGCATCTGTACAGACCGTTTGCAAGGACTGTCGCCTGTTCGCAAAGGGCTTCAATTGGCTACTGGACAGACTCCATTCGCGACTATACGTATACGCCCCTCGACCTCCCCAGTGATGATCTCAAAGCATCATCTACAGTCCATTTCGGCTTGGACACGAGTGAACTGTCGCTTCTCCAGTCGAAATGCCGGGATCTCGGCGTGACCATCAAAGCAGCACTTCAGTTGTCCTGGATCAAGGTCTTGTGCGAGTCCCTTTACAGACAAGCTGACGTCGTGTATGGAGAAGTTGTTTCGACGGATGCCGATGATGATATTGCCATCGTTGGCCCTGCGATCAACACGTTGCCCTTGAGAGTGAAACTAGGTCACCCTAACCGTTGCATCAATGTGTCACAAGCCTTGGCGCTTGTACAGAAACAGATCGACGGTGCAAGAGGCACCAATTCAATGGCTTCACTGAGAAAGATCCAGACGCTCTGGAGATCAGGACATGAGAGGGCAGATGCACCAGCAGCCCTCTTCCAGAGTCTCTTCGTATTTGACGGAGTTCTTGGCTCTTCATATACCAGCGATGACTCGGAGAAGCTTTTCAGGTCTGTGCAGGCTGAAGCCGCTGACGCGACTGGGCCAGCCTATGATGATTACCCTCTCATCGTGAGCTTCCATATCAGGAATAATATTCTCAACGGGAAGCTGAGGGCCAAGTTACCCCAAGAGCAGGTTGACTCACTGGGTCAGAGCCTGAATGCAGCTTTGGACCACATTCTTCATGGACTTGACGTGCCTGTTGTTGACACCAAGTACCTTAACCCAGTCAACAATACGCCGCCTCCAGAGACCAAGAGCGATCCGACGGAACCTGATATGAATGGCTTGACTCCAACAGCCGATGCAGCAATGAAGCTTGTAGATACGGTTTTAGGAACAAGGCGAGGTGGAAAGAAGATCGGTTACAGCACAAGACTTATCAGCGTCGGCATGGACTCGATCTTGGCCATCCGACTATCGAAGCTTCTGAAGCAGCAACTTAGACTCAGTGTCAGCGTTTTTGAGATCATGAAGGGTGCTAGCGTTCGCGACATCTTCACACGCCCAGCATCTTCGCGCAAGCCAACGAGAAACGGCACCCAGCATCAACCGGAGCCTCTTCGAGAAGGTTTGAAGTCGGCGATATCCAAGACCCTTAGACAGCCAGAACATCTGATCAAGTCTATCATTCCTGCTTTACCTGGTCAGCGTTCTCACCTTGAGCTTTGGTTGCACAACGGGAAGAGATTCTTTGAGGCCCCATGGGCTTACAGACTTCCCGACACTTTCGACCAGGAACAACTTGCGGCCTGCTGGTCTGAGCTTGTCAAAGCTCACGATGTCCTTCGAACTACCTTTGCAACTGGAACGACCTCTATGGAGCTGTACCAAGTCACTCTGTCAGAGGATTGGTCAGCCCGGTCGCGCTTCATAGCCCTGGAAGACGCATCAAAGACTGTCGAGGAGTTGATCGCGGAGCATGTGAGCCAGGAAAATTCCAAGGCATCAGACTTGAAGGAGCCTCCAGTCCGCCTCTCTTTCTTAGAAGCTGCAGATGGTAAAGCGATTGTCTTGAGACTCCATCATGCACTTTATGACGCATGGAGTATCAAGATGTTTGAACAGGACCTTGACGATCTTCTCAACGGGGGTAAGATCCAAGAGGCTCGCCAGTCACTGGAGCAAGTGGTCCAAAGTATCAGAGGAATCAGACAACCAGACGCCGAGGAAGCATACTGGAGGCGTCATCTTTCCGGTGCTCAAGAAACAGTATTAGGTCACAACGCTGAGCATACTGTTCTATCAGCGCATGGCCCGCAGTTCAAGACGAGCTCCAACATTGCCCCTCAGAATAGCACCAAATCACTGTTGCAGAAGAGTAGCTCAGAGGTCTCTGCAGCTCTCATTCTCTCCTACGCAAGGACATTGCGGCACTTCACTCAACAAACCAGGCCTACCTTTGGTCTCAACCATGCTTCTCGATCTCTTTCGTCACCTGATGGGATGCAAACCCTTGATCTGACCGCTGCGAGTATCCCAACTCTTTCTGTGACGCCATTCACTATTGACTTGGAGTCGTCGGCTAAAGACCTACTCGGCTTCATCCAGGACCATCTCGCGCAACTCAATTGCTTCAGCCAGGCAGATGGTCTTCGGAAGCTGGGTCCCAAGTTCAATTCGCACTTGAACATCATCCACCGCCACGATCATGCAGCATCTCAGAACGGGAGCTCCACGGACAGGCCGAAAGCTTTGGAGAGGTATAGGCTCCCTGAGACACTCGCCTCTGAATACTTCACCGCTACAAAGCCGTCATCTACGGTCTCTACCATTGATGCACTTGACACGGCCTATTTGTCCAATCATAATTTCTTTTTCAATGTGATTATGGGCGACAATGGTAATCTTACTGTGTCTGCGAGTGGCGATGAATCACTGTTTGATGGAGACTGCACTAAGGTTGCTCCTTTGGTGGATTATTTTCTTGCTGAGCTCTCCAAAGTTTCAGCGCGCGAGGGTTGATTAATGATGTGATTTCCATGTACATATCTTCGATGTAATTTTATTTCTTTATTTCTCTCAATATCTATCACTTGTTTGTTCACATCAGAGCACAGCTTTTCCAACACAATTATTATCGTCATACCCTGTACCTGACGCGTGCAAGGACGCGTTAACGCGCTCACCGCTCCAGCGGAAGAAGCTGACATAATGCTAACCGACAGCCTAATTGGCCATGCTGCTAACCGCTCAGCCGGTTATTCACGGTACATTTCCCCACACTCACCAGACACGAATTCGGTAGTCGGAGGCTCATGCTCCGCGTCGATCATCGGATTCATCCCCAGGCGCGATCCGAATACCGCATCAATCACACTTAAGCTTTAAAGTCTCATGATCATACCCCAGACATGATCTGGTCTATTGTGGAGAGTCAAGGATGTTCTTATTAGGCTGTAATTGAAGGGTCACTTGGCATCTAGAATTCATGGCTCTTAGTTCAGCTAGCCTCGACTCTCATGGCGTTGAGTCGAGGCCATTATCCAGGAAATTGCCATTTATTGATAGATGATAATAAGACTTTTACTGTTAAAGTGGCAAAATGGCTGTTGTGTATTGCAGGTACACACGTTGATAAATAGAAAATTCGTTGTTTCGCATCAACTTGACGTGTATTTGAGCATATATCCAAGCCTTGCACTCCTTTGCTAGGTCTTGGCTGACATTAAACATAGTCAATTTCCTTCAATCTACCGTATTCATGCAAGGAACAAACAAATAGCATATGCTTGCAGGGAAACACGTTTTCAGTCTGCTGATTTGGCTATGCCGAGCCGGCTAATAACCCCAGACCTGGTTTTAGCCATCTTGGTTAAGAGAAAGTGCCGCGAGATGTGAAACAACCAAGGCATTGATTTAGCCGGGAAACATTAGGTAATTGACATCATGAACAGTTTTGATATATAACATGAGATGAATCGCTGGATATAGAGAAATGTTCTGGTTCATCGCAGACAAGTTTAAGTCTCGTTCTTGACTCACTTTCACCAGCTGCAAGGATGCGTTTCAGTCTCATCCCCACAGTCGCTTTGGCTGCTTTCAACGGCTTTGCCGTTGCCAACCCCGTTCCGTGAGTCATCCTATACCAAACAGCGATAACCTCGCTCACATATAACCAGTGATGTCGAGGCACGACAGGCCACTGGCCTCCAGGCTGCCATGAAGGCCGCTGGCAAGCAGTACTTCGGCACTGCTCTCACCGTGCGCAATGACCAGGGAGAGATCAACATCATCAACAACAAGAATGAGATTGGATCCATCACCCCCGAGAACGCCATGAAGTGGGAGGCCATCCAGCCCAACCGCGGCCAGTTCAATTGGGGTCCCGCTGACCAGCACGCTGCCGCCGCCACCTCACGAGGTTACGAGCTGCGTTGCCATACTCTTGTTTGGCACAGCCAGCTCCCATCGTGGGTTGCGAACGGCAACTGGAACAACCAGACTCTGCAGGCTGTGATGAGAGATCACATCAACGCTGTTATGGGACGTTACCGTGGAAAGTGCACTCACTGGGACGTTGTCAACGAGGGTAAGTTTGACTTTCATGATGAGGCTCTTGAGACAGTATTGGACTACTAACCAATCTTTTAGCTCTCAACGAGGATGGAACTTACCGTGACAGCGTCTTCCTCCGCGTCATCGGCGAGGCCTACATCCCCATCGCCTTCCGCATGGCCCTGGCAGCAGACCCCACCACCAAGCTCTACTACAACGACTACAACCTCGAGTACGGCAACGCCAAGACCGAGGGTGCCAAGCGCATCGCCAGACTCGTCAAGTCCTACGGTCTTCGCATCGACGGCATCGGTCTGCAGGCTCACATGACCAGCGAGAGCACTCCTACCCAAAACACCCCTACCCCCTCGCGAGCCAAGCTGGCTTCCGTCCTCCAGGGCCTCGCTGACCTGGGCGTCGACGTCGCTTACACTGAGCTGGACATTCGCATGAACACTCCTGCTACCCAGCAGAAGCTCCAGACCAATGCTGATGCCTATGCCAGAATCGTTGGATCTTGCATGGATGTTAAGCGATGCGTTGGTATCACTGTCTGGGTATGTTCTCACTTCACATCCTTGATTTCTTTCCTACTAATGGCTCGCAGGGTATCTCTGATAAGTATTCTTGGGTCCCCGGAACTTTCCCCGGAGAGGGATCTGCTCTGCTTTGGAACGACAACTTCCAGAAGAAGCCATCTTATACTTCTACCTTGAACACTATTAACCGCCGCTAAGGTTCAGTGGAAATACAGCAGCTAGATACCGTACATAGGCCCCTTATATCAGACTGCTATTCCTACAATGTCCCCGGTCAATTTAACTTAACTACAGTCTTGTCCCAAAAGAGAACTTATTTCCGATTCTTCTTACCCTTGTTGGTTCATTGGGTTCTTGCGGGAAGTGGAGACAACTCTCCATATCCTGTTTATTATGCATGTTGGTTCTCCCTTGCATACCCACTCACACCAAAATTCCCTCAGCCTCTAATAGCGAGCCACGTATTTCTGAATGCACCCATCGGCTGTTGGGTTCGTAATATCAGTTTCTGGAAAGGTGACCCTTGTCTAGTCATTAATGATAAGAGAATCAGAAAATATGATGTTGACCACGTTGGACGCGCTAGACATGCAATGAGGAAGCGGGGATTACATCGCTTTCCATGAGTTCCGATTGCAGTTCAATAAAACCTCACCAAGATCGGTTAGCTGCAAGATCAACTGTTTTCTTTCTCATGCTATCGCCAGTAAAAGCATTGCTTCATTGTAGCCACTATGCTTAGTGTCTCGATTCTAGCTGGAGCTGTCGCTGCTGTATGTCTGGGACACCACGGCTTTTGCTCTACGTTCTAAGCTAATTGTCACCTAGACGACAGTCCTCTGTATTGGATACGTGGTGTATAACATCTTCCTGCACCCGCTGCGTAACTTTCCTGGTCCGCTTCTCTGTCGGGCTTCCCCATTGTACCGTCACTACAAGTTCTTGCGTGGAGATCTTTTATTCGAGACTCAACGTCTGCACGAGCAATATGGTCCTGTTGTGCGCATCCGGCCCAACGAGCTGTCTTTCATTGACCCGGAAGCCTGGAGAGACATATATGTCGCTCATGGAGGCTCAGCTCGACTTGGGGATATGGCCAGGTATGACAGATTCTATCAGTGGGCTGGTCCCAGCGCTCCAGAGACCTTTGTCTCGTTAAATAGGCCGTATCATGATTCTATGAAGCGGCAGCTCGCACCGGCCTTCTCAGAACGATCGTTGCAGTTCCAGGAGCCCATCATCCAAGGATATACGGATACACTTATCCGCAAATTGACAGAGGTTTCAAAGGACGGAAACCCTGTCAATCTGCGCGAGTGGTTTAACTATTACACTTTCGATATCATCGGAAATCTCGGCTTTGGGTCTGACTTTGGAGGGCTTGAATCTGAGCAATACCATCCTTGGGTCAAAGCTGTTAGTCAGAACGTTAGAGAGTTTGCCTTCATGCAGGTTTTGATGTACTTGGGACTTCAACGGATTGTCCATGTGTTGTCAGGCAGTTCCCTTCTGAGGGGTAAGATACTGCACGAACACCTCACGAGGGAAAAGGTCGAGGCTCGCATCAAGGTGGAAAAGCCAAGACTCGATATATTCCAACCCCTCCTTGACCGAAAGCCACCTCTGGTATGTCTATCGCTTTTTAATGTCGTTTTCTGAATATTGAACTAACGCGAATACCATTGAAGACATTTGCTCAGCTTATGGAGAATTCTACCATTTTAATCACAGCAGGCTCAGAGAGCTCTGTCACCTTGTTAGTAGCCGCAGTCTCTCTGCTGACTGACAATCCAGCCAAACTGCAGAAGCTGGCTGAGGAAGTTCGATCAACCTTCAACAACGACGATGAGATCACAATAGTATCTGTCAACCAACTGACCTATCTGGCTGCCTGCCTGAATGAGGCCCTGCGATGTTTTCCCGCAGTCCCGCCTGCGTTGCCAAGAGTCGTCCCCCATGGCGGTGCAGTTATTGCTGGCCATGCTGTACCAGAGAAGGTAAGTTAGAATGTCTCTGCCTCTTATCTATAAAAGCTGATCGAGTCAGACGGTTGTCGCTGTTGCTTCGTGGGCCACGAACCACTCTGAGCGACACTTTAAAAAGGCTCTTGGATATCATCCTGAGCGTTTTCTGAAGGACCCCGAATTCTCTAAAGACCGCTTTGAGGCGTTCCAGCCATTTGGTTTGGGTCATGGAAACTGCCCCGGTCGCAAGTAGGTGTCCCCATCTTGTCTTTCGATCGTTAAGCTCATTCTTTTATAGTCTCGCCTGGGCTGAAACACGCCTGGCATTGGCGCGCATCGTTTACAATTTTGACATTGAGTCAGTGCCGGAAAGTAGAGGCTGGACCACCAAACAGAAAGCATACATGCTGTGGGACAAGAAGCCGTTTTGGGCGGTACTCAAACCTGTTCGGTAACTGCGGTTGCCCGCTATGATCTAATATTACTTAGCATAAGTCATAGATAATTGCAATTGTCAAGCGAAGCAAAATTTGTTCAATTTATGTGATCTTCTCTCTATTTTTTAGACTGTCGTTTTGAATTTTGCCTGAGGATATGGTAATAATTGAAAATGACTTTTGTGATTGTTTCCTTCTGTGCTATGGTGGAAGAAGCGACTTGGCATATCATGTCACGTTTTCACCCCTGCAGATTTGGTCGACCTCGGTATAAACATGTGATATTTACTGCAGACTTCAGAAAACTAATTCAGTTACGCTAGCCGCCCAATGTCATAATATGTCGTGAAATAAAACGAAAGCAAAATGAAAGCTCCTTCACCTTGGTTTCCCAGTTCTGTGTATTGGATTACATGTCTGCAAAGATTTGTCTGCCTCCAATGGGGACATAATGAGACCACAAAGAAGGCCATAGCCATAGGATAAGAATAGTAGCCAGGAGGAGCCCACAGATGATGATCGCAGCGATCTTTCCACCATAGCTTCGACGTCGCGACTGGGTCTTCTTGACGTATCTGCGGCCGCGCATGAGGTTGAGCCAAGCAATGCTACCGGCGTGAACATCCTCCAACGCTTTGGCGAGTCGGGGGCTCAAGGTAGCCACCTTGGCGAACTCAACGGCAAGCTTGTCCTCATACTCGTGAAATATCTCAGCTGAGCGGTCAACAGCCTGCTGGAAGTCTATGCGGGTGTCGGAATTCTGCTGAACAATGGCAGCGATGTGGCTGTATTCGGTGATCTGGGCATGGTGCGCATTGAGCTTGTATAGGTCGAGAATCACGCCCATATTTCGGCCACTGTAGCTGAAAATGTTCTTCAGGGTATCTGGTGACCATTTGCGCAGACGAAGGAGGTCATCGGCAAGATCTGGCCTCGTGAATGGCACGATGAGAAACATGAGACCCATAGCGGCATTGGTCTGCCTGTAGGTCAAGTATTCCTCCACAGAGACTGGTTCTTGTTCCACTTCAATCTTCCGAAGAGCCTGGGTACAGTGGAGCCAGAGATCTATTTCAGCCTTTGACAGCTGAAGAAGTTCGCTGTTCCAGCCCTCATGACTCCAGAGCCTGAATAAATGGTCAAGGCCTTGGTTGCCCTGGCGAGGACCTGCCACCCGGGCCTTGATGTCGTCAAGCACATCGCATGTGTATTTCATGTCAATGCTGTTGTCGATGAGGTCATCCAGAAAGACCCAAGCTGAATAAAAGTCGGCGACGACCTTGATCCTCTCAGCATCGCCGCCAGGGTAGACCCAGCTTCCGTAGAGACCTCCGCATGCGGCAAATTCGCCATTGCGCGAGATAACCTCATTCTGGGAGACTTCTTTCAGTGAGCGGTCACAGCTCAGCCTGGAGTACTGGAATATGTGGGCCGTCTGAGGATGCTTCCAGCTAGTGAAGCGGGTAAGCAGCTCGGGTACCTCGCACTGATCGTCGGAGGATGCCATGGCGGAAGGTATATGAAGTGGACTGGAATGGATAGTCGATCTGAAAAGTATAGTAGAGAATAGTGGCTGAACGATGAATTTTAGGACCTGGGCACGGACAGGAATTCCTTTATCTGGCCTAGATAGCTCGGCCAGCTAAACCCTCTTGTATTCTTGTGATATTCCCGGCCCTCGGTGTCTGGAATCATATCATATTTCACGACATATATCATAAAATGACACGTATGAAGAAACTATAATCGGCTCTCCCTTCCGTTGATGTTGTATCGCTAAGTTTGCAAGGGATAAATGCCGCTACTGATTGTCTGTTTATGATCACGTATGGACCTTTCGCACAAGCGAAGCCAGGATGGAGCGCACATTGAGCCAAATGTGGGAAGTTTGCCGCTAGAAGCGTGGCGGGCCACGCTGTCACGCATGTCTAGATCATTTCTTAGCGTGTCTAGAACACTCGTGATATGACTGGCCATCGGTAAGCGGAAGCTACTGGCAAGGGAACCATATCTGAAGTCATAACGGCGATACTAGATTGCCACTCTAGACAAGCAACTTAACTACCCTGAAGCAAAGCGGGGTTGTTAGTACAGAGCATCTTTTCCAGTCTGCCATTTCACCGTTTTTGCAAGTGGTGATGCTAAACTAGCCCTCACGACCAGGGCAGATGTTGTATCAAGTGTAAGCAACGGCTTGCGCCATTTTCTGAGCGTGTTGGTTGTGAAGTGCATAAGCATCCTTGATAGCATGGTAACAGCCGCAACATGCATCCACCTCAGGCCTCACGAACAGGCCGGAAGAGATGGTCCATGCTCCGTTGAAGCCGGGCCAATCCGAGGCCGTCGGGTACCCCCTCTCATTTTTGCGTGACGTGTTCATCTCAAGTACCAGGGACATGGACCAAGTGTGACAAGACATTACCAGAGCCACGGAACCGGTAGAAGTCCCGGCAAAGCGGGACGAATAACATGCCAGGCATTTGGGTAACGGTTTAATCTATAGAGGACTCTTACTATATCTCTTAGTGAGAGTTTAAAATGGCATCTTACTTATCCGACATGGAAACTCTGCATACTAACTAGTTGCAGCATTTACTTTCTGTAGAAAACGTATTTTTTTAGAAGAGCTAATCTAATTCAAGGCTGAGCTGTTCTTCTCGCTGTGCGAAATGGCCGTTTGCAGAAATACTGACGCTAATATCGGAAAAGGAGGAATTAATTTCCAGTGAGCCACTAGTTTCTTCGCCAACCACCACGATTTGCCCAAGGGCCTGAGCCGCATTATGATCATATTTTTCTCCCATATCAAACCAAGACAACCAACATATACACGACAACATCGTCGTGTCGATACATGGACTGGATGGTGGATAAGGACAGTCAGCGACAGTTGGAGGGCCAAGACCGAGATGCCCGCGGTGGAAACGAGGTCAATGCCCGAAGTGGGGAATTCACTTTCAACTGCCCCTCGATGACTGACTTGAGAGCGACAGACAGCGTTCCATTGGGAGCTAATGTAGGCTAAACTTATCCCATGTCGAGAGCACGTTGCAGCGAGCTGACTTGGTGTGTTTTTCTCCGTCTCAGCCTCAGTTTCAGTCTGCGGCCAGATCAGCGTCTTCAGCAGAACATGCCTCATCAGCGACGTCGAGTTTTATCCAGGCCGAGGACTGGGACGATTCGGCTTCTTTGACGGATAGTGTGCGAACATTTCCTGAAGAGTTTGGTCGCACTTATCATGCTTATCGTGCTGGATGTAAGCAGCCCAGATTCCTTTGCCGTTTTGACGACATTTGACTGACCACTGCCATATAGCATACCTGTTCCCTAATGACAATCCAGAGCAAGAGCGACTTGGAATTATGGGCGAGTGCTATAAGATGATCATGAAAGGCAAGCTGTATATGGCACCGCTCTCATCTAGAAGGCCGCCGAAGAACATTCTCGATATCGCCACAGGTATAGGCGACTGGGCTGTCCAGATGGGTGATATCTTCCCTGAAGCTACAATTATTGGCACAGACCTGTCTCCCATCCAACCAAACGATGTGCCTCCAAATGTATACTTCTACGTTGAAGACTCGTAAGTTCCTTTCCGCGACATCCGCCATATCCGCGAAAGCCTTCTGATCAAGATACAATAGAAGCGACGAGTGGATGTTCAATCACAAGTTCGACTATATCCACACGCGTAGCACTTCCGGATGCTGGTCCGATTTCGAGACGCAGATAGCCCAGCAAGCCTTCAATGCGCTTGAACCCGGCGGCTGGTTTGAGTCGCAAGAGACGGACTGCATTCCCTTATGCGACGACGACACTCTTGACCCTCAAGGCCCGGTTGCGACGTGGTGCAACGACTTGATAGTGGCAGCAGATAAGCTACAGCGCCCGGCTATCTTTGGCAAAAAGCTCAAAGAGATCTACGAGCGGGTTGGCTTTGTGGATGTCCACGAACGTATAATCAAGATGCCTATCAACGGCTGGGCCAAGGATCCACGGCTCAAGCAGGTGGGGTGGATGTGGGCTGATCACATGCTCGATGGTCTATCGGGATTCTCTTACCAGCTCTTGAATAAGGCCTTTGAACGAACCAGTGCGCAGATTGAGGTAAGCTAGCCTGCGTGTAACTCAGCATGCTATACTGCTATTCCAGATGATGTTTTCAACTGCTAACCTCGCCTATAGGTCTCTCTAATTGATGTTCGGCGAGATCTTGTGAACACGCGCATTCATGCCTATATGCCTCTTTATATCGTCTGGGGGAGGAAGCCAAAGTAACGAATTGTAAAACGCGAAAAATGGACAAGGTTATATCAGGCGTTTGAGTCTCGTTTCTCTCGGCGACACCGGAGTTGGCGTCTTAGTTATGTTCAGTCTGGATCTGTGAGCATTTAGGTACTACGCTACTACTAGATTGATGTTGAAGAGAAGTTGTTTTATACCCGCAAGGAAGAACCCCGATTGACGCCGTCAGGAAGGAAATCTAGATTTGTCAGTGTATGGCCCAGAAGACATGATTGTGGAAACACTTCTTAGTCCTGGGGCCAGCCCTAAGATACCTGTCGTTTGAGATCCACCAGTATCGGGCTTATTGCACTAAGAGAGAAACCTGTAAAATCTCGTGAGTCCTGCTAGTGGAATGTGGTTATTTGGTCTTTTAGTACCTAGTCTATAAATCTATATGGGCGTGGTGTCTTCCACAATTTATAGTCTATGCAGAAACCACTGATCTTCTAGTAATTCTTTCAAAAGCACCCCAATTCCATCTGCGTGTAAGTCTCAAACCCCGCGCATCTAAGAGTCAAAGATGGCTCCATATGCTGGGACACCCCGTGTTTGCATGCCGAAGACAACCTTCTCAGTGACTTTGGGGTTCGAGATTATATACACTGCCTCTGCATCAGACTCCACGACAAGTTGATACGTCTCGCGTACAATATCCGGATAACCTCGCTCGGTGGTGTTCCATATGACTGCATTTGGATCAGCTCGTTGAACTGCACCGACAACAGTTGGTCCGTAGGTCTTCTCGGGATCGCGAGTAGACCAAAGGACACGGCGAGGGGTCTCGTCGGCGTGGAGAAGAGAAAGGCAAGGCCCGATACCAGATCCAGTAGCGACTATGACGATTCGACGAAACAGCTTTGACGTATATAGAAGCCCATGAAGAGGGGCACCGCGAACCCAGAGCTTTCGCTCACAGTCATTCATGATCTGCTTCTTGGTAAAATCTCCAGCATTAGAAACAACAACACTGAAGCCTTCAACCTTGCCAGACTCTGGCTCGATATCTGGAATGGTAGCAAATGCATGCCACTCTGTCATAGGCTTGTCGCTGATCTTGAGACCATAGAAAGGCTTCATTCCCCTGTATTTGAAGTGAAGTCGAGTGGCGTGGTCGCTCAACTTCTCGGGGTACACAGCCCGGCGGCGTAATCGGGACCAGGATGCGATCGTGCATGAGGTTGTAACGCAGATACACCAGAAATTGGGTGATCGCACAAGAGCATATGCTATAGACTTGTTCCACTCGTGTGCCGTAACACGAGCCGACACAATGTTGTGTACCCAAAACGCGAGCAAGGATACCCAACCAGCAAATCGATGAAAAGCTTCGAAATGGTCGTGGAACTTTCTTCGAATGCTTGGGTAGGCTGCGATAAGAATGATGAGAAACATAGCAACAACGACCCAACCGGTGATCATGTTGACGAGTCTATATTCCTTCTTGTCCGCAGCCCATTCTTGTGTGGCAAGGATGGTATACGCCATGTACCAGGCAGTAGCAGCAACTCCAGCGCCACTATGGAAACCTCCGTAATGAAAGACCTTGGCCAGTCGTTTCCGAATAGAGAGCGGCCACGAATGAGGAGCCAGCACGACGATTTCGTAGCAAAGGTTCACGAATTCTTCTTGTCGAAACAGGATGCATACCATGAGGTTTGCAGAAGCTGCGCTGGCGGCGTCTCTAGAGAGGATGGTGGCTTTAGAGGTGACGATGAGGGCAATGAACACTGCCAAGTTGGCGATGAATATGAACGCAAAGATTCTTCTGTAAGTCGAAGCGTGTTTGTCTGGCGAGGATTAGCACGGATGCATGACGGATTATGAGGTCGAGAACTTACATCGAAGATCACGGGTCATTTCAGAGCCCTTTTGATCTGGCAGCGTGACCGGAGGTAGAGGAACCGATGCATTCTCGACTTTCCCGCCCAGAGACTCTTGGGCATTCGTATCACAGTGTGACACTCTCTGCAAAGAAAGGTCAGATATTGATTCGGTAAGCGAAGTTACTCTCTCAAGTTGAGAAGACATGGCTATGGAGGTATTGAGGAAGTGATAGATGGTTGGTGATGCCTTCTAGTTGGGTTCAACGCAGAGTAACTGGGTTATATACTTACAATTGGCATCAACTTACCCGTGCTTCATGTTCTCGGAAAGAACGAATAGTCCAACAAATGATTGTTACGTTTCACGCAAGAAAGCCCATTATCGTCAGTCGTATCCATAGTACCATTACGGATTGCGCGTGGAAATCAAAATGACAACGTCATTAGTGAAGCTACGGTTTTGAGCGATGTAAGCTTTGCGCAAGAGACATATTTGACACGAGCTATGGCTAGCATGTGTGTCCAACAATAGCAACGTGGCGTATGGGGTCCCCGAACTCGCATTCGCTAGCTGTTCAAGAAACACAGCCCCAATGTCTTTCGCAATTGGAGGATGGCATTCTGAACGTTAGTACTAGTTCAAGGCATTAGCCTCTTTGACACTTAGCGCTTATACAAGTCTGCAAGCTTCACCTTCTTCTGGTGCATTTAAGTTTGTATGGAAGTGTCTGGTGGCTGAAAGGAAAGCATCGTGACGCAAGCAGCAAGGAACCCCCCTTCCACTCTAAAACGGAAAGGTGTAACTCATCGTCTTATGGTTACCTCTTGATGTGTTGCTATTGGCAGAGATTGGAATGCCAGCTAAGCTCATAGTAGCTAGTGATTCAATGGTCAAACGCCACAGATGCTAATAGGTAAACTCTAATAACCACGCCAGTTACGTTACCTGGCCCTTCAATTAATTAGAGATGTTGTATTATCAGATAGATTATAGATTGCGTGTTCTAGAAGGACTCAGAGAAGGACTAATCGTGCCTTGTTCCATGAACGATTCAAAGTCTGTTGTAATCTGCAACGCTGAATCGGTGGATGCTCGTACTGGTATGTGGCGTTTCCACTGTGAAATAAGCACCGAGGCATCTGACGTCAACATCAGCTATAGCTTTGACACATAATTCTACTGCCTTCGCATGAGTTTCCCAAAGCTTTATACTATTTTACACTTACTGAGATCTACTCTGACGACTGTTGTAATCAGGCTACCAGTTGGGATTCCTACAACACCATGTCATCGTCTGCTGGAGGTACTACCATTCTCGACCGCGATCTGCTTCTAAAAGGCCTAGAAGATCAGCCCTGGTTCGAGAAGAACATTCCACTGCTGGAAATACCTGATAAGCATATCCAAGAAGTATACTACTATCGTTGGCAAACCTACAAAGAACACCTTGTTTACACTGGAGCCAAGTATGGTTACATGGCCAGTGAGTTCTTGAACCGTGTCAGCTATGGCGCACCATACGGTGGTATTGTGGCTGCTGCAGGCCATCATATCACCGAAGGTCGGTGGATACGTGATACGAGATACGGCCAGGATATCGCAAAGTATTGGCTCGCTGGACCAGGCCAGTTCCCAAAACCAATGAGAGACGATGTCAACAAAGATACCTCCGATTGGGCGCACGAATACAGCTTCTGGGCTGCCACTGCGTTGTGGAAACAGTACTTGGTCACAGGAGATAAAGACTTTATTGTTGGACAGCTCGCAAATCTAGTGAAACAGTATCGAGGGTGGGATACCCATTACTCCAGCTCCCTGGGGCTGTATTGGCAGGTGCCTGTTTGGGATGCGACAGAGTATACAGCTGCTTCCTACGAGTCTGGTGATCCCTATCACGGAGGTGTCGGATTTCGGCCAACGATTAATTCTTATCAGTATGGCGATGCGATTGCGATAGCAAAAATTGCTGCATTGTGCGGTGACTCTGAGCTCGAACACGAATATCGAAGCCGGGCAGAAAGTCTGCGAACTGCTTTGCAAAAGCATCTCTGGGACAGCGAGAGCAACTTCTACAAGCACCGAGCCCGTGACGACAACCCCTCCGGCTCCTTGCTGGGTACCAGAGAAATCATGGGTTATCTTCCATGGATGTTTAGCATGCCGTGCGATGATTCCCAACTCGCCGCCTTTTCCCAGCTCACAGACCCTCAAGGATTTCTCTCAAACTTTGGTCCAACTACAGCTGAGCGAAGAAGTAAGTGGTTCATGTACGAAGCAGAGAATTGTTGCCGTTGGGACGGTCCTTCATGGCCGTTTGCAACCTCGCAGACTCTAACTGCTGTTGAGAATGTGCTTCATGATTATCCAGCACAGAACTACATCGCTCCCGAGGACTACTACGAGATGCTGCATCGGTACGCTCGAACACAGTACAGAAATGGAGAACCCTACGTCGCTGAAGCTCATCATCCTGATGCAGACAGATGGATGTATGACAGCTACAATCACAGCGAAGATTACAATCACTCAACCTTTGTTGATAATGTTTTGGCCGGTCTTGTAGGACTTCGAGCCCAGTCTGGGGAATCAATAGTTGTCAATCCCTTGACTCCTTCAAACTGGGACTATTTTGCCGTCGAGAATATAGCCTACCACGGGCATTCTATCACTGTCCTATGGGACAGGACAGGTTCAGTCTACGACCGAGGCGAAGGCTTGAGAGTTTACCTTGACGGTCAGCTTGTCGGAAGTCGCAGAACCATCGGTCTCATAAAAGTCGAGGTCGGTCCATCTCTCCCAACACATGTTTCCTCCCAAATAAACATCGCATCAAATGGCCAGCGAGATCCTCAACTTCCAATTGCTTTCGCTTCATACACGTGTCCGGCGGATGATCCCATGCGAGCTATCAACGGAATGATCTTCCGAAGAGGGATACCACAAAACAGCCGCTGGACTTCATATAACAGCCCAAACCCAAAAGACCATTTCGGAGTCGACTTACATAAGGATAAAGCTATCGATAATGTGCGACTGTTCTTCTATGATGACGCTGGCGGCGTTCGGATCCCAAATACTTACGATCTTCAGTACTGGGTAGGTGATGCATGGGTACCAATCCCTGGCCAGGTTCGCAGTCCGATGCCAACGAGCTCAAATGCCGAGACGAAGATTGCCTTCCCCTCCATATTGACTTCTCGACTGCGTGTTGAGGCACCCGATGCTGGGTCTGGTGTTGGATGGGGGTTATCTGAATTTGAGATTTGGACATCTAGCGAATAGTCTAGATAGCAACATAGATGACCTTGACGTTTTTGTAAGCTACTACATTTGAACATTTTACTTTGTTTTTAAACTGTAGTTAAAAAGCACAATTGTCAACTCGATAATGCTCTTTAACAGGAGATTGACACGAGACATGACCTGATTAGGCTTATCTTAGCGCGATCTTCCTTATCTCAAGCCAGCCACCAAATTAATCTCACTTCAGCCAGCTCATCTCCGTCTCTTACTACCTCATTATCATGCTCACTTCAGCGCATTTGGTTTGTCGTCTCATAGGGCTTAACTTGGCCTGTGATGAGTTAGCTTTAATTAGCATTTTACATCGGCCAGCAGTTTTCCCACGTCAGCCCTCCCTGTTGGCTCAGCCTAGCAGTTAGCTCAAGTAAGCCCCTTCTCTCAATCACACTTAATGCGCTTGAGATGAGCGAGAATTTTGCCGATGGTATTGCCAATGGGCCAATTTCGCTCAGTATAGCGTCAAGCACTATAGATCTCAAGAGAAAGCGCCTGAACAGCACTGCTTCCCTAGCTATATCAAGGGAGCCTAGTGTGTCATTCCATGTCGGCAGCGAATTGCGACAGACCCCTCAGTCTTCATTCCTATCATACGTATGGGGCACTGGCCTTGACTCTGATTGCGCATCGTGTGGAAAGCATTTCCCTCCTGATGGTGAACCTCCGATACGAACCATAGCCGCCGGGAACAGAAACTCACAACCATCTGTCATTGATATCACTCAGGAGCCATTATCGCCATGGAATCTCAGAATACTTAACAGACACCTCTCCTGTATAAAAGCTAACAAGGTCACCTATGTCCCCATTTCTCATGCCTGGCACCCCATGGTGGCCACTGCGCAGGACCTTCATCTAGAGAGCATCGACGCTTCCAGGCTGGTTTACCAAATACCACTCAGGACTCTCCTGGCCCTTACAGCCAAATTCCCCAGTACCGAAATCTGGCATGACTACCTAAGCGTCCCGCAATGGCGCCCTGAGGTTCAGGGACGGCTCCTCCTTTCGATACCGGAGATATATAACCATGCCGCGAAAACTGTGATCCATCTGGACGACGTCGGGGCAACCCATCTCTTGGGCCAGGTTAAGGATTCTCCCTACGACAAATTCATCATCGACTTTGCGGCCATTATTCGGTCTCGATGGTTTGACCGCATGTGGGTGGCACTAGAGTACATTCAGAGTAACGATGTAATTATCCTTACGGAGGATTACAAGATATGTGATGCCTATGCCAGGGAAATATGTCATCAATTAGACACTGCGCACTCAAAATGGATTAAAAAGCGAAGCAATTCGACAGTCACAGAGGACATCTGGAAGCAAAATACAACTTTAAAAAGAATGACTTCATGGATAGATATGGAGGCATGGAAGAATGAGCACGATATGCATCGAACTCTTGGGTGGGCAATCGGAATACTAGGTCACCGGAAGTGTCAGTATACAAGAGATTACTTCTTGGCTCTAGGGAAGATGCTTGACTTTCGACCGGAACAAGATCCTCTCGTTCTCATCGAGAACCGCTTCGAATACTTCTTTTCTCTGGCAACATTTGCGCTACAGGAGGGTGACTACTCGCCCCTATTGTTCATCCCGTCACTAGGTGAAGACTCGGACCCCCGAGCACCGTGGCTACGTGGACACACGACGGGGACGTGGAAGCTCTGGGACATGGGCAGATGCCACAGGAAGGCGACTTCCCAGCCAATCATTCGAGACAGCATGATCCAGCCTCAACTCCAGACGGTTGGCGTCATTGAAAGCTTTGAGTACTACGACTTTGGAGGAGATGCGGAATCGGTCATGGACTATGTTGTATCCAAGGTGGTCCGGGCAAGCGGCCGGGATGCGCAAGCTCTATGTGAGGCTGTGGATCGCATATTCCCTCGGAACGAAGAGAAAGCCGTAAACATGGAATGGAAAGACTCAAAACAAGAAGATGTCTCTTCTTTGGTATCGAGGTATGATTTGGACAAGATACAGGGGCTCCTAGAAAAGTACGGGCCGTTGCTAGACATGACACCAGAGCAAGAGATAACTCAGCAGAGGTTCAAGATTGCGAAGAAGCTCATCAGAGCCTTGAAGCTGAGCAAGGAAGGCAAGCACGCAAGAGAGTCACGCCTAGAGCTTGCAGCCGGAGAAGCAGACTGGTTCCTGCGAGAGTACGGGACGCCAATGGAAGGTATCAGTCAGATCAGATGTAAGATTTGTGGGCGGTGGTCTGTGTTCCGACTGGTCATGTGGGGGGAGCCTACCCCGGACGTGGCCCAAGTCTATAGAATTCCTGGTCTGCTTTATGATGAGAATGTTCCGGATGGTATCGGGATTGTGGTGGAGCGCGATAGGATCATTGGGAAAATGATATATGGGACGCCTGCTTGTAGGTGCTGTCAGTCTGAGTTTGTTAAACTAGGCTCAGCAAATCTTTAGCCAATACCCATTAGCATGCGAAAAGACATTGGGTCAAAAGATTGGCACAATGATAGCTGTATTATAGCAAACCTTGAATTGTTCTTAATATTAAAGTTTTAATTATATCTTGATAGATACTCTTCCGCATAAACTCATTTTATCAGATGACAATCTACAGCAGACTGAATCTAAATGAGCTTGAAATCAAGCTCGACAGAAGGCACTCCCTGAAAGTCGGAAGGCATCGTGTAGGTGAAGTTCCAAAACTCAAAATCCCGAATAAGACTGTCCGCTCCGCCGTAGCCACCAGCGAATGAGAGGGTATAACTCGAGTTGACGTTGCCAGAGACCTTTACCTCCAGACCCTGAACGTCAGCCCAGCTAGCGACAGTACGTTTCTTCTCAAATGTACCAACGACAAAGGTAAAGACAGAACTGGCGTTGCCGTAAGGGTATGATAAACTGAGCTTGCCGGGTTTGACGCGGGATTGGAGAGCCATCTCGGTTGGGTATAGCTAGACATCATATTAGCTTTGTCTCTTTACGAGGAGGTTTAGGATTCATACAGAAATAAACGAGATCTCATCTCCAGTATTCCACTGGACCACTGCAGGGTTGAAAGACCCCTGAGATTGCGATGGACCGCCAATAACAATCTCGTCGTAGGACTCGGCGCCAATAGTAAGGTCTTCGGATAACCAGGTAGTAATGTTACGCGATGTAGTGTCGAAGGGAGGATAGTAAGCGCTGCCCTGGAAGGTATGTTCGCCCTGGAACTTTGAGAGCTTGCGGAGCGTCTTCTTCGGGATGAGCTTCTGGTGTGTCTTGTCTAGGGCCGCGAAAAGAGGTCCCCAGGCATAGTCAGCCATGTGCGACATGACCTGAGGCTGCAGCAAACGTATTAGTAACGTCTCAAAAACCCAGTGAGTACTGCAAGGAGGGATTTCATACGTGTGAAGTCAGAGACGAGCTTTCTTTTCCAGTCAAAGTCCAGAACCACAAAGCCATCAAGCTGAGATAGCGGTTCATATCGTAACCATAGGCTCGATCCCAGGGACCAGCTATGTTCTTCATACCGGGATGCCACAGCTGGGAAACAGCATCCCAGGTTCTTTCAACCATTCGTGGCCCGTTCTTCGTCATGACAGAATCCTTGGGCAGATACTTACTCCAAAGGATAAGGCCAAAAAGAGATACGCCGGTATAGGTGCCTGAGTTGAACTCGGAGAGGGTGTTGTGTTTGTTGAAGAGATCGATAATATCTTGAGCGTACTTCTCGCCGCCAACGGTCATGTTCCTGTCATTGAGACGACGGCCTGTCCAACCAGAAACAAAGGCACGCATAATGGACTGACATAAACCATGATCAGAGAACATACAGAACACGGAATGCCTGACCAGAAAAACTCACAGGGTTACTATAAGAAGGGTAAAGGTTATCCTTGGTCTTATCGAGGTGTCCGAAACGGTACTCATCGCCCTTAGTCGCGTTATGTAGAGAGTGCAGGATCAAATTTTGAGTGCTCTTGCTGAGCAAGTGAGGAAACTCTTCCATACACATGACCAAAGTCGTGCCAACGAAACCGCGCCAGTTGGGGTCCCAGCTACCGTAAATCTTGGGAGGGTAAGCTGGGCTACCTACATAAGGCTCTTCAGGCTCTTGCTGATAGTCACCGTACCTGGAAAAGCGTCAGTGTCAAATTAGCTGTCCCATGGAGTTTTGGACATACCATTCTTCAGCCGGGACTTTAAACTGCGCATCAATGGTGTTCTTGATGATCTTCTCAGCCTCGGCAGCATCAGACCCCTCGTTCCTCGCCAACAGACCAAAGGCGTACCACACTGAACTACGCGTTTCGTGGCGGAGTGCTACCGAAGCGCTGAAGTCGTAGAGGTAACCTGCTTTGCGGTCGTAGAAGGTATCCATCCATTGCATTGACTCAGTGAAGAGTTGTTGCGCATTCGGCGACATGGACTTAACGTAGCTACCTGCAGCATCTCCATGGCTGATTGCAAGAGCTGCAAGGCTAATGATGGAGGAGAAACGCATGACTGCAACTTTGTCTCAACCTGTTTGAGTGGATAGAGACAGAAGAGGTGTGAGGAGACTATGCCATGTTATAGGCCATGCTATTATACATAGAAGCTAGTTGCGCGACATGTTGACCCCAGTCTCATGAAAGCCGAGTTCGGCATCATGTCATGCGAGTGTCTGCCGATCAATATCTTCGAGTTCTGTTATTCCAATTTCCACGTATCGCAATGATAACCCTAGCTTGGTTCCCCGATGCTAGTGACATGAACCATGTGGAGGGGCTGGTTACCCCGCATACACTACGGCCTTATCTGGCTCACAAGACCGATCTCTTAGTTCAAGATATCCTATCTAATCAAGTCTCTCACTCGGTCTTTACCGGTGGTTTAGCCGAACCGGTCCGCAGTTGACCGTTGATTGTGCATCTGTATTATCGCACTTGTATCCGAGTTGTCTCCGCGATTGGAGGGACAGGAAATATGGGGTTACATGGACCCGTTCTGAACCGGGGATCTGCATATCACAATGCTTACACAACATGTGAGCGATGTGCCGACTACCCGATAAGCTATCGTTCGAGAATTAAGATAACACGCTAGTCTTGAGTATGCTTATATCTCGCGTGACCCCAGAAGTCATAATGGAACCTTGATATTTGCAACTGCAATATTACAGAGAATAGTTTCGAGCCAGCAGATCGCGACTCTGCTCAACGACAATGGCTGCACCAGACGATCAAGGTATATCCAGCATGAAGCGGAGTCTGGATATTTCAGAGACGAAAGCCGAAATAGATGCGGATGAGTTACGCCTGGCGCAAATGGGTTCGTCGAATAACCAACATTTCGAAATGGACTATCATACTAACTCTTGCAATCAGGTCATACCCAGGAGCTCAATCGACATTTCAGCACCCTGAGTCTGATCGGTCTGGCCTCCACGACAACTATCTCATGGACAGGGTTGGGTCTTGGTTTGATCACTGAGATTGGAGCTGGAGGTCCCGGCGCAGTTATCTACGGCTTCATCCTCGTGACAATCCTGCAATGCTTCCTCGGAGCGTCACTCGCTGAGTTCGTGTCGTCTTACCCTACCGAGGGCGGCATGTATCATTGGATTGCCGCCGTTGCGCCAAGAAGAGCAACTGGTATTCTTAGCTTTCTCACTGGTTGGTTCAGTGTTCTCGGCTGTAAGTCATGGCGGTCAAAGAGAGAGAGTTTTGGCAACTGACCGCCCAGGGATCTTCACCACTGCATCTACCAACATCATCTACGCTCAAATTCTCATGGCATTGATCGCTCTGTATGTAGCTGACCTCGAGATCAAGGCCTGGCAGACGTTTATCGTCTACCAAGGCTTGAACCTACTCACCGCTGGCGTTGTCATGTTTGGGAACAAGATAATCCCAGCTCTGAACAAGTTCTCGCTCTTCTACTTACAGATCGGCTGGCTCGTTGTGCTAGTCACCGTCGTCGCATGCGCCCCAACACATCGTGATCCCGAATTCGTCTTCAGGACTTGGATCAACACGACTGGTTGGAATAACCCCATTTGCTTCATCACGGGATTGGTTAATCCTTTATTCTCTCTTGGTGGTCTTGACGGAGTGACCCATATCACAGAGGAGATGCCCAATGTAAGTTTGCTCACCCTGTAAATATGATGAGTATCAGCTAACCCAGATTCAGCCTTCGAAGAATGCTCCTCTTGCCATTGCTATCACCCTGTCTATCGCGTTCTGCACTGGTATCACCTACCTGATCAGTCTCATGTTTTCCATCCAGGACTTCGACCAGCTCACATCGGGCAACACTGGCATGCCGCTTGCAGAGCTCTTCCGCCAGGTCACCCAAAAGACTGGTGGTGCATTTGGTCTCCTTTTTATCCTGTTCATCGCTCTCGGCCCCTGCGTGGTCAGCTCGCAGCTCAGCACTGGTCGAATCTTCTGGGCCTTCTCCCGCGATGGTGCTATTCCGTTTTCCAAAGTGTAAGTCTACATTGGCATGACTTGAGAGCTCCGTAATTGACCGTACTTTAGCTGGTCCAAGGTCCACCCAAGCCTCAAGATCCCCTTCAATTCCCAGCTTGCAGTCACAGCTGTGATTGCTGCCCTGGGATGCTTGTATCTCGGCTCATCGACCGCATTTAACTCCCTTCTCGGAACGGCCGTCACTATCAACAACATTTCCTACATGTTCCCGATCCTCACCAACCTGCTTACCGGCAGGAAGAACATGCACAAGGGTGTATTCCACATGGGCCCAACGATCGGACCCATTGTCAACACCGTGACAGTTTGTTGGCTGACATTCGCGATCATCTTCTTCTCCTTCCCTTACGTTATGCCCGTTGAGGTTGCAAACATGAACTATACCTGTGTCGTCGTGGGTGGCCTGGCAATCCTAATTGGCGCATGGTGGTTGAAGGCTGGCAAGGAGTATACTGAAAAAATGATGAAGGCGAAGGAGGAATAAAGTATAATAATTAGAATTCAGGACTTTACAAGGCATGATACTTACTATTATAAATGCTCTCCGTTTGGTACTGTATCAGTACCTTATGTAACATGCCTGACTCGGGAGCTTTGCTCACGATTTCTACGTCCAGTTCATCTCTCCCCTCTTTCTCGCCCCCTTAAAGTTTTAACGGCATCAGCCTTTACCAGCACTGGGGATGGCACGCTCCGAATAACGAAACTCTCGATTTCGAGACCGGTGCTCATGACTATGAACATGCCTTTGACATCGCTCATGAACTTGGCCTATATGTCGTCTACCGCCCTGGCCCTTACAGTAACGCTGAGGCAAACGGCGGTAAATTCCCTGGCTGGCTGACGACAGGAGAATTCGGCCCACTCCGAGACGACAATGCAGCATATACCAAGGCCTGGGAGCGTTATTCCAAGGCTGTTGCCGAATACGTTCGCCCATACCTTATCACCAACGGTGGCCCTGTCATCATGTGGCAGATTGAGAATGAGTATGGCAACCAATGGCTTGACCCCGAGACCAAGAAGCCCAAAAATACTGCCATCCACTATATGGAACTCCTCGAGGGCAAGACCAGAGACTGGGACATTGACGTTCCATTCACAGCCAACAACCCCAACATGTGGACACGATCATGGTCCAAAGACTACGGCAACGTCGGCGGCGAAGTGGATATGTACGGTCTAGACCACTACCCTGCTTGCTGGACATGTAACCTAGCGCAGTGCATTGGCGTTAATGGTGTTGTCAAGCCTTACACTGTTTTCGACTACTACAGTCACTTCAAAGCTGTCTCTCCCACTCAACCTTCGTTTCTCATGGAATTTCAGGGCGGCTCATTCAATCCCTGGGACGTTCCAGAGGGCGGATGCTCTGAGAACATGGGTCCCGACTGGGTCAACCTCTTTTATCGACATAACCTGGCGGAAAAGGTCACAGCAGTCAATATCTATATGGCTTATGGAGGTACTAACTGGGGTAACATTGGCTTCCCTGAGGTTGGCACCAGCTACGATTATTCGGCACCTATTCATGAGAACCGCTTGATCGGCGACAAGTTTAATGAGGGGAAGCTTTTCGGTCTCTTTGTCCGCGTTGCTCGTGACTTTGTCAAGGTCAACCGGGTTGGAAACAGTACTGATTATACCACGGACGAAGATATCTTCACAAGCGAGCTCCGCAACGCCGACACTAATGCCGCGTACTACGTCGTCCGCCACCAAGACTCGACTTCCACTGCAGAGACCAAGTTCCGTCTCAAGGTCTCCACTGAAGCAGGTAACCTTACAGTGCCGACCTCAGGATCCATCACCCTGAAGAACAGGGAGTCCAAGGTCCTCGTCTCGGACTTCAGCATCGGAGCATCTAGGAAGAAGAGCACTTATGCCACCCTGGAGATTCTCACCGCTGTGGACCTTGGAGACCGCCAAGTAGTTGTCTTCTGGGCCCCTGATGGCGAGCAAGGCGAATTCCTGCTCAAGGGTGCGACTTCAGCCAAGTTTATGAGCGGAAAGGGTGACAAGAAGTCTTTTACCAAGACTAAGAATGGTATTGTGGCGAATGTGGTGGCTGGCGAGGAGATGAGTGTCATTGATTTCAGTAACCATGTTGAGGCCGTCGTGGTTGATCGCCGGTCAGCTTACAAATTCTGGGCTCCGACTCTCGACAACAACCCCCTTGCTTGGGAGAACTCAACTGGCGAGTGGACTTCCTGATATGCCTTGAGACTTACATATACTAACAAGAAGCTCCAGGCTTGGTCAGCGGACCTTACCTAGTGCGAAGTGCTTCAATCAAGGGCGACACGATCAACATCAATGGTGACTGGGACGAAGAGACGACTGTTGAGATCTGGGCTCCAAACACTATTAGAAAAGTCTCTTTCAATGGGGAGAAGCTTCAAGTTACCAAGTCGAAGTATGGAAGCTTTATTGGTACTCTCCCAGCTCCTGACATCACTGTCGAGAGCTTCACTTCCAGCCTTCCTTCTCTCAGTCACTGGAAAGTGACTGAGGGTCTCCCTGAAGTTGCCGCAGACTACGATGACTCTCGATGGACCGGTAAGCAAGCCGAAGCACGAAACTGTCAAACAAGACCTAATACAGACCTTGCAGATGCTGATCATGAGACTACTCCTCACTTTGTTCCTCCTGATACTTACCCCGTCCTATTCGCCGACGAGTATGGGTACCAGGCTGGCAACATTCTCTGGCGAGGTCGTTTCAACGCAACCAAGGGTGATGAGCCTACGGGTGCTTATCTCCGTGTCATTGGCGGCCTCGCCAGCGGCTTTTCTGTCTATGTAAATGGCAAGTTCCTCGGCGCCTGGCTCGGCAGCATGACCAATAAGACGGGCAAGCTGGCGGTTAGTTTCCAAGGTGTCAAGTTCAACACCGAAGAGGCCAACATCTTGTTCGTCATCCAAGATACAATGGGTAAGGAACAGCGTGAGGCAGCACCTGATCCCAGAGGTATCCTGAACGCCACTCTCGTTGCGGCCGATGGTTCTGCTGCCAACTTTACTTCGTGGAAGGTCACTGGCAATGCCGGCACAAACCATCTCATTGACCCTGTTTGTGGCACTCGCAACGAAGGCGGTCTCCATGCCGAGCGCCTTGGCTGGCATCTTCCTGGCTACGATGATAATAAGTGGAAGACTGGATCGCCTTCATATGGATTCAAAGGCGCTACAGCACGGTTCTACCGCACTGTCGTACCCTTGGACGTCCCTAAAGGCTATGATGCTAGCTTGTCCTTCACTCTGCACACTGAGAAAAAGGCCAAGCTTCGGGCTCAGCTGTATATCAATGGCTATCAGTATGGGAAGACTCTACCGTACATCTCCAACGAGACAACTTTTCCTGGTGAGTTTCACTTAGCACAAGGATTTAAATTTACCAAACTAACCAGTTTACAGTGGTACCAGGTATTCTCAACTATCAGGGAGATAACACAATCGGTCTCAACATCTGGGCCATGGATGAGGCTGGAGGATCTATGGGTGTTAATTGGAAAGTTGACGGCGTCTACCGATCGAGATTTAGCCCTCTGTTCAATGCCGAATATCTTCAACCCGGCTGGGAGGATCGTTCTCAGTGTGCCTAAGGTCATTCAATGGTGGTAAACGGTTTATCTAGAGACTGATATATGTATAATCTGAGTAGATTTTTAAAATTTAAGTATACTATCTATTTTATACTACTTCATGAAGAATATACTCATTAAACACTATTATAAATGATTTTCATCATTAAATTAAATTAAGGTCTTAATATAAAAATAAATATAACTCTTTTTATTAATTATTAATACCTACTGCTTAATACCAGAGACCAAGAAATGCACCTACCCTATCTGCTCCACCAATGGCCAATCGGATAGCTACGAGATCCGTGTCTCGGAAGCCGTCGGAAAAGCCGAATATGGATAGGGTCGTCGTAAGACCTATCCGCCCGACTCAGATCCCATGCATTTAACCAAAGGCTTGCAGGCTTGTCCCAATTCCCCAGTTACTCCAGGCCATCGATAAACTTCCATTGTTTTCTCAGCCATCAGACTTGGTGCTGTGCCTCCAATTCATCATGGGTAAGATTGCATCGATCGAGTATTTCCGTGTTCCGCCTCGATGGCTGTTCGTCAAAATCACAGACGATACTGGTGCCTTTGGATGGGGTGAGGCTTCTCTCGAAGGTCACACCAATGCGGTTGAAGGCTGCCTTGATGCCTGGTCTGAGAGATACACGGGTCTTGACGCTGAGTAAGTTACATCTCTTTTTCTTTTCCGACGCAAGCTCATGAGTAACGTGGAACAGCGATATTGAAAACATCTGGCAACTGTCTTGGCGCGGTGGGTTTTACCGTGGAGGCCCGGTGTTTATGAGCGCCTTGTCTGGCATTGACATTGCGCTCTGGGATTTGAAAGGTATGCAGAAGCTCTGAACCGTTTTTCGATCGAAAGCATGTCCTGTCTGTTGACGAATGAGGATTTTTTCGCTGACCAGAAGCAAGCGAGAAAGTTGAATGTACCAATATACCAGTTACTGGGTGGCAAGGTCAGGAACAAGATTCGCGTCTACGCCTGGATTGGGGGTGACAGACCGAACGCTGTAGAGGCTCAAGCGTAAGTAACAATAATTCCGGTTAGTATGCCATATACTCACGTCCATTAGTCAAGCCCGTAAGGACCAAGGGTTTCTCGCCGTCAAAATGAATGGCACGGCAGACACGGCGTGGCTGGACTCGCCTTCGGTCTTGAAGGAGGTCATTGCTCGGGTCAAAGCAGTCAAGGAACTTGGATTGGATGCTGCGGTCGATTTCCATGGTCGTGTCCACAAACCGATGGCCAAACGCCTTGCCAAAGCTCTAGAACCATATGAGCCACTGTTTATCGAAGAACCTCTTCTCTCAGAGAACATCACCGGTATCAAGCAGCTGTCTGAACTGACAACTGTCCCAATTGCTCTGGGGGAGCGGCTCTACAGTCGATGGGACGTCAGACCCTTCCTCGAGAATGGTTCAGTGGATATCTTGCAGCCAGATATATGCCACGTTGGAGGAATCTCAGAAATGAGGCGTATTGGAGCCGCGGCTGAGACATATGATGTCGGCCTTGCTCCTCATTGTCCCCTGGGCCCTATTGCTCTGGCAGCAAATGTACAGGTAGATACAACACTGCCCAACTTTGCTATCCAGGAAATGGGTATCGGTATGCACTATAATAATGGGGGGCAGGATATCACCAGTTACATCGCAAATCCCCAAGTCTGGGATGTACGAGAGGGTCATATTGACATCTTGACCGGTCCAGGGCTAGGCATTGAGATCAACGAGGAGGAAGTCAGGCGACTATCCAAGGATGCAAAGAGCTGGCCTGTGCCTGAGTTTAGAGGACCTTGTGGGGAGCTTCGCGAGTGGTGAGATATTGGGCAACTTCTGCCTGTCATAGAGGTATATTATAAATCGACAGACATACTTCCTTGAATTACGTAGTTTTTCGTAGAAACAGTTATGAGAGATCTGAATTTCTTCTTGTAGAACGGCCTTGCGTTGCAGATGCCCAAGTGTCTGGTAACATGCTTAATTCCCGGAAGTGGTATTGTCTTAATTGGTAGCAAAGCGGCTTGACTTGCAAACGTGGGAGTTGATTAATTGAGATCTTATAAACTACAATATATATACAGTATATCATACCCAACGAGGCGATATCGAGTAAAATAAGGTCAAGATGTATGTGTCAATAATCACATTCCATATCTAGTTCAAGACATGACTTTATTATATCCAAGCCCCGTCAACAGAGTAACAACTTCCACTGACAAAACTACTCTCCGGACCAAGTAGAAAGCCAACCACGTTTGCTACCTCTTCGGCAGTACCGTAGCGTTGAAACGCAATAGGCTCTTCGAACGGCGCATCAACTGGGCGCTCCGTTCTGTCCCAATACCCTTGCATCAATGGAGTGTAAATCGGACCTGGTGCTACTGCGTTGACGCGGACCTCTCGATGGCCGTTCTCCTTGGCTGCAACGCGAGTGAGGCCCAAAACCCCGTGCTTACTTGCGGCATAGGCCGCATGGTTCGCTATTCCTTTTCACACTTAGATTGTTACGAAGAACGAGTCCAGATAGCAAGGCTTACCGGTTGTAGCATGGATAGATGCCATGTTGACGATTGATCCACCATGATCGATATGTTTAAGTTCTGAACGAAGACAATACATCATTCCAGTCAAGTTTATGTTGAGAATCTGGAACCACTCATCGTCCTCTAGCTCTGTAAGGGGTTCTTTGCCATGGCCTTTGCCGATGATGCCTGCAATATTGGCTGCTCCATCTAGACGGCCAAACTGGCTCTTGATGTTGGTAATCCACGATTCCACCTGGCCTCTGTCGGACACATCGACTCTAGTGACCGAAAATTGAGCCTTTGGCGTCCTAGAGTTGAAATGTTCCTCAGCTTGATTGAGAGCGGCTGTGTTTACGTCAGCGATGCAGACTGTGTTTCCGCGATCGGAGAGGAGCTTGGCTGTTGCAAGGCCGATGCCGCTTGCACCACCGGTCACAGCATATACCTTTCCACTAAGAGACATGTTGGATGTATGAGAAGTGATTCGAGAATGAACTGGTTTGAGACATATTTCCACCAACCTCATGTCCTTGTAATAAAAGCATTCAGCTTGCTTTACTATAACTCCGATGCTCGGGAGGGGTAGTCGGAAGATGCATTTCCGACGGATGCGGACGGATACAAGCTCCGGTTACTAAAATTATCCGTCGACCCAATACGTATTCTGGTGGTGACTCCAATACTACCCAGAGTCCAACAAGAGTTTGCTCTCACAATCGTCTAGTGGCAGTAGGATCCGTTCAAATCATAACAGTCCTGGTCGCTATAGCTACAATTTATAAACCTCCTATGTTGACCCAGTGGCTTAGAGTAACCATAGCTGACTCAGTAAAAGCATACTCGACAAACTAAGTAAAATCACCAATGATGAACGGATATTCGCCATCAAAGCCAGATACCACCTGTTCCCCATCATGTTAATACTCATCACTTTGCATCTTGAATGGAAGCTTACCATAGCATCAAACTGGCCCCAGCCTGTGATATCTTCTAGAGAATCGGACGGGCTGACATGCCAGTCGTCCAAAGAACCCATTCCTGAAAGGTCAGGCACGCCCATACTTAACCCAGCCTCTGCCATTGTCTCGGCATCATGAGCGCGAGATATATTAACATGGGTTCTCGCATCTATCGACGATTGAACTTGTGTGAGATTCTGGGCGAGTCCTCTCTGTGCAACAACCTCGGCACGAAGCTCTTCCAAGACGAGGCAATATCGAGAAGTCAGAGTTCCTTCTCCGGCTATATCTACGATCTGTTGCTGGCAACGCTCAGCAGCTTCAAAATATGCCTGATACACGACTTGCTGCTCTCTGCTGCGCTGGATTGTGTAGACGTAGAGAATGACACAAGCAGAAAAGGCAAAGTAAGGGGTGAACTAGGAGAGTATCAGTCAGAGCTTGGATACGTGTCTGATTCATAGAGGTTACCCAGAAAGCTCGAAACAGCTGTTTGGATTGAACGAGCATGTCCACTATGCCAACAATATTCATTGCCGCGTTGAGACAGTCCGCAGCGCTCTCGTCGAGCTGTGCTTTTCTCTCATCCTCGACTTGTCGTCTACTACTGGTAAGTCTTGCAAAGTTGCTGAGCAGCAAAGGGCGATTGGTCAGAATGACTGTATGCCAGTAGGCAAGGTTGAGCACGTTACGCTGTCGCTGATAGATCAAGATCAACTGTGCAGCGATTGCGGGATCTTGATCGAGGAAGTTCGACATTTGCGATCTCCAGCTCTTGAGCTCTTGCATATATTTGGCTGTATGGGTGAGTCGCTGGGTTACAGTCATTGGTTCAATTGAGTAGACGTCCACCAATATTCCGCCAAGTATACGCGATAGCCTGTAAGTCAATTGTCAGTTCGCAGTGGAAACTCTGTATTTATGGTATTTACTTAGCATAAGCAACCGGCCCGGATGAGAAGGTTAGTAGCGGTCTCGAAGGAGAGGATATTGACTCGTCCGTGTTATCAATGTCGTCGTCATCAACACATGATGGGAGTTTCTGGTCGATGTCTCTGTCATGAAAGGTTCGAGGCCTCCCAAGAGCTGCACTGAGGTAGTTGTCGAGACTATACGCACTCCAAAATGTTCTTCGGCGACACTCAATCTCAACTCGCGACATGGAGTCGGATCTAGCGTTTCGGCTGCGATGGAGACCGAGAGCGAGGGCTAGACGAGCGACGGTACCGAAGAGGCTCCAACAATGGTTTATTCGTGACTGCGAGAGGAGCCAGAGGCATTGGCAGAGGCGGGCTTGAACGCTCGCTAGTCGCACGGCACCCAACTCCATGGAGAGTTGGTGGTCAGCAGCTCGAAAATATCGCACACTGAATCATCAGTTAAAGAGATGCCTTGCTGTGCTGAAGATCACCCGACGTACCTAGTATCGACACCTGACTGGGATAACTTGGTTACCATGTGTTCCTGGGCAATTGCAAAGACCATGAAGAGAACAGATCTCTCGGCAGGCGCAGTATCCTTATCATACATTGCGCCCTTCGTCTCGTAGAACTCGTCGAGCTGTCGCTCAATAGTTGGTCGATGCAGGAACCGGTCCACAGGGACTGCAAAGTCGAAATATCTCTGGACCAGTCGAGTCGTGCTTTGCCGTTCGAGCAGGAAGAAGAATGCCGGGTCAAGGCAGGGCTGTGCAGTGCCGGCCGAGTTGTGATAGGCTTCGCCCCCAGGTAATGGCGCGTCTCCAAAGTTGAAAACGGAGAGGCCATGGGGGAAAGAGACGGTCTCGCCAAACCGTTTCTGGATCCTGGAGAGAAATGAGATACCAGACGAAGAACCAACATAATAGCCTTGGAGATCTGTCTGGGTTGGTTCAGGCGACGTGCGAGAAGCAGGCTCGGTAGTGATCAGCGAGTCTCCCCCAGGCACTGGCTGGTCCAGGTCTTCCAAAGCCGTCTGGCTACTCAGATCATTCAACGACGCTCTCCTTGTTGCCGAATTCGGCGCTATCTGCGGTGGAAGACCAGGCCGAGAGACTCGGACGTTGGGCCTCCTCCCTCTAGTATGCGTGGCGTTGAAGGAGCACGAGGCCCTTGCTTCCGCGCAGACATTACATGGCTGTTGGCCGTTACATCGCACTTTTCTCCTGGACGAGTCAGCCAGTGACCAACAAAAAGTGGGCGTGTTTGTGTCACTTCTTGCATCTATCGCACGCACGCGTCACGCGGATCCGACCGTTTGGCCGGGCCGAGTTGGAGAGTGTATGCAGAATGAAGCCGCCCTGGTCCCTGTGAGGAGAAGACACGGTCTGTTCCGAGACGGATATTTCCTCCATATTAGCTGATTTATTAACTTGGTCGGCGATAAAGAAAAGATCGGAGCAAAGTGAATGTAAGGCGGAAGATCCGAGGAAAACTAGCTGATAAGCTGCTGGTTTTCCGTCGGATAATTATTATCCGTCTCAAGTGCGGGGGAGCCTTGATTCGGCCTTTTAGCTTGCTGCTCACACGTCCTCCTTCGATTGCATTCAACATGATAGAAGTTAGTCAATTAAACTTCAATTAGAGCACAATCTTCTATTATAGAGTAACATCTGAGGAGAGTATCGCGCCTTATCTACCGACAATGAAAGAACTTGGGGCTAGCTCTGAGCTTTTTCGAAAGACAGGAGAGAGGCAGACCGTATTGTTAAAGCAGTAAGTTCTTAAAAAAAGTGAGTAATTACTGTGTAAGAGAAGTTTGCGCGTAATTTGATTGAACCGCTTGTCGTAGTAACTAAACTTTAACCCAATAAGCCACTAACTAAAACTGCTTCCACTTGTGCCAGTCTGCAAAACTTCCACAATCGTGACATGAATCAATTGAGGGTATCACTGTAGTCTAGCTTTAGACCTGGTTGCCCTCAGCATGAATTACGCCACCTTTCTCCTCGGTATGTCCCATCTCTTGAGCAAAGGTAGTAGTAGGAACCCATTTGGCGCTCTTGCGCGGGCTCGTATCCATAAGCATGCGGTCGACCTGTTCGAGGGAGAGCCCTTTCATCTCAGGAACAAGAAAGTAAGCAAAAACAGCACCCAGAAAGCAGAGTGCTCCCCAGAAGAAGAAAACTTTAGGCCCGAGGTTAACCGCACCTTTCTCATCTCCAGTCATGTAAGGAGAGATGACTGCAAGCACACAGTTCCAGAACCAGCACGAAGCCGTCGAAATGGCGATGCCACGGGAGCGGATCGGAAGAGAAAACGCTTCTCCTACAACAACCCACGCAGCAGGTCCCCAGGTGGTGGCAAAGAAGAAGATTTGGAAGCAGATGACAGCGATCATGCCCTTGACAGCTGTTTCATCATTGGGCATGGCAGTTCCGACAGCACCAATGATGTACTGCATGCAGAACATGGCAAGGCCACCATAAATGAGCAGTGGTCGGCGTCCGAATCGCTCAATGGTCCAGAAAGCAAGAGGAGTGGAGAAGACGTTGACCAGAGTTGTGATAAGCGATATGAGAAACGGGTTGGAGATGGTTCCCAGTTGCTGGAAGAATGTTGTGCCATAATAAAATATGAAGTTCATGCCTGATAGTTGCTGCATTCCCTGAATTCCAGCCCCTACGATTGTCCTTCGGATGTTGGAGCTGGGGCTGGTGATGGGACCCTTGAAGCAGACGATCCACGAGTTGACATAGCCAGTGTGAGGGGTCACGGTCCGTTCGTATTCATGGTTCGCGATGATTTCCGCGAGTTCGTCCTGGATGTACTCGGAGGTGGGAGGCTGTCCTCGAATGTAGGAGAGAGACTCGGTCGCTTTCTGAATATCACCCTTCTTGACAAAATATCGTGGTGATTCGGCTGGAATTTGCTAATTAGTGTTGTTCTCGAGGACCTGTAGAGAGTCTTACGAAGAATAAAGAGAGCAACGGCTAGACTGATGGCCCAAAGGAACTGGAGGCCTATAGGAATGCGGTAAGATGCGGTGCTGCTCATATTCTGAGTTCCATAGACAACGCAGTTTGCCAAGAGGAGCCCAATAGTGCTTCAGTAACCGTATCAGTGCTTCTCCAGTACTTCCTTAGGGATAGCTGGTATGAACATAACTTACATGCAGAATTGATATGCAGAGACAACAGCACCACGGATCTTCTTAGGTGATACTTCAGACATGTACAAAATAATAACAGCTGATTCGAAGCCAACACCCAGTCCAGCGACAAGCCGTCCGAGAACCATGACGGCCAATTGACCGCTGCTGGCAATCTGGAGGATCACACCGACCGAGAATATGCCACAGCCCATAAGAATGGTGATACGACGGCCCAGCATGTCGGCGAGGTCGCCAGCAACGATGGCACCGAGAAAGGTTCCCAGCGAGAGAATCGAGGTCATGAGCGACTTGTCGGAAGACGGGATGGCGAAAGGGCGCGAGCTATCGACAGGGGCTCCAGCGGCAAAGTCATATTCAATTCCAGTGTACTGCTGGATGAAGTAGGGCATGCCAAGTACACCACCCATCCAGCCAATATCATAGCCAAAGAATATGCCGCCAAAGGCAGCCGAGACACAGCATAGATACGCCTTCCAGGTGATGGGGGCCTCGATCTTGGACACGTCGGCTGTGCCCCGAATTGACTCGACGCTGAGAGTCATTGTAAAAGTCGGCGATTGATGAAGCAGTGTTGGATAGTTGCCCGTGTATAGAAGTGTCTCGCTTATCTTGGGACGGGTCGAGGGCCTTTTATGAGTAAGGAGCGGACAGCCATAAAGAAAAGATGGCTGCCAGTAGACAAGGCTTCGACTGATCGCGTTTCCCCATGGGGAACAAGACAATTCCGGGGTTAGCCAACTATCGAGAGATAATCATGCGGGGGAGTAGATGGTTCGACGTGCTAAGCCTTGGAGCCGCCAGTGTGATGAACCAGTGTCGCATGGGCCAGCAGTAACTCGGTGCAAGAATTGAGTTGGATAACGTACCGTACTGAATGATTGGTGCCACTGCCACCCACCATATTGGGTATGGCCTTTTCGGATGAGGTGGTCGGAACCAATGGACCAATGACTTGACATCCGTCGGAAAATACTCATCCGTCGGCCACAACAACGCCGCCACTTAACGTATCGCAATAAGGCTAGCCTGACTAAACCGTCCAATGGCGCATCGTGCTGACTGGTCATCCATTCCGGGCACGCGGCTCCGTGTAGACATAACTCACCAGCCGCCCACCAACTGTTTCCATCGCACTACCCAGGACATCCGTGTGTCGGCATTGCACAAAGGTGGCATATCCTTACCACGGGCATTAATCGTTCCGTTTTCAAACCTCACAAGATACTCCACCTAAATCGTACCACATGGCTCATCAAAGATCCGTCTTATATATATCCGCCTGATACAGCGTAACAAGCAAGCTGCAGTTATCCCAGCTTCGCATATCATATACTCTTAGAAGCTGAACCTTGCGACGCCCGGTCTTCCATATGCTTATAAAATCTACACACTGAATACGACTAGACCAACATGACGTCTCGCGTTCCTCCCGACGGCGTCTTCGTGCCCGTGCCGACATTCTTCAAGGATAAGCCCCAAGCTCCCGACTTACAGCCTGCCGTCGACGTAGCCACGCAGGCTAGCCATAGTGTGTACCTCGCCGAGTCGGGCATCACGGGCTTGGTGCTCATGGGCTCCACAGGCGAGGCCATTCACATGTCGAGCGCCGAACGTGTCGACCTGATCTCGGGTGTACGTAAGGCTCTCGACGAGGCGGGGTACAAAGACTACTCGATTATGGCGGGAGTGCTCGCCAACAGTGTTGATGAGACGCTGGAGTGGCTTCGCGATGCTCAGCAGGCAGGAGCCCAGTGGGGACTTGTGCTTGCGCCAGGCTACTTTGGCGGTGCCGTAACACAGGATAACTTAGTTGAGTGGTTCAGTTTAGTCGCTGACAATAGTCCTCTGCCAATACTACTGTGAGAGCGTAGCCTGATCTAAAAGAGGTATCGAGCTCATCAAGGTTCTTAGTTACAATTATCCGGGCGTAACGAATAACTTGACAATTAGCATTGACAGCTACGTCAAGTTGGCACAGCATCCTAATATTGTTGGGTGCAAGATGTTTGTTGCCAAGATACCTCGATCTCTGATCATACATTTCTCACATGTAACAGGTCCCATGGAAACGTTTCCCACCATCTTCAACTATCCCTTCACCCCAACGTTGACCATTTCAAGTTCCGTGTCTTCTCCGGCTTTGGCCAACAGCTTGGTCCTATCGTTACGTTCAATGCTGCTGGCGTCATCGATGGTCTCGCAGCCATTTTCCCAAAGACTGTAGCTCGCCTGTTTTCGCTCGCGGCCAAACGACCACTGGATGAATCAGCCCTGGAAGAAGTGCAGAGGCTGCAATGGAAAGTATCTACGGCTGAGGAATTCATTGTCAAGTATGGTGTTTTGGGTATCCGCGAGGGCATATTTAGGGTCTTGGGCTTTGGACATTTGTCTGGAGGTCGGCTGCCCTTGAGAGGGGTGTTGCCTGAGGGTGTATATAAGGACTGGGCTGAGGTTATCAGACAGATGGAAGATGAGGAGAAGAAGTTTTAGCTTTAAATAAAGGGTATCTTAGTAAGTTTATTATATTTTATATAGAGATAAGTAAAGTGTTATATAAATTGCTAGTTCTGTATTTTTATAATATAAATAGATATATAATAAAGTCCATGCTAAGAATGTAACCATGTTGACAGGGTTCGACCTCGTATCACGACTCTTGGCGGGGAGTTCATTTCTGTTCTAGGCATCTGCCCCGTATAAGGGGCTCGAGCGTTGTCGTCTCCCCTTTGCCATAAAGCATTGCCGGATCAGCTGTGTTTAAATGGCACAGAACTAGTTCTCTCTCATTCACGAATTCACGATGCGCTTTTATCCGACATTGGCTTGTATTGCCTTTCTTGCTTCTGACGTTCGAGCGCATTTGCCTCACTACAAGCACGCGCGAAACAGCGACGCTTTGACCGTCTCTCTGGAGCCTGTTTCTGGGCAATCGACGCAGATCAATGTCTCCATTAAGAACGCCGGACCGACTGATCTGAGTCTCCTCAAGATCGGTACAATTCTTGACGAGCGACCTGTCAAGAAACTCTCATTGGAGGACGAGAGCGGCACGTAACCCTCTGGAACTAAATTTCTGGTTGCTAACATAAGGTAGGAAATGAGGTGCCTTTCATGGGCATTGAGCTGAGCCTGTACTACGATGGACTCGATACCAATCACTTTGAGACGCTCAAAACTGGGTCATCTATCTTTCGAGTTGTTGACTTGTCGACCATTTATGACTTGAAACCCGGCACATACTCTGTGTATGCCGAGGGTAGTCTCCCTGCCGTATCTGAGGAATCCAGCAAGCCAACTCCCGTGTCGCTGAAGTCTGAACCCATCTCTATCAAGATTGCCAAAGCTTCATCAGCCGAGGCAAAGCAACAAGCATCAAAGCGTACCATTCTCCAGGAAGACTCATGCACCGCCGACAAGCTCGAACTCACAGCCAACAGCGTGAAGAACTGCGAAACTCTTGCTCGAGCCGCAGCAAGAGATGCGTCTGACGTTCATTCCGCGAGATTCGTCGAGTACTTCAAGTCCAACGAGACCAAGGCTCGCGAACACGTGGCAGGCCGACTTCTCGCCGTTGCTGAAGAGTGTTCTACTTCGGACAGTGGCAACACACGAGTTTTTTGCAGCGATGAGATCGGATACTGTGAGAGCGACGGTCCGTTGATCGCTTACACGACCTGGGTCAATGGCTATGTTACCATGTGTCCGCTGTTCTACGACACGCTGCCACCTTTGCCACAAAAGTGCCATAAGCAGGACCATGCCACCACCACGATTCACGAGATGACGCATGCTAGAGCCGTGTATGAGCAGGAGGTTTCAACTCAGGATTATGCTTATGGCTATGAGAACTCTACTGCTCTGGATCCTCTGTCTTGCCTTTACAATGCTGATTCGTATTCGCTTTACGCCAACGGTAAGTTAAATCTTCTTCATGGCCCTGTTGATCAATTGGATGTGCTGACAGTCCTCAAGCGGTTTACTTGGATTGTTAATGGTATCAGGTGGGATAAAAGACGGTCCACCAATGGTGGAGCTATCTTCTGTTTGATATAGATCGATAATGAGCGCCAATCTATTTAAGAGCCTATCCTCTTATCCCTACCAGTGATCGCTCGATGACATAGTTATCCCTCCGTGATTCATTCATCATTATGATGAACCAAATTATTTCGGGCCATGGGGCTTGTAATATTAGTAACTGTCTTTCACGAAAGGAAAACGGGTTACTTCTTCTTACATAGCAGTAGTAAAGCGGACATTGGGGGTCGACAGCCCACTCTCGCCTCCCAACAATGTGGCAGTTACCTGCGCATTCGGCCCACCGTTTGTCTCCTTTAAAAAATGGTCGTCCTCGCAGTTTCCCACTTTTTGCATACATGTCAGTGCCACTTCAATAAACCGGCAGGGGAACTGTTGACATACAACCATAAAACTCCTTGCCTGCGTTTCGTCCAGCAGCCTAGATGCATTTGGGCACGTGCTTCTTAGTAGGCTTGGGCCATCTAGGGAACTTCGATGTGCCATTCATCCGTGCATCCGACTCTTCATTGACTGCCTTGTCAATTGCCAAGGTAGCCATCGATATGGCAGTGGGGGAAAAGAAGTGTAAGCTTCATTGTTGAGAACTTGTGTTGGCACTTGGAATTGTTGTGTAGGTGTGTTTGACAAGAGGATGAATTAAGGTTCTATTGCTCCTGGGACGGGGATGCAGTGGTCTTGAATAGTGCGAGAAAAATAGAGCATGTTGCCATTTTCAGGGCTTGCGCTGACAATTGTATGCTTTGTGTGAGAGACCAAAAGTTTAAACCATTCTGTTATCTAAAGGTTGAACGTCACACGTCCAATAACAACGCCATACTCTACGCTTACCTCTAGGCACTACAAACAGTCACCTCTGTCGTGCTATCAATGTTCCTGGGATTTAAATTTGGTTTAAGCTTAAAAATGATGGCTTTTGCATCTTGGGTCTGGTCCCTAAAATGCTTTGTGGCAATGCAAACCTTAACAGTCATCGTGAAAGCTGATTTGTCTTCACGTTGCTACATAAAGCTTCTTTCCCGCTTCCAGCCTTACAGGCCTCTGTCAGTGAAAGCATATATCGTGCAAGAAACACCACATTCATATTGCCTGTTACCTGACAGAAGCTTACTCTTTTGTTCTTCATTCCTCCTGCACGTGTTGCTATGTGATTTGCAGATGATCGAGTCAAGTTTCTGGATCAAAAACTATATCACTGTTTCCAAAGGTGATAGCAAAGTTCAAGCTCCAGAAGACCATTGGGAGACTAGAGGCCACGTAGCCAAGTGTCTGAAGTATTTACAGATGTCTGACGACTCATTATCTTATTCGAACATGAGAGGAGTAACTGCCTCGAGCTTTGCCGCTGGTATTGTCATAGAGTCACCAAGAATGCTACTAGCCAATACACACTGAACAGTTCAAAGTGGTTACGATAGCCTCTTATTGAGTGTGATATGTAAAAAGAAAATATGTAACATAGAATTGTATACGCCCTTATTTATTCCACCCGAGAGATGATTGATCATTAGTTGATGTGAGCATTGAAGTTGGTGACAGTGAGCTTAGCATTGCTTCCACTATTGACTGGTTAGTACATGTCTATCGAGGTGAAGCAAGGTTGACTTACGTGAAAGGCTCGGTACCGAATTGGAAGGCTGTAGTGGCAATGTTAGTTGGTGGGTTCATCATAGAATGCAGAGAGATACATACTGAGGAGATACTGCTTGCTGGCGGGGTAACCCTGGCTGTTGGCGAGGTAGTTGAAGAATTGCTTGACATCAGAGTTGAAGCTGTTGACAGGGCTGGAGGCGACGAAGCTGAAGACCTTCATGCTTCCGTTCATGCCCACCCAGAGCTCCCAGCTGCGTCCCTCAATGTTGACGGTGGTCTGCTTAGATCCAATAGGCTGGACGTTGCCATATCGGGCGAGCCTATCCCAAAGCGTCTTAGCATCACACCAATATCCGATGTTAGTCAGGGGCACTCACCAGATCATGAGCTCATAGTCACCACTGTAGGTAACATGGTTGGGGTCGGCAGCCGTGAAGAGATCGTAGGCAACGTTGGCGCGAACGTTGGTACCGCTGTAGGACCAAGCAGCAGCAGACTGCATGTTGCTGATGGAGCTGACGATGCGCTTGGTGCCAATCTGGAGAGCAGAGTTGGGGTACGCCTTGACGTTGTCCTGGCCGCCGGACCAGGACCAGTCAACGTGCCATCCGGCCCCGTTGCTGTTGGACCAGTCGATGTAAGTGCACTGAGAGCCAGAGCCAGAACTCTGACCCCAGCGGTTGTTGTTGAACTCGTAGCCGCCGTTGGCGTAGTAGGAGTATTGGTCGCAGAGAGACTGAGCAAGGGCGAATGGGGCGAAAAGCCCGGCGAGGAAGACAAGAGAGCCCTTCATTGTGAGTTTGGTATGAGATAGAGTGCTTGTTCTGAGAAGATAGACAATGAGTTACTATTGATTTGGATCTCTGATGAAGGACTATATTCTCGACAACTTGTCCGTTCCTTTATACTCATCTCCCAAAGGAGAATTTATTTACATGCTATACCAAATTGAACCACGGAAGTTTCTCCGTGAACATATCGAGGCATCAATCTGGAGCTCATTCACTTCAACTCAGAATAATGGCCAGTTACGATGAAGCTGTCGTACATTCGACGAACATAGTCGGTCCTTTTCTCAAGTGCAAGGCTCACTTTCTTGCAGACTAACGGAGCTTTTTAAACATGAGCCGACGGAATTCCCACCATCTTGGCCACAGCTTAGCTATCTACGCTGGAACCGAAAGACACCGAAGTGAGATGAACCCCTGCTACTGTCACTCTGAAACAAACGCAGGTTAGTATATCATTTGTCATCGCCTTGTTTTTCTTGGCAGCTTTCTCCACTAAGCTCGGCAATCCTTGATGGAATCGAGGGTTGCATCCGGAGCTCTGGATAAACTATCCTGCTCGTTCAAGCTCGTTCATGGTATTTTCCCGCGGGAGTGATGCCATGGAAGGCAAGCCCCCCTGGCTTATATATGGGACGCCTACCAGACTTGGTGTTGAACTCCCTAGTCGGCCTATCACGAGGTCTACCAAACGGAGGCTAGACTCCGTTCTGGAATGGGACAAGTCTAGAGTGTGGGGAAGCGAGAGCAACTTCAGGAACAGGTTTGGCAAACGGTCCAACGGGCCGGGAAAAACGTCAATCATCCTTGATTTGGACGTGAACCCAGCTGCATAATCGGCCCATTGATGCCAGGTCAAAGTCTATTCCACTGTTCTATATATGACGGCTGATAAGATAGTTGGGATGAAGATAAGGCTTATCGTCAAAGCCACGTTTCAAGCCACGGGACGTGGGGGATTGCGTGCTCTACCCGGAAGCAAGAATATAATTTATATATTTAAGAGGACTGCTTCTCTCACAGACACTGTCGAAATCACCCTATACTCGTTTTATCAGCTATTACCAATTTTTGCCAAGAAACGGTTAAATTGACAAAATGTTAACGTAGCAGTTTCTTCACCTACGCACTTACTTGCACTTGGCATGTAGATCGTTGTTGTCAATGCATTTCAAGACTCAATTCCTACAGGCGCGCATAGACTTACAACACGAGCTCCGGAAAAATACTGATACCATGATTGGTAAATACTTGATCGTGTTATACATCTCAAGTTTGCTATAGCCATCACGCTGCCTTCAACAATTCTCCCGTTGCAGCCTCGCCCCATCAGGAAAAACTCGTCCGAAGTGAGGCAGCTTATCGATAAGCCCAAAAAAGCATTCAGCTCGGGGCAAACACCCAAACGGTACGCAGTTTGCGATGTCAAGTTTCCTGGAAAAAATAAGCTATTGCCACTAATTTTACGCTTGTTTGGCAATGATTGCAGGCGAGATTTCAGTGCCGTGGTTCAAGAAACAGACGTTCTCAGCAATTGATGGAAAATAGTCAACCGGCTAATAATGAAACTATTGCTGTTTCGAAACATCCCCATGCAAGTCTCAGTGCGACAGGGGATATAGCCCTCGGACCCACAGACTCCGGATCCCTCATTCGACCATTGATGGACATTATCGGCTGTTTAGAGCAATCGATTGACTACCGGGTGAACTTGTTTGGACTCTACGCATGATGATGATCTGTGCAGGATGGCCACTTTGGGAAACCCTGGTGAGGAGTATTCAGGGCTGGCACGGGTGAAGCTTCGGCAGCTGAAAATCAGGGCAAAGTCGAGGGATACGAGAACTATATAATAATCTTTACTTCTTCACCTTCAAGAGATTCAATTCTTCTTCATCACACAAGGATCTGCTAGACAGAACCAAATACCTTTTTCTTCTTCTTCTCCACCAGGAAACTCAAGAACAGGCCCGGTCCTTTCGTTCAAAATGCGATCTCTTCTCACCCTCACCCTCGCCCTCTTCGCCTCAGCTGGGCTCGGCGACGCTGCCTCAGCTGGCTGTGGCAAGCAGCCTCCCTCCAGCGGCGTCAAGACCATGCAGGTCAACGGCAAGAACCGCGAGTACACCCTCCAGCTGCCCAACAACTACCAGAACAACAAGCCCCATCGTCTCGTCTTCGGCTACCACTGGCTCAGCGGAAACATGGGCAACGTCGTCCAGGGCGGTTACTATGGTCTTCGCAACTTGGCTGGCGACTCCACCATCTTTATTGCTCCCAACGGTCTCAACGCTGGCTGGGCTAACCAGGGTGGTGAGGATATCACCTTCACTGATCAGATGCTTGCATTTGCCAAGCAGAACCTCTGCATTGATGAAAAGCAAGTCTTTGCTACTGGCTTCAGCTACGGTGGTGCCATGAGCCATAGCGTCGCCTGCTCCCGACCCAGTACGCCATCATCCTGATATCCTACCAGTCCTATATATGCTAACTCATCATAGATGACTTCGCTGCAGTCGCTGTCATCTCCGGTGCTCTCCTCTCCGGTTGCAACGGTGGCAACACTCCCGTCTCTTACCTCCACATCCACGGATCCGCCGACAACGTTCTCAGCATCCAGCAGGGCCGCCAGCTCCGCGACAAGTGGATCGGCACCAACGGCTGCCAGCAGAAGCAGGTCAACGATCCCGCGCCCGGTGCCCAGAACTACGTCAAGACCTCTTACACGTGCAGCCGCAAGCCCGTTACCTGGATCGGCCACGGCGGTGGCCATGTTGCCGACCCTACTGCCAATGGTCAGAAGTTCGCCCCTGGTGAGACCTGGAGCTTCTTCAACGCCGCTGCTGGCAAGAGCGCTAAGCTCCGCTGTTAAATAATTTGAGTGTTCGCGAACTTTGGAGGCCGTCAATGCTTTGACTATCTTTGAGGTTCGGACTTGAGACGTGGGGAGGGAGATCTTACATTCCTTGTACATTGCAACCTGGTGGAAGTATTATTATATACAAATGGTCCAGTCCTACCGAGGGATCCAGCACATCCTTCACCGTACATAGTTAAACACCTTGGTGGACTCGAATGACAATACATCACAGTATATACTCGCACAGCAAAAAGACCCATGATTATAAGATATGAGAACATGTATAGGTAGTGTGACGCATCGTATTGAATGAAAAAAGAAATTATGCAAATTGAGGATTGCTGCCTGTTCCCCGCAGCGCATCCTCAAGATGTACCATGCTACTTGGAACATTTGCTATACGCATAGCATTTCCTATCGTAAAACAACGAACTCTGCTTCCCCCTCCCAAATGTGACTCCAAGACTCTTGAAGTTCTTCCGATAGAGTTGACACGTCTTATCCTCACCATATCCAAAGCTCATACACTTCTTACTCTTCAAGCAGATCTCGGTGCAAGTGTTCACGCTCTTCACAGAAGAAGCCATAGCAATGATGGACTTGGAGGGGACACGAGCCTTTGCCACATTTCTCTTGCAAACTGAACGTGGAGGGGTCTTGATGTTGGCGATAGCCGCGGGATTACATGCTGGAGAAGCCTTCTTGGACGTTATGGATGCTTTGGCCAGATTGACTTTCTTGTTCGCAGCTTGGGTAGCCTTGGTGTTCTTGGTAGTGGCTGTCAGAACGCTAGAGGTTCTGATCGGCTTCTTAGTCTTGGTGTTGGTAGGTTTCTTGCTAGGATTGATGTCTTGGGCTTCTTGTTTGAGGTAGCCTTCTTATCACTGCTGCTGGACTTGCTCTGAGCGGTGCCCTTCTGTTTAGTGGACTTAGTGTCGGCCTTCTTGCCAGTCTTCCTCTTGGATGTTGGATCAAAGACAGGTGCCGGTTGTGACCCAACACAATCAGCGAATAGACCACTACCACCGCAGTCCATTCCGGTTCCAGACATACCCCCCTCATCATCAGATCCATCATCACAAGTTCCGTCATTGACATAGCCAATGCAACCTTGAGCAATAGAATAACTCTTGAGAGGATCTATCAGAGGGATCGTCGTTGTACTCTTACCAATTGTGACAAACGCATCGAGGGAGTTCTCGAAATGGTGTTCCAAGCAATTCCGTAGCAATCACCATCTATATCAGCCAGGGTCTCACCGTCGTCAGTAACTGTCGCACCCATCTCGAAGCTGCCCTCAAGAACAACTGACGGTGTGTCGACAACTCCTCCCTTGGCCTCCCATAATTCGGGTAGAAGCTTGAGTTCGACACCAACACTAGCCAGAAGGCCCAGAGATGCCTCCATTTTGAGCTTACCAGTGGCTTCGGCCGTGTGCTTGAAGACAGTGGTAAGACCGTTGGTGTGGCTGTTACCAGAGTTGACAAGATCAATCAAGATATCGATATTCTCCCACTCAACCGAAGCTCCAATGAGCAGTGTTCCAGTTGCCTCAATACTCATTCCAGCCTTGACGTCGAGACCTACGTAAGGTCCAACAGCACGGAGTAGCGCTATGCCAAAGCTCCAAGGATTGATCTCGCCAACTAGATAAGTCCACTCCTTTTCGTACTTAACGAACGCTTTGAGGCCAAGGTTGAGCCCAGCTTTGAACTGGGTGTTGAACTGGATCTGGGCGACTTCAATACCGCCGAACAAGCTAACCTCAACGGTGCCAGTAAGTGAAGCTTTGCCTCCGAAACCACACTCAACACAGTAAAGCGTTAGGCCATAAGGCTTAAAATCACTTTAATAGTAGCCTCATAGTTTACTATTATTTCTTTAGCGCTTTAGCTTCCTTGTTGTTATGGTATCTAAATGTATTTAAACTTGAGTACTATTTAAACTACTTCTCTCTTATTAGTTATTCAAGGTTACTACTGTGTTTTACTAGAAATAAACTATAGAAAGTTAGAACAATTATATAATAAAAAAATGCCTTAAGGAGAACCACTAATTTGCCACTTAAGTTCTTATATATATTCCTTTCACTTGGCTACAAGTCTTCATATAATCTTCATTTTAGATATCCATCGTGTGAGTATTAGCAACTTCAGTCACCTAGAAACACAACAAGTCACCTACGCATTACGTTTATGTCTTACAAACTATTCCTAAATGGTTAGGCGTTCATTCCAGCTATGCAAGCCACCAGAAGTATAGAAGTATATTACTAAACTGCAATAACCCCGCACTTCAGAACTGACTTCGCATTCATGTTATATCCTCTGCAATTCTTATCTCATTAAAATTCAAGCGATGACTGGCGATATTATAAAGATCGGTACGTGGTATGACTACGAGGAGGGTGGTGTCTGGGGTTGGAACTTCACAGTGAGCAGTGAGCAGGCCACAATTATCACGGCTTTGTTAGCCCTTGGGCTCCAGACAACAGGCCTCAGGTCATGGAAAATATTCCGTTATATTCTTCACCGTTCTCGACGACACGATGTACCCCGAGATGCTATGATTAGAGAGCAAGAGGTCCTTCTAAGGAATGAAGGCAGCGATATTGGAGCTGTGTTTGGAATGGCTTCACTGCTTTCGACCTGGAGGACCTTTGGCAGCCTAGCTCCAGGTGACATCCTCAAGTCCTCTCGACGATCCTCCTGGAAGATACTAGGTATCGGGTTGATTCACTGGTTATGCTTCCTTATTCTCGCCACTTGGCTCCCGCTCGTTCTCTCGAAGGGCAAACCGAATGCATTGGTATTAATGGAAGACTTAAAATGTGTGATGCCTAGCAGCAAATCAGGGCTTTTCGACTCTCGCCTTGGGCTGGTTAGCAATGAAATGCCCGGACGTGCTGCTTCAGCGGTAGCCAGATGGTACTATGACACATGTTATCGCGATGGAGGCTATGCAGTCGATTGCAGTCGCTTTTCGAGACGAAATATCCCTTGGTCTGAACATCGAAAGGGGCTGAGGTGCCCTTTCCGTGAGGGCGCCTGCGTTAATAAGACACAGCCGATATCATTCGATACAGGACACCTTTCTCCGCTGATATTCGGGAAAAACACTAAAGAAGCCATCGATATTACTATCAGACGACGCACAACCTGCTCGCCTATCATGCCGGATATCTTTGCAACATTGCCGCCTAATCCTGTTCAAGGATATCACTACTTCAACTTTAGTGTCGAGTCGAATCCGAAGGTCTCCTCGCTGACTGGTGGCACTCCACTTAATGTTCGCATCGGCCGTAGTTCCCGGAATGACTACGAAGTGGTAGCTGTTGCAAGAAGTGGTCCTTACCGGACAAAGGCCATGAAAGAGCCATACATGCACCCCGCTCTAAACAGATCAGATGCCGAGATTGTTATTGTGCTTGTAAATAAAGAAGGTGTGAAATACCGGACTGAAGTGGATGATGTTCTTTTTGGCGCTCACGCTACACGAGAGAACTTTCGAAACACTTCAGGCCTCTGGTACAATAACCCCGATGACAACGGATATACCCCAGAAGATCTCATCTCGCTGCATAGAGATGACAGAGAATATGACAACTGGTATTACTCCGATGACCCAGTTGGCATGATTGGCTGCGCAGACCAGATGGAGATATGCCTTGTTCCATCGAATACCTGTTCAGGACTCGTTTCTGTCCCCTCTTCATCTGCAAGTCTCCTGAACATATTCCCAACATTGAGAGAATTGGAGGCTTTCTTCAAGTCATTTTCACCCGATACTGGCGCAGGCTTTGTTGTGGGAAGCAATATTATTTCACACCTAAAAGAGTTTGGTCCAGAGGTACTTGATGTGCGACGATATGGCCTAGGGTTTGGTGATGGGAAGCAAAATGCACCTCGCAGCGGTCTCTGGGAGAATGAAGCGAGGACGTGGTTCGGAGCGTCAATTGCTGGCATGCAGTTTTCAGTGGTCCAAAACACAGCTATGTTTTTACTACCTGAGAAGCGACAGGACTACAAACGGGCGATCAAAGCCGTGAAAGGGTATCAACCGTCTAGCAAAGACTGCTGGACAGTTAAGGTTCGCTCATCTGAGCATGAAACTCTCAGTCTTTTCGGTGTACTACTTCTCATTTTAATCTCTACAATTATCTTCGGTATCAGCAGCCTGGACGGATTGGTACAACGGACCACCTTTCGATCCCGACCTCATCAAGTTCTAGCATGGGAGCTTGATACAGCCCAGCAGCTTGTCCGCCAACTGCACTATCTGATACGGCCCGTTGTTGTTCATCCGACTGTTCTTGACGCGCCGCCGACAGCTGTTGGAACAACAGGGATACCGAGCCTCAAGAGAGAAAACGGAAGTCACTGGATTGCGAATTACTCTTTGAATCGAGACGGAGATACCAGTAGTGCCCCACAGCCAACCCTCAACAATATAGCCAAGACATTGACAGGTGAGAAACCAGCGTTTGCGCTTTTATAATTGATTAGTATATTGATAATAGCAGAAGCTGAGAAAGCCCAATTACTTGGTGTTGGCTGGGAAGATGCTATATTTAAACGTTTAATAAGATGGGTTAGTATTCTTTCCATATCCCTGCTCTATACTAATATCTGTAAGATAATGAATATTACTAAGATGGCCTTACGTGAACTAAGGATCTGGAACTCATTTATACAACAGAAGGTTAGATCTATTCCACCATCTCACATACACAACCTGCCTTTTTTAACATATATGCTTATTTTCCTTTTATTCTTCCTTTTCTCTTATTTATTCTTTTCTTTTATCCTTTAAACTTAAACCATCTAAGTATTTATATAGATATAAATTACTCTTATGAGCTTCTTAGTCTTAGTATAACCTATCATATGCATAATGCCTGGACTACTTAATATTAAAGATCCTTTTGTTAAAATTCCTAACAGTATTCCCTGTGTTATTTAGTAACTAATAAATTAATTGTAATAAAAGATAAAAAGATAGTAAGCAATAAGAACTAATATATTAAACGTGGGTGTAGTATGGCAAAATCACATATGGAATGGATGAAGTTCTATGCCAGGTGTTAGGTAGTTATACAACTGTGAAGATTTCTTTTACTTTATCAGTGCCACGTGTAAGCACCGGAGCGAACGCGCAATTGTTAATGCCGCACACTGAAGACGTTTACGCAGAGAAATACTGTAGTAGTATATGTTACTTGGTCCTGTTCGGCACATCCTGCCGGAAAGTAAATTCCGCTGGATCTCCACATACTGACAGCCTACTGCTATCTAGATAAAGACCAGACTTAGCTGCTAATATAATATAATTAGATTCTCTCTTAATCTAATACTTAGCTTATTACTAGTTATTTATCCCTAGAAATAAATTAAAATTTTATATCTCTAATACATCTTATCTTAAGTATTATAAATATAAAGTATTAATACTTAAAATAAATAAAAGTTTAAGTATAACTAAGTAGTCTATATTAAGGATAAGATTTAATATATAAGATATGATATATTACTTTAGTTATATAAGTTTTATAATAGCTAAGAATTAAATAAATAGATAAAATCTAAAAAGGGGTAAGTTTAATAAAGAAATTAATAAATAAATTAACTAAGAAGTCTAAAGTATAGAGCTTAATCTCTATAATATAGGAGGCAAGGGTTAAGGGCAGGTTTAATAGATTAACTTATATTATATTTCTAACTAATAATAAGTTATTAAAGGCTATAATTAGGAACTTTAAGTAATATCTGCCTAATAGCAAACCTATTTAGACTTATATTAAGATAATACATCTCGGGGAGGATACTATAAGAGTCGAGATCAAGGTCGTTGCACATGATCCCGAGTATACGAAAACGGCCTAAGCGCGCCAAGATGATTCAAGCTTGACTCAGCTTGAATGCCTCAGTATAGATACGATTTATAGAGAACTGAAAGTTTTACAAAACTGGTAAATAGACTGCAACTTCCCAATGTGTATTTGGTAGCCTTTATGCAGCTGAGAAACCTTATCTTCCCATGTTCTCTTGTATAGTAACTTAAATCCTTTAGCTGGTAATCTCTCTTAATAAAGTAGCTAATTTCCCATTCTTCTCTGTTCCGCCTATCATCCATCGGCTCGCAGTCTATTTCTAAATCGAGCCAAGACAAAAATGTGGCTGGCCACGGTTTGAGAACATGGGGAAACCCGAGCTAGATTAGGTATGGAAGAAAGACAACTTTCCCATGTTCACATTCCAAGGCTTGGAGTCTGGATAACGCCATCGCGGCCAACCCTTCTTCTCAGTAAGCTATGCGCTAGTGCATCTCTATCTGAGATACCTTGCTGGGTTCTTTGGAACCAGGAGATGGCCGTTTGCAGATCTTTGTAATGGGTGCAAGTCTTAATATTTTGGATTCTTTGACTCTTTTTTATGGAGTGGCGAGAACGGCATTCATATAGATGAAATTGTAAGTGGTGTATGGCGAGCTCTCTGATAAGCTCTCTGTATATAACAACAGGTGCTAGGCTATTTCCTCTGTGTAGCCCGAGAGCACAGTAATCCCTTTGCCCTCCCCAATCATCAGATCCCCTCCATTCACCATGAAGACCATTCTATTCTCCGCACTCCTTCTCCTTCTCTCATCATCCATCTTCGCAGCCGACGATTACGATGTTACCTGCCAGACCAAAATTGGCGAAGAGTCAGTCGCGGATATTCATACTGTCACTGTCACCAAGATAGACAGCCTTGTACCTACAACAACTACTATCATTCCAACTGTGGTTAAGAAAGCCAACCAATGGTCAACAATCATGGTGTTCTCTACCAAGACTTTCACCGTCACCGGTAAAGGCGACACCGGCACATTCAACACTACTACCACGCTGTTCAAGGTCGCCACTGTAACCGTGACTGCTACTACTACCACTACCAGTACAAAGAGAGGCACAAGGACTTCAACGTCTACGACTCAGATTCCAACTACTGCTGAGTTCAAGTTCATCTCGGACACGGTCAACTCGAGATCTCTGAATGCGTAAAAGGGTGACAAGTTGTTTCAGAACCCCCATGCTCGAGCAATAATCAAGCCTGGAATGAAGCCTTGCAAATTCTCTTCAAAGGTCCAGTGTAAGTCCTGCCCGACATGCATCGTGACATGTATGAACCATTAACTACCCTCTTTGCACAGGTACTAGACTCCTTCCAAATGCCAACAAAAAACTCGTCCAGAAAACTGGTACTCCAGTTACCAAGACAGTCGCTAGTATGCAGACAACTACCATTGTCAAAACAATCTCTACCACAACAACCCTCATTCCCAAAGATGTTTCTGTCACAAAGTCCTTCACCACCTCCATGAAGGTCACTAGTTACTCCACCACCTGGAAGACAAAAACCAAGTCTGCCACCGCCACTAAAACAAAGGCCATCTCCGGCCCTACCGAGTATGCCGCCTGCCAAGCAGAGAACATGTTTGGCCCCGACTTCAACAGCGCCAGCACAGGCTACTACGTCACCAACGTTCTCAACAACGGTCCCGGAATTCCATCTGACTTCCAGATCGTTGCCAATGGCGACAGCAGTGCTGAAGAGTGCTGTAACTCTTGCATGAAGTTTACAGGCTGCGAGACGTGGAGCTTCCGTGCTGCTAACCGCAACTGTTTCTTTCTGTACCACTCTGACACAACGTGCAAGTCGCAGAGCAACCATCCTCATTACTTCATGTCGTCGAAGAAAGGCGTTGATACTGGAGCTGGATTAGTTGTTGGTAATGGGAAATGTGGTTTCACTTGTAGCGGCAACAGTGATGGCTCAGTGTTTGCCTAAGTTCTCTGTGCTGATATAAGCTCTCAGCCACAAGTCTCAACTGCAAATAACACATCTGGCTCACAACTTAGACATTATATTACAATGCCTGACCAATTGCTACAGCATAAAGCTGATATCATGAAAACCTAAAAGATGACTCATTTGACCGCCCCCACGGGTATAAGAGAATGCCTCTGATGCGTCGGTTTGGGGCAATCAGAAGGTCGTGGCGGTATTGAGTTTATGAGTCAGTTTTAAGGTTAGAAAATACACTTCAGGTTTAACACAATGGCTCAGTGTTTGCCATTGATCTTTAAGTTTACAGATAAATCGTTCATTATGTTATAACATTCTGGCATGGCCACAATGTAATAGTAAGAATAAAGTCAATTCCACTAAGTGTAGCTTATCTACTTAATATTTTCCAAGGGATTCAGGCCCTTATACACCTGCCAGAATATACAGCTCTCCCGTAGAATCACTGGTTAAGAACAGCCTTCCGGACTTGTCAAATGCCAGGCCCGCCGGTCTGAAGCACCCAGAAGGGCACTTAGTATTGTCCGTGTTCCACATCAGCGGCACTTCAGCTTTAGGGTCGTCAGATTCCGGCACTGGCTCGCCGTCGGCAAAGTCCACCTTGCTAAGACGGTAGCCATCACCAGGGTTGCGATTCCTGGAATCAATTAGCCAACACTCGTGCAACGGTAAATTATATCTGAGGGCACTCACCAGCTTCCGTGGAATGCAATATATGCCGCGCTACCATTAAGGAACTTAATATCTAGCGGCGCAAGGTGTGATCCGAACGTAATCCTCGGCGCTTGCTTCTCCTGACACTCCTCATCTGTGAAGCCCAGATCCTTCTCTCCCTGCGGCGTGCCAGCAAACTGCTTGCCAACCTCTGCTCCGCCAGGGTAGTCCTTGATGTTGGAGGTGTCGTAGATGGAGAAGCATCCGGGATATCCATAGTTAGCACTATATTGGGCGCTGGAGGTGTCATTGGGAAGGCCGTGGAAGTTGAGTTCCTCACCAGGATTGGTGTTATGGACATCGACGTCGCCGCGGTAAAGATTATCGACTGAGTTCTCAACGGACCACTGCAAGTCGAGTCAGTCAACAGCCTGTCACCAAGCCACAAGTCGTGGCTGGAAAAGAAAGACTGCACTTACGATATGCCCCGTAGAAGGGTCCTCTGCCCAACCAACACTGTTACGAAGACCCCAGCCAAGTACCTCCGCCTCACCATACTCCAGAGGAGCATCCGCCGCTAACAGTTCATCAATCTTGAAGACTCTCACCTGGCTGCGCACAACATCTTTGTCAACAGTCTCGACATCCAAATTACCATCGGATCCGCCAGCCACGAGCAACAGGTTGGGATTGCCAGCGAGAGGGATCGTCAGGGTTCGGGTAGAATGAGTCGAAGTGGCACTCATACCCGTGATGACGGTCCGACGAGAGCCGACGCTGCCTTTGGAGGCGTCGTAGTCGTAGGCGTAAACCTCGCTAGGAGTAGAAACGAGAATGGTTTTACCATCGGCAGTTAGAGCAATGCCGTGGTTCAGCTATATTTGCACGAACCTGTTATTTCTACTTGCTAGCCGGAAGCAGGATTGAGAAAAACGTACATTCGCATTAGAAATTAAGGCGTCGTCAGAATCGATGCAAACATCGAGGTCCTTACCATCATCGAGGACAACCCTCCTCACACCCTTGCTGCCAGCCTCGGCGATCAAAAGGTTGCCCTCGGTGTCGACAACGAGGTGTCGAGGCCTCTGCAGACCAGTGCGCAGGAGTTTGAACTCCACGCCATCAGCGGTAGCGATGTTGGCCTTGGGAGTGAGGTTGCATTGTGCAGAGGTAAGGCCGATGAGAGTTGCCCCAGCTGCGAGGAGTACCTGTACTAGACGTGGCATTTGTGGTTCCTTTTGAGAGACGTTCGATGTTACAAAAGGGACGCGCTACTGTGTAACGTGGCAGCAATTAACGAGGATATATATGTATGGAAGGACGTTAATCACTGCCTTATACATCAGTACTGGCATTCCTCTCTCCCCTGGCATTCAGGGCTGCTAAACCATGTGTGACATCATCCCATTCTTCAAAGACTGGGACGGGTGAGAGAAAGAAAAAGCACCTACTGAATCCAAGCCTCTGTCCCGTCCCGCATCCTTGTAAGACGTGACATCGTCCAACTATTGCCAAGGCCACTGCTCCCCCCTTCCCTTAGTACTCCCCACATATAGGGAATACTTAGAGGGAAGGATAATAAGCTTAAATCCTTACATCTCTAAGCTGTCAGCCACCCGAAACCCCCCAGCCTAGCTCTGCCGATATAACATCCCAAGGCATCTTTCCCTACTCTACAGATCCACATAAATCTGTCAAAAAGTTATCTTTGTTGATTGCCCGCAGCTCCATTCCTTATTTTATCTAACTTCTCTCTAAAGTGCGCTTATTCTATCACTTGCCCAATCAGGCAGCTATCGGCCGTTGCTCCGAAGACCCAATTAGGCAGGTGTCAACGAGGGCTCCGATGGATGCGGAAGATCGTTGTCCCCGCCTCTGATTTGGCCCTTGACTCCTTCCGAGGCTTTCAAAACCCCCGCTCTGCCAAGACTAACCTCGCTAATCTTACGATGAGATAAAAATGTTTCTCATTAACTTAAATGCATTTAGGTAACCGCTGAACTTGAAGGTAAAGTGGCTGTTGAGTATGAATAGAGGCTGCGGCTTTATAAGGCAGGCAGGGATAGCTAGAGGGAGTCGCTGGCTTGAGAGTGCTGCACATACGAGGACAACAAATAGGAAATACCTTATAGCTTTTATAAAATAATACCTATTAATATATTAATTAAAGTATAATTAAATAGCAATAGAGAGCTTTAAAGCCAGGCCTGGTATCCTTTACTACTACTCTTCTAAGGTATATAAGTCTCCATCGGATTTTGACAACCTTGACATTGTGAGTTTGGTGAAAGAAGGCTATGCAGTGACCGCTCAGCTTGAGCGGCAATGAACGCGTGAATCGTGGTACAATTGCAGCCTGTATGCTGCAGCAATAGATCCTGGAGACCCAGTACTTCGTTTCTCAAATCATTATAGCAAGTCCTCAGGACAGCATTCTCCTCTTGTAATTTCTCCTCGTGAGCTTCCAATGTTTCTGCCTCATGCTGCTTACGGCCTCGATACCTGCGAGAAAGATTACGATTTCTCTCTCGAACGCGTGATGTAATATCTTGTATAGAATCTCGCTTATGGCTGACATGACGTTGCTTTGTACCGGTTACGGTCTTGCTCGGACGGAGCTCTGCGTTTTCTTGACCCTTGGGTACTGCCCGTGAATGGTCTTCCTGAGCGGGGTGAGGTTGGCCCAGGCTGTCATATTCTGGGCATGCTGCTGCTGTGGACTCCTGGTTGGCACTCTGTTCTGTTTGTACAACTCCAGAAACATCTAGCCAACCTTCAAAGAACCAGGAATCAGGCTGGATGATGTTGTTTGGATCTCCAGCAAACGTGCTCGTCAAGTCAAGAGTGTCAAAGCCGAACTGAGTATCGGCTGGGGTTGGATAGGCAGGATACCCTGAGGGATCATGCCACGGGTTGCCGACATAACCAGAGGAGAATGCATCCATTGCAGTTATTACTTGATAAACCCATTTAGTTTTCATTCACTTCACACAAGCATAAATGCTATACTTACGATATAGAGTGCTTAGGTGCTGTATGAAGTTCCTTGCCTAAGAGGTTTGCGGTGGTATAAGTTGAATATCCGTAATGTCTGCTGGTGGCTGTGCAGCCATTACAATGATCTCTTTTGTCTTTTACCTGCTGGCTTCCCCTTATAGGCAGACATGTTATCTCTTCACTCCGCTTGGGGATCTTAGATGGAACGTCAATGTAACCGTAAGGGTCATATCATGGGTCGGTGGTCTGGACCAACGCCCTTCCCGGCCGGTATTGGAGAAACAAATGTGGACACGAAGCAAAAACATGTCTACCTTGCGGCTGAAAGAACATGATCACCGTCATATGATGATGGCAGCAAGCCACATTTCTGTGTCAAACGATTTTCCGTCTCAAAATGGATTGGGTCCGATGCAGTATTGCCAAGTAAGCTGGATCTTCGCTGAGGTTTACCATGTACCCGGGATGCGTAAGGGGTAGTGGCGTCATATGCGTAAGCAGCCACATGCTTACAGGGGTTTAAGTTATTCGGCGAACAGAGCGCTGCCGCAGAGAGGGGTTCAGATTATTGTGTAACCCAGTAGTTGAGAATCAGACTCAAATATGACCTGTCACTCGATAAGGGCATGACAGAATGCTCAGGTCGGGCTTGCACCTCCGTTTTAGGGAAATCTGGGAGGAGTTACAATAGCAGTGACACAATTGTACATCATAACGCTTGCATACCATTTGTGTAACATTGAAGATTTGGTAGGGTCGGTAGCTTGATGACATGCCAGTCTTGCGATGTTACCAAGTGGCTTCGCCCCATTCTCGCTTACCCTGATTACTTATAAATACCCAGGGTAGTTTGTGTAGGTTTAATTGTTCCTTCAGGATGAGAATTAATCATCAGTACGAGGTTAATCAACATTAACAGTCAATCAAGCCAGAATGAACGGTTATCAATAGTAAAAGAATTATTGTAAGGCATAAGAGGAAAGGTTATCCGGAGCTACTCAAATCTTTTGTAAACCTGTACACACAGTCCCTCGTGGGATTAATTGCATGGTGAATGGCGAAGCTCGGTGGTTTATTCTGGCAGCTATACCTTGTCACAGACTCAGCTGCGAGAAGTTCAAGGCTAGTCCTCTTAAACAGATCAATGTCAGGAATCGGGGATGTGGCGTGCTGTGCCGTTAAAAAGCAACGCCGAACAAGAGATGGGCAGCATCATGCGCACCTTAGATGTGATACTTCTGAGCTTTGCATTAGTGGGAGATGCTCTGACAGAACCTGGCAGGGATTGGAAGTGTGGCGATCGGCGATTGAGAACCCTCATAAGCGAAGAGCAGTTGGTAGGTATGCAATAGGTTGTAGATGGCTGAGTGAATCTTACAGTATTGTCTTGGCGGACCGGGGGGGGGGCCAACAAGGTCACTGACTTTATCTTGCCAAGACCTCAGAGCCTGAAAATTGACATTTGGTGTATGGCGATTTCCGATGAACAGGAGGGCATTCCCAGAGCTTGGCATCATTCCAGTATGACGCGTCATTACGGCCAGTTTTAGGCCTCAGCCCAATTGTGACATGGGCTGGTCTAGACCCTTTCACAACCGAATCCTATTTGTCGATGCGGGGAGACGGCGACAGCCACAGGGCCCGGCTCCCCGACAACATCATGTTGTTGAGATACGGTCCCATTGGGATATTGACCTTGCTGGAGGAAATCGAAACGTATGATCGGTTGGCAAGTTCCGGAATCAGTCGACGCGGCATACGATGCACCACTATCTCAGTAAAGGGCTGGGCTATCGAGCTTGGATATTTTGATGTCCGCGGGGCAGTCACGGCATGCCACGACAACCAGATTTATTTATTAACCAGGTAATACCGGTTGTTTTCGACATTAAAATCAATAACAGATTAATCTGCCTCGGAACAGATTGTACAAATTCTTTCCTCAACTAAACCATCAATTTGCCAACTACCCACTGTAGTCTCTGGTGGCCGCTTTGGAGATTAGCAGTACCTCCTACACTCTTCCACAAAGCCTTGATTACCATCAACCCCGCGTAGGTTATCTCTTACATATTTGTACCATGTTCTCACCCCCTGGTCTACCCGACACTGTTCCACTTTAGCTCTCCATCATACCACCCTTGTCGACCAACAATATGAACTACAGACTGGCTCAGACTCATCAGATGCCTCTTGAACTTGCACCCGAGCAAGGTAAGTCGCCCCCCAAGCTAACACACGATGCTTATTAACGCGTTTTTGTCAACAGTTACTGCTCAAAGCCTCCCCTGGGACATGGATGAGTACTTATCTTCCGAGTATTTCTCCAACACGTCCAGCTCACCCGAGCTTGCTGATTATGTGCAAGCTGGTTACCCCTTCAACTACGTGCCGAGCTCTGATGCAGCACCCAGCCACGACGCCGACATGCAATCCCCGACCAACAGAACGAACGAATGTTCTACTACAACAATACAACAGAGCCAGTTGTCAACACAAATGGTTCAGGCCCCATTGGTGTCCGAGGTTCAACTCCGAGAAGCATCACACAAGCCCAAAAGCCGCAAATACCAGGTGCCTTCAAACACGACAGCACACATCCGAGAATGCCACCACCTTGCCGAGAAGCAGTACCGCACTCGGCTCAAGTCGCAGTTCGAGAGTCTTCTAGCGGTGCTGCCAGCGTCAAAAACACGCACCCTAGCTGATAGAGACAGCATGCCAAGCTCAGGGCAGGTCTTGAGCAGGGGCCAAGTACTAGATCTTGCGCGAGGGCGTATTCTGGAGCTGGAAGAAGAGATTGAAATCTTGATAAGTGCCACGTCTAATGGCTATATTCAGGCAGGTGATAACCACAGCTTCGACGGACCCATGACTGTATCACTTTCCCATCCAATTCTTTAGCAGGCAGAGTTGTGAGAAAAACTAAAACAGCCTTTAACTCCTATAATCTATACTTAACTATAACTGGAAGTCTATTCTTCAACTATTTAACCTAGAGTCACTGTTCTTTCAACTACACAACCTGCCTCCCAGAAATCCTTGAGTACATAACAACAAGCAGCCCTATATGTAACCCCATTATCTGTATTTAAGACCCAGAGAACGTTGAAAAACTCATATACCATTCCATCTTGATAATCTCCTGCTGAACACTGAATCTGATTCTCGTATTACTACTGCAACGACTCAATGGTTTAAATTCAGAAGATTGATCATCTGAAACATCAATCCATCGCTCGTATTGATCATAGATGGCATGAAATGGCCTCCCGTCATGATATCTGCTTCTTCGGAGTACCCTGTCCGCAAATGTATCTTTCAGATCTCTTCCAGTTGCACTTCCTGCTGATATTGCAATAAGTTCCAAAATTTGTCCCCGCCCACATATCGAGTCTCCCGTGGGTCGAAGGAACGCTGAGAATCTGCCTATCCGGTCCTGGAGAACAATCACTGTTGGCATATTGTTGAGAGGTTTCTTTGTTAGAAAAAGGTTGATAGAGTTGCACATAAATCCTCCTCTTGCGTCAGAGAACGGTTCAAACCGAATTTCTAACGTAGCTGCTGAGATAAACGTACAGCCTTGGCCCGGGTTGAGATGTAGTTCCCTGCAGTTGATGCAGATCTATGCAAGGAAGAGGTCTTTATTGTTTGACATCCGACAGTATTCACAGGGGTTTTTATCATATCCCATGTAACAAGATTCCGTATTGTCCAAGAACTATCTGTATTTTGCTGCCTCGAGCTTGGACTGATAGCTGAGCCTGCTCGGAACCTCTTCGGGTCAAGAAAACACACCATGCCCAAGATGGAAGTGAAGTTCTTCGAGTTGAAGAGCTTCTTCTTGCCGCACAACCGTCGGATATCTTTATGTCGTACAAATATGCGGAGTCGACATCGTCGAATGGTCCTCTCAAAGGCTGCCAGAGTAGGGCGTAATACAGATAGTGTCTTGGCAGACCAAAAGTGAACCCGCCAGGAAATGCTGGGAACAGGCGGTTTAGAATACCCAAGCATGCCGTGAGGCCATCCTCCTGAAACGATAGCTCCCGTCCGTTATATGGAGAAACCAGGTCAGTGCAGATGCCAAATTCAGGCGAATTTAATGTGTCAAGCCGTCGGAGAAGTGACGAATTTGATGTTATGTTACTGTTGGTGGCTTCGTCGTTCTTATTTGGTCTAAGGGAGGCTGTATCCCAAACTGCGCACTCGCATTGCCAAAACACCGAGTTTTTGAGAAAGAAAACCGCAAGTTTGCTAATAATGTACTCCTTGTACGTCCACTCTCTATTAGACCATCTCGACAGGACTAATTCTTGGTGGTAACGAATGATACGTGCGTCGTGACTCATCTAGTACTTATGAGAGGTTTTGTTCACGGATCGCTTCGAACCTTTGCCATAGTTCCTGAACAGTCCACCCTCCGCAGTAGCGACTATTGTCACATAAGCACCGGAGTAGATCTCGTCCATGCGCATACACTCAAACTGTTTCTGCGGCCCGTCTTGGACTATACATAGCCTACCAACCCACAGATACCGCTCTCCAATGTTGCCTGTCAGTTCGATAGCGTCTTGGATAATAGCAGGTAGTTGCGATGTGTTTCGCTTCAGTGAATTAGGTGCCAGCATCGAACTCATGTTGCTGGTAAGGAGTTTTAGCTGATTCATGCGGTCAATTCCATTCGCACTGTCATGCCAAGTATAACTAAGAGCGATATATCTGTTCTGATGATTTCCTTGGAATAAACGTCCCTCCTTGACGTCAATCAGCCAAGTAGGGCCCTTCGGTTGGTCTGAGCCTGGCACATGCTGGCACAGGTAGTGGTATGGTATTTATCGCAGGTGAAGGGCCATTCTCTTAATGGTCTAATGATATCGGGCCGTACGTCCATGTCAAAATGAAGATTGATTATGAGCTTTGATTTAAGTTAACGAGTAAGAAGTGAGAATAGAAATAAGGACGGTGTCTATAAGGCATTTTCTACGTCTCTTACCTGGGTCTTGAGGCAATGGTTTGCGGGTATCATAATGACAGTGGGAAACCACGTTAACCAAAGGAGGCGCTGACACGTAATTATTGGTAACAAGCTTTGAAATGTCTGCACAGGTAGGAGGGATACAAAATTTCTTCCGTGGGTCAGCATTTTTAAGAACTATGGTTACACTACTTTTACATCAAGAGTTAGCTGTTGACTGATCCTACTACTTTATCAAGGACTGATGAAATGGCCTTGAGCAATTAGTAAACTGATTGTAAAAGCGGAATATGGATTACATTAATTGTAATAAGCTAAGTGCGTCGAGAATATGACATGTTCTAATTTCGTAAAGCCTGTGATTTACTGTCTTGTCGCCCCAACGGTCAGCGAGGACAAAGTCTCCGCCGCACTGTCACATTGACCCCAGTTCTGACCTGTATTTGTGCTAACGAGATACAAGAAAATTTGAGCCCTCCGCTGATTGAATCCTCTCGCCCTGTACGGCTGAACAGCCGCCAAACTGAGACTTAGTGCTGACCAGGGCGAGCGGCCATGAAACATGACACCCGCTCAGCCAGGAAGGTAATGTTGTCCGGAGCAAGCCGGCCCAACATGTCTTCGAGAGGAACGTAAAAATTATGCCTCCAGAGCTACATTCGCGTACCGCTCCACCTTTGAGACAAATGACTCTTCTTGGCACAAAGGTCCAGCAGATGCTTCCTCCCTAATCATCGATTATCAAAGGTAGCTATGAAGGATGTACTTTGCCTTTTGGTATTGATCGGCGAGCGCCACTGGCGTTTAAGCCGAGGACACTGATTTGTCCCAATCAATGATTGGACCAATCTGGCTTGACGGGAACGTTGTCACTCCGTGTGGCACCTGCAGCTGCCCACATGCAGATAATCAATGTGGAGCTGTGAGCACGGACCGCGTGCATGGTGAAGGATAATTCCTCATTGAGCACCTCGCAGCGGTGATTCAGGGGAGGCACTCCAAGTCGACTGAGACTCACAGTTTCTGGCCCCATTGCCTTCTGACACCCCGCTCCAACTTGCAAGGGCTTGGCAAGCGCCAGGCCCTTGGCATAAGCCAAACTGAATCCGTAAACACCAATAGTAGTCCTGTATCATTGACCTTGAAAGCAAAGAATGACTTGTAGAGGTTACATTCGGCTAGCTTGGATCCGACTAGCCAACAAGCGGCTTGAGTAGGTTAAATAGGCACACAATGAGGCTGAGTATAGGTAGCCTGAAGTAGAGAAGCGTATTTTACCATTTGAATCTTGGGCTGATCCGCACCCAGAATGGCGCTTGGTTTACGTAAATGCGAGAGGAAAAAGAAAAACCTCGTATATGCAACATGCAGTCGCCTTTTCGGCTATCTGCAATTGTTTCTGGAATCGGTATGCCTGTACATGCATTCATCCTGTCAAAGTCTTGTCGCTGCCTATCGAGAAGTGGATTGCCACCCCATCCCGAGGTTAAACCCCCGGAAACTCAGATTGGTTAATTCCATTCGAATCATTAACTTCATTGGCTTCGAGCTTTCCTGGTGCTTCTCGAGCCCTGTCTACATTATAAAGAATTCATTACATCTACCTGAGAGTACGACTCAGGGATGATCAGTATCGTTCCATCTTGAGTGCAATCTTTTCTCATATTTCGATCAATATGCCTCAGAAATGGGCATTGCTTTGTGGTGGGGATTACTATGTCAAAGGCACGGCGCGTCGGCGGAACGGGCCACTAGCCAGTGGACGGAAAAGTCTTGAGGGCTGTTGTTATTCAATAAGGCAGAATTCCTTAGATAAAGTTCCAGAAGTTGGGTCAGCTGGAGGATTTACATATGGCCATTGAACTGGATAAACAAGCTCTGGCAGCAACACCTGACAACCATGCAAGGAAGGGATCCATTCTACTCAGCTTGGCCAAGTTCCTTCACCTACAATTCGACAGAAATGATTATGATAAATCTTTCGAAGAGTCTCTGGAATATCTAATTGATGGTGCAGAGGTCTCTCATTCACCGCCCACGCTTCGAATTAAGTCGCCGACACTGGCTGGCATAATGTTGGCTACCAAAGACGACTGGAGAGAAGCAAGTCGTATTGCAGAACTGGCTGTGAACCTTTTACCAACAGTGGCTCCTCGCCAATTGAGTCAACATGATCAACAGCATTTACTCAGCACTACTAGTGTTATAGCCACAATGGCCGCCTCTTTTGCCCTCGAAGCAGAAAAAGCACCTCTCCACGCTGTGCAGCTACTAGAGTTGGGCAGAGGAATCATCACTAGTCTTCGATCTAGGTTGTGGTCTGATGTGACCGAACTCAGTGAGTGTCATCCACAAATAGCTGAAAGGTTTGAATAACTTTTAGATATGCTCGACTGCCCGATCCAAGATCTTTATGACAGCGGGGCCGAGGGCGATCCTTTGGGCTCCAAGCCAAAGAGAAATGACCGCCACCAAGCGAGCTTTGATCTTGACGATACCACTGGGCAGATTCGCCTCCTCCCTGGCTTCGAGAAGTTTCTGCACCCTCCGCCAGTTGAGGTATTGAACAGTGCTGCATCTACAGGGCCTATTGTACTCATCAATTCCAGCGTACATCGCTCAGATGCAATTCTCATTGAGAAAACTGCCATTTGATCGATACACCTTTCTGACTTCCATGAATAGGACGTGGAGGAAAGGGTGAAGATGTTGATGCCAATTCGATCCAACTCTAAATTGACACAACAAGCCGAAGCGGATATGTCTAGTATACTGGGGTGGCTCTGGGACGTTGCAGTGTGCCCGATTCTGGATGCGCTGGGCTTTCCAAAGCCTCCCATGGATGATGAGTGGCCCCGAGTATGGTGGATTGCAGTCGGCGAATTAAGCTCATTTCCGCTGCATGATGCAGGTCGTCATACGTCTTCATCGACAGACTCAGCAATCGACCGAGTAGTCTCGTCTTATAGCCCTTCAGTCAGAGCTCTCCTACATGCTCGCAGGCAATCCAGAAAGGCTAGTGATTCCATGCATGACCAGGCTCTTCTAGTGTCAATGGCGACAACTGCATGATGTTCTAATCTCAGCTTTGCAAAACGCGAAGTGGAAAAACTGGAAAGCCTACTCCCTGCCTCAATGAAAAAAGTAAAACTGGAACAACCGTGCAGCGATGATGTTCTCAAGGGCGTATCTGATCGATATTCTGTAAAAGTCGCAGAAAAGGTTTACAGAACTATTTATGATCCTGGCAGGGTTAGTGATGATGCATCGGTGTCGATGGGTGTGCACAATGCTTTGAGGTATCTCCGAGATATCACAAGGCCGGCAAACGAAAGGAAATACAGGAGTCCACCGGAATCCAAGGGAGTCAAGGACAGACTCCTGTATCTACTTTCCTGGGCCGGCCCTGTGATACTTCGACTTCAGTCTAGAGATGCAGAGGGTGATAAGACGATAGGTAAACGCAAAGGGAGTGACTCACTGATTTGGGCAGCTTATATTCACGTTGGACCTTAATGTATTGGATAAGCTGTAGTTAACACTGTCTACTCGTCACGCTGTAATGTGACTCCGACCAGTGTATACACTCTCATCTCCAATTCTGTTTTAAGGATACGAAATCACGCACCCTCAGCGCCTCTCAATGAAGCTAGGTAGGACCAAACGCATCAGCACTAGCGGGACGTTGAAGTTGATTGCCATGTCCCGAAAGAACAAAGCAAGATCCTGCTTATGGAACTATGCATATGGTCTTGCTTAGTTCCTGCCCCTAAGCAAGTAAATATCTGGGGTACTTACCACGCGGAGACCAACAACTCCGGCACCATTGATGAGGACATCAATCTCGCCTACAGTGGGGTGGCCTGTGTACATCGGTTACTAAACATTCCATAGCGCAGTGTTGATCACGATTTACTTCTTGCCCCAGCTCCTCGCAGTCTTTTGGGTTACCGACGTCGCAGCGCGAATAATGCACTGCATCAGCACCAAGGTGCAAAAGACCATCCTTGGTAGAATCTGGCAGGGAGGGCTGTGTATCGGATAGGAGACTGGCACCAGCAGTAGCAAAGCTTTCTGCGGTGGTGCCGGCAATAGTACCAAGAGCACCTAATTAGCGTTAAATAACAAAGACAGGGTCCTAGACAGGGAACAGTTCTTCCCCGAGACACGTACTGGTGATGAGAACAACTTGTCCTTTCAGGGAGCTTCTAAACTTGGTTGGATGAAGGAATGGGTAGATTTCATTATGAATGCGGGGGGGCTGCTGTCCTGCAAACTACATTTCAAGAACCAAGCAATGTCTTTATAGTTGCTATATAGCCTCTCTAGTGCTGACAACTGGAATCGGTAACAATGATGAAAGTTAGTCTCGGAGCCAGCCTGCCTATAGTTCCCAAATCCGATAGTAACCAGATCCGAGACACCCCCGGCCCGATAATCCACCATCTTCACGGAATAACTGGTGAATGGCAGCTGAGAATTGCACGCCAGACCAATCCCAAACATCTACCCATGTATGTGGCTCAGTGGTGCCTTACTTATCTGGACGCGTTGCTTATCTAGACGCGCCCGGTTTGCCTCGGCCTTGACATTGCCAACCAAGATCATCGCCTCGATATCCTGCACAATAATCCTCCCTTCTTCTCAGAAATACCCACACTCAAAGCATCGACGGGCTCTTCCGGGTGGACCATTTCTAATTTGTAGTTTCTCAGTACCGTAGAGAGCACCTTTAAAATATTCATCATAGCCAAGTTCTTGCCTATGCACATACGATGCCCAGTACTGAAAGGCGACAAGTACCCCTGGAGGTCTTTGCTGTTGGGACCAAGGAAGCGATCTGGGATGAACTGGTCGTGGTCCTTGCCCCAAGTCGATGGGTTATGGTGAACGACGTGGTTCAGAGCAAAGACAGTGGTCTTTCTATTGTTAGACTCGAATGATTCTATCATGTTGTTCAATCTCACCTTCTGAGGTATTTGGCATCCCTGAATCACAAGCCCACCAGGAGTCATAATCTTCCGTGGTAATGGCATGGTAAACACAGAGTTAATTCTGAAGTTTTCGTGCATGCATGCCCTTGTATATGGTAGATCTTTCTCGAGGGCCTGGTAAGAAATGACTTGACTCGTATTATTAGATAAGTTCGAATCTAATTCTTGGATAACCTTGTTCAAGACCTCAGGGTTTTGTAGCAGATGGGAGAATAAGAGCGTCAGGGTGCCTGATGTTGTATGAGACCCGGCGACACTGCAGCTTGTGAGAAGATGGCAGGCAGTATAAGCAATCGCACCTACATCATTGCAAAGGCCTCGGTATTAATGTCCAACTCGGTAAGCTTGGACCCAGTCTCAGGGTCAACGGCCACTAACAAGCACGAGAGAAGGTCCTTGCGGCCGCTGGATCCAGCTTCAATCCTTTGCCTGACACAAGCCGCAGTCAGATTCCGAAGCTGCGCACGAGCGTTGAACAGACGTTGCAGCCATGGAATGGGGATGAAGGGCAGAACCTTCTTGATCCACGGGAGAGCATCTGGCGTCATTCCCATCAAGCAAGCAAGATAGATATGGTCATTGATGGGCGGTAATCGGGCTAGATCTCTCTCATCCTGCGAGTCGAAACTTCTGCTAAAGGCGAGCTCACCTAGCACATCGAAGACGTAAAGGGCAATCATGTCCTTGAGATCAAAATCTTGGTTACTATCGCAGAAATGGTCCAGGTTATTCCTCAGTTTCAGGATATGGCTGTCGACAAAATGCTCCATCTCCTTGATGGACTGCAGGGAGAAGGCATGGGCCATTTGGCGACGTCTGATGGCGTGAATCTGATATCTAGACTTAGTGGAAACGCCCATTCATGGACAAAGGATGGCATACCTCTTCATCTTGTGTTCCAAACAAGTTGGGATTGAAAGTCGTAAACCCATCGTAAAACCCTGTCTTTTGTAGTTGTCGACCTCCCTTGTATATGGTGTTGACGGCGTCGGGATTACGAAACGACAAGTCATTTGGCCCGACCCGTACAACGTCGCCATACTGCTCATGCAGCCGAACAAGCGTATGCGGGAGATGCAAATTCCAAAGGTGGTAGGTTTTCCAAAGGTTGGTGACCGAGGCGAGGGGAGGACCGGGATACTTGGCAAGTGGGTGTAGGTAGCGATAGTAAACAATGTATACCAGTCCCAAGAAGCCGACCACGGCTGATGTTTGAAGAAGAATAGGCAGGCTCGAGGCCCAAGTGATGAAAGATTCAAGCTCAAGTGACATTTTAGCAATGCAATGTATAATAAGGGTAAAGCGTAAACAAGAGGTTATAGCTGAAGTTTTTATACTTTCATTGCACATTTACAGGCTCATCTGCTTACGCATCTATACCGACTCATAGCCATATAAAACCATCACGGAAGCACGGAGGCGGAACTAGCGTCTATGTACACCGCGGAACTAGCGGGTGCATCGGAACTAGTGCAGCAAATTTCCCCGCACATTCAACTGCCGAGGATTTAGATTCAAGACCACCCGGATCGAAAAAGGCATACAAAGGAGACCCAAACAGCTCGTCGTTAGTCGGGTTGAGGGCAGTCAAGAACGGCAGCAATAGCCTCTTTCCTTTCTTTCTGTCACATGTGTCCCTCTAGCTTTTTTTTTCATAAGACTTAATCTAGTTGTTATAAAAGGTAATAAGGATGAAATACAATAGTAATTAGAACTCTAATATTTATACTATAACTCTTTGCTTTTAATCGTGATGTTTTTATATCTTATCCTCGCCATCTGTATTTACTTGCTCAACCGCCTCTTTATCACTTTTATAACCAGCCTTCAGTCAGCCCATACTAACAAACTGTCTGTTATTTAGAGTAAGCTCCCATACCTGGTAACGCCTTCATTCTAGGGGCTCATGTAAAAGGAATGAAAAATCAGGAAATCCATCAATTCCAATCCCGATGTCAGACAAGAACGCGAAGTCTCCCGACAAGGATTCAAAAGGTAGGGTCGAGTTGAAGAACATCAAATCAGTTGGTGAGCCTGGCAATGAACTATCCCTTCCATGGTCTTCATTGGGTCGTGTCTGACGGTCACTTGACAAGGCCGGTTTTGACAGCCCATTCAGCCTTTCAGGAAGCTCTCGCAAGCCCTGCAGGCGCTGCCATAACCGGACCATTGGGGGTGACCTTGTGCTGAGAAGCTCAATAAGATCAAGGGCTTGATCAAACTCCGTTTGCACGGTATTCCAGAACAGGCCGTGGGCATGTACAACTGCGAGTAGAATATTCCCAAATGCTGCAACTAAAAGATGTTTGAAGAAGAGCACATGGGAGAATATCAAGGTTCTGTGAGTACTCAGTCTGCAAAGCGTGGAGACCGCACCTTTGGCCAGGGCTACTGCGACATGAGCCTTGGCTTCGTGGTGGCTGATGCGAGAGACGGACTGCAGTACAGGCCGGAATATCAAGTTGCGAAGAAGACTCTGCCGAAGATACAGAGCTGCTTGGATAAAGAGTGACGTTGAGAATGGTTCACTTTGGCCAAGGCTTGCGTCGAGCTTCAAGTGTTGTGGTAGATCGTCATACCACTGACTAGCTTGGGCGTCCAGGTACTCAAGATCATCCCCATGAACCTCCGTTCCATTCTCTCCGTCGATGTTCATAACCCTCCACGCACGACCTACGAGCTTAGTCCATTGGAGCAGACAGCGGAGTACAGGATCTGAGTTATCCTAAAGAGCCGTCAGTAAACAAGCTTTCTTTTTTAATCTTCGCGCCAACAACCTGCAGAAATAGCGACTGGTCCACGTAGGAATCTTGGATAGAGTAAGGAATACCCTGACCAAGACAAATGCGTCTTTCGAGCATGTATACAGACCAAAAGACATTCAACGCAGTCTTTCGATCCTCATGATTCGCAAACACTTTCTTTATAGTTGTGTGTCGATGTAGTCCTATCTCCAAACAGAGTCTTGCTGCAAGCCCAATCATCCTCCCAGTGCGTACTTCGTCGTCGAGTTGATAATGGTAAATGGCCTACAGAACTAATTAGTGGCCAGTCTGGACTAGTGACAGAGCTGCTCACAGTCAATACCAACAGCTGTATGCCGCTGATGCCACTTGGGTTCCATATCAAACTCTCAACTGCTTCTGTTGTACTTTGAAACAGCCGCTGAGCCTGATCATTTCTACCACCATTCTCCATTGTTTTGCTAACAGCTAGAACAATCTTTAGCTTGTTAGTCTCGTCATTTAAAAGAGCCTCTGTTGCTAGCTCCCTTCTAGGGATAGGCGTCCCGCCGCTGATAGGCCCTATAACTGCATATACTCCGTCGACCGTATCTATGAGCTTCTCCTCGCGCAGAAACGGGTAAAGACTACCCATGTTAGTGAACCATTTCTTAACAAGAGTAACAGCCTCTGTTTTAGGTATATCCCATAATGGATCCATGGCTACAAGCTTCATGAACGGGCCATAATTCGAAAAGTGAGATGGGACCCCTGAAAGGTTACCATAATCACAGCTCAGCTTGCTGAGAAGAGCAGAAGGCATGCCCATCTCCCTGAGGTTACCACTGACGGCTTTGAAAGCGAATTCGGAGCTTGACGGGCCGCAGAACTCTGGAACGCTTTGCAAAGTATCTGGCATAATTTGGACTTTCTGGGTTTCGCCGTAGATATGAGTTGATTGGTTGGTGTCCGTCTTGGAATTACCTTCGGCAGCCGTGTTACCAGAACTGATAGTATGGACAGGTGCGGTAAGAGTATCCCGAGGGCTCGCCCTATTATGAGATATTAATGAGATCTTCTGCTAGAACCGTGGCGACGTACAGGGCTGACTTGGGCTGACTTCGCGGCATTTCATACTCGCATATCTTACGTAGCGAAGAGCATCCCCCGCAAGGCTGTTCACCTTTCAGCTACACTTAGCATTGTCTTTATGTTTAGTGCTTGCAAGACTTACCGTCACACTTGGTCTTGCGTCGTCTACAGTAGGTGCTAGAGCTGCAGTCAGCTCTATGTAGGTGCGTTATGTAAGGTGGACGGTGATAACCACCAAGCCTGATTGACATATTGCGCTCGTTTAGACCGAACTTTAGTTCTAGCCACTGCCTTGTGAGTTTCGCCCATAATTATAGGCTTTGTATAGTTTCAGGGACAGGTAAAAATGGGCGGAGTGGTTTAAGAATATTCGGGGGTAACGCTGAGATTATATAAATAGTCGAATCCTAAGAAGAAGGATGCGGGGTATTGTGGGGGCTTTTTGTATTTCTTATTTATATTATTATTAACTCTAGGCTGTAAAAATATTATATATAACCTGGCTTAGGAATTATTATATAATCTTTTATAAATTCTACTTGGTTTCCCTGGTGAGTTTAGAACCTGCCAAGCACATATTCTGCTTGAGAAAGATGTTTTGTTGCACTGGCGCTCCGTTTCACTAGACCGGCACAGCCGGCTGACATGACGAGTGGATCTTGTGTCGGGAGCTACGGGCTCTGGACTGGTGTGGCAGCCCCTAACTTCCCTGATTCTAACAACTTCGCACTGGCCCCGCCGGCATGTGACTCTAAAGAGGGTATATCCCTGAGATCAAGTTTCAATTCAATGCCACAAACCATCCTCTTGACGACCATGCCATGTTGATATCACGGACGGAGAGTGCAACGCGAATATCTCTATTTGAAGCTTCTCAGGACTAGATGATTATCTTAGAAGGAATGGACACTTCCTCACCATAACACGGGCACTTTTAATCTCATCACATGGTCTCATTAGTGACGGGATCACTTGGCTAGATACGGTGTAGGAAGAGTCACATCCATGCGTAATAGAGTAGAGACAGGTCACCTGCTCCATATGGAATATCTTAACCCAAGACCATGCATGCTCTAAGCTGTTAGACTTGGTTCCAGGATGAAGGCAATATGCAGCTCTTCGGCGAACAAAGTGCGATTGAAGCGGCGAATCAATTATATAGACAGCTAACTCATGTTTTCAACACACTCTCTTTTAGGGCAAAAGTGCACGCACGATGAGCCCCCTGTCTCGTTTTCTGTTCCATACCCAATCATTCCTTCAGCTTGAAGTATCGTGCGAAGAACATAGAGTTCGCAGCAAGAATCACTGGCACAACGCTGACCATCTCTCCCAAGCCAGCATACCGAGGCGGAATACGGAACTCAACCCAAGCACCACTAGCCATTGTGATCGCTAGAATATTATAGACAGCGGACCAGACAAAGTTGAAGTACATGCGCTGGAACGATACTTTGCTGATATCAAGAAGAAAAGGGATACCTTCAAGACCGTTCAGAAGCACGACATCTGCTGCACCCTGAGTAACGTCGCTGCTTGTCAAACCACCTCCCATCTGAGCACCAACATTGGCTTGGGCCACAGCGATAGCATCATTCGTGCCATCGCCACAAAAGAGGACGCGCTTGCCCTTGTCCATCAAAGAAGCGACGTAGTCTCTCTTCTCAGGTGGAGTACGCTCACCAACGACGTTCTCAGCTGGAATACCAACGGATGCTGCAACGGCTTGAACAGCCTTGATCTGATCTCCAGAAACAAGATGAACGTTGATGTTGCGAGACTTGAGCTCGGAGATAACCCGAACTGCTTCAGGGCGGATCTGAGCTGAAAGTCCGAAGACGATAAGAGGAACAGAATCATGAGTCACGACAAGTGTAGTTAAGCCACCATGCTGAAGGCGCGACACATCGTCCAATTTATCAGCTCCAGTCCATCGAGCATTTCCGGCTCTGAGAGTTGAGTCCAGGTAATCTGCCTCAACTCCAGCGCCAGGAACGACTTGGACATTGACTAACTCTGACATGGACTTGATGGACTGTCCTTCAAGATGCTTCTCAACAGCAGCCGAGACAGGATGTTTACCGCCAGAGACAAGAGCCATAGCTAAAGAAAGGTTATCTGCCATGTCCCCGTTGAGATTAACCTGCTCAGTCACAGCAAGCTCAGCCTCAGTGATCGTACCAGTTTTGTCGAATACAACATCGGTAATCTTGCGAGCTCCCTCGGTGGTATCAGCAGATTTGATGATGACACCACCACGGGCTGCAATACCACCCGCGACGACGAGAACCATGGGGACTGCAAGTCCAAGAGCGCAGGGACACGCGACTGCGAGAGTAGCTACTGCGTATGTGATAGCGTTGCCAACACTCTTCCCGGCGTCGTAGTTGAGTACCTCCATACCGCAGGCGATCCAGATGACGAGGACAAGAATGGCTACAGTAGCCATAGCGGGAACAAACCAGCCAGCAACTTTGTTAGCGAGATCTTGGATCTCTGGCTTCGACTTGGCAGCCTCTTCTACAAGCTGGGCAATGTCTGTGACGGTGTTCTTCCCAGGAAGACGCGTCAGCTGAACAGTGACGGTACCATCCCCGTTAACAGTACCAGCAATCAAGTCACTGCCCTTCTGCTTAACAATGGGAAGTGTCTCCCCCGTAAGCATAGACTCGTCTACCTCAGTCTTCCCAGAGAGGACGATACCATCAGTAGGTACCCTTGAGTGAGGCAGAACCTTGAACACATCTCCGTACTGAAGAAGGCGAGCGTCAATCTCACGATCACCTTCCTTCTCGACAAGCACAGCGATGTTGTTCTGCTTAGATCGAAGGGATACAGCCGAAACAGCTTGGACGCGAGCAAAAGCAGCGATGAGGCGGCCAACGAGGATGAGCGTGATGAGCATGGTGCTAGTCTCGAAGAATTGACCTTCATCGAGAGGTTTACCCGCCATTTCGAAGCTGAATGCAACGACGGAGTAGACGTAAGCAGCGGTGATGCTAATGACAACAAGCATGTCCATCTCGACTGTTCGACTGTACCAGACAGCAGAAATAGCAGGGCGATAGAACTCGGGGATAGCGATGCATTGAACAAGTGTACCGAGGATCAGCGAGATAATTCCCTCGGTCTTCTTGTTGACTAGATTCTCACTCCATGAAACTACTGCGACGGGGATGGTGAGGGCAGCGGCAAGGAGGGTCTTTGTGAGTTGGTCCCAGAGGCGACGGCGACTGTTTTCGAGTTGAGGGTCTCCACGAGGTTCAGCCAGACCACTGCACTTGCCTTTGACATGTTCCAACAGGTCTCGGGCTCCGATGGTAGTCGGCTCATATGACAGACGAACCGTCTTCTTGTCAAGCGACTGCACATCCGTCACGCCTATAGGTGGATTGTCGACAAGTTCCTTACTCTGTGCAGTCGTAGCCAAGACATCGAGGTAGTAATCCCCACCGATGATCTTGCTAAGCATGAAGCCACTTGCCCCAGATACAAGGCTGAGGACCTCTTCAGCATTGGTGATGCATGCATCAACGTCGAACTCTCCTTTGCCCATGACAAAGTTGACTTGAGCGTTGGAAACACCAGTCATACTGCCAAAGATCCGCAATAACTTGTCTGCACAAGAGGTACAGTCCATACCACTGACAAGAAACCCGACTGTCTCGAGGTTTGCAGCGTTCTCGACGTCGACCTGCTTGCTTCCTGTTCCAGAGGGCTTGAAAGCTGGAATAACAGGTGCAGCTTTCTTCTTTCCATGTTTGCTTCGATGCTTTTGTTTGTTTGGGGTCGTTCGGGTGCTCATACAGCATGTTTCGAGGGATGTCATTCCCTGTTCGATAGCGCTCCGGCAGATGCAGCGGATTTGTTCGAGGTAGCTGCTGTACTGGTTGAAAGCAGCTTCGAGATGGGTACCACAGGCTGTGTCTGCTTTGTGAAGGCCATGGTCATGCTCGTGGGGCTGATCCTGTGAGCCTGTACCTGTTAGGTCTCTAGTTATGCTGCGCTATAGGGTCAAGTTACCTTCATGGCCTGGATCGTCGTCACAGGCCCTCTTGCACTCGAGGGCAGCAATGGCATAGATGCATTTCTCTGCGTTAAACCCGAATGTTAGAGAGGGTATGAAGTTGTTTCTGTTAGGATGAGAAGGCCTTACCACTACAGTGTTCCTCGCTGCCGCAGCAAGTCGAGGCCTGGGAGGTGATGCTACTAGCATCGGAGTGATCGTCGCAGCATCCTCCATGTTCGTGGCCATGATCGTCGCCGTCAGCATGCGCATGGTCGTGGTCACGCTCATGGGAGCCGTTGTGCTCGACAGTAGCAGCTCCATCTGTATGATCGGTATGTACATGGCCATGTTCATCCAAGCTGGCACTAACACGCTCAGCCTTGGATCCGCAACAAGATGCACCCATGGTTTCGTGAACGTTATGTTTCTGGTAATGGAGTAGTAGAATATAATACGAGGTGTGACTATAGAGAAACCAAAACTGAAGAGAATTTCATTTTATCTAAATACTCGAAACATCGTGAGTTGCAACTCACTCATAATGAACCTGTTTGTTAGTGTTCCGCGGATGGCTCCACCACCGCTAAAAGTCTCCGCGCTCCGTTTCCGCGCCGCGTTCTCCTCGCTAAACCGTTTTAGACTGTGAAACAGGAGGCGCGGGGACTTTCCAATCAGTCATTTTGTGCGACATGCTGAGGATAATCTCGTGATTACATTTACGTCATTGAGCTATTGGCAGAAGAGGGAGAGTTATTGAGGAGTAGACAAGCATTGGGTATATTGCTAAAAACTTGTCGGGTATTCGTAAGTCATAATCGTGAATATGTAATCATCACGCCGAGATGATCCGTTGCGCCTCTGCTATCGCAGCCTTAACCTGATCAACCGTCCTAAAGCATGCACAAGCAGTCGTCATGTCAACTTCCTTCGGACACACCTCCGTTGGATGTTTCGTCGTCGGCAGCGACTCTGTATTCGAACAGCTCGTCCCCGTCTCGCAATTCTCATGACCCTCGGTATGAAGCTGACTCTGTCTCGTCGCCAATCCTTCACCCAATTTCACAAGACAATCCAACTCCCCTTTGAGACTTGCCTGTAGAAAATTAATGTAGCTCGGTCCCTCGAGTGAAAGCTCAACCATGTCCCGGGCATCTGGCTGCTGACCGACGACGAGGCGGATCGGTGTACCGGACACTGAGGACTCAGCGGTTCGTTGCTTCTGTATGTAGAAAAAGTCGCCGTATGAGGAGCCGATGCTGGATAGGAGAGAGCCCAATAGATAGACGTTTCGTGACGTGCGTGGGCTCTTGATGGATTGGAAGCAGACTGTGCACTCAAGGATCGTCCTTGCTGATGCGAGAGACTGCTTCAAGACTTTGAGAGTTTGGAAAGTCTCGAGTGAGCTCTCAATATCTGAGAAATGCTGATTGACCAACTCGATGCAAGAGCATTTCTGAGAAGAGAGTCCGGGGGTCGCTATGTTCTCAGTGTTTTGCGACGTCGGCGTCACGTCCACTTGCTTTTCCGTAGTTCCTGGGTACACGCCGTTCTGGTCTTGTTGCATAGAAGCCCCATTGAACAAATCCGATGGCAACGGTTCCTGTCTTTGGGCATTATCCTGATCCGTCGAAAAGTCCATATCAAAAGACGGCAACGGCGTTCCCAAATCATCAAGAAACTGATCCATAATCCCAGCAAAATTCCCCGTATCCATAACCTCCGGCGACATCGACGCCGCACCCGTACTCGCCACGCCATTCGCTCTATACCCCAGCGGCTGGCCCCTCCTTGGCCGGCCTATAGTCCTCATAGGGGAGTATTCGCACGTCAAAGCAAAGTGAGAACATCGTTCGCATAAAGGAGTGTGGCGAGAACATCGAACTTTTCGCTTGCCTAGCACGGTCACGTCATCAGCTGATGATTACAAAGAGGGGAAAAGAGAAAGAGACTGACGACATGGGTCGCAGGCGCGGTGCTGGCTCTTGTCACTTATACTTTGAGGGTTCATGCCTACTAGGAGCAGATCATATATAGTAGCGTGTCGTGGATTGCGTTGCTGGTTGGTTTTTTCGCGACGGGTGCGGCCATCAAGGTTCTCTGCCGAGGTCTTTTGCCAAGGGGAAAAGCTGGGGATTGAACCAACGCCGCGGGGCGGCGCGGAGACTTTTGATGGACGTGATTGGTGGTTAACCCCACTTCCTTGAACTGTTTCGCAACCTCCTTACCCTACATATCAGACTTTTCATATTTAACATTAAATTCCAACTAACTATAGAGGTGCAATGTATTAAAGCTTGCAACATGATATACCTTGAACAGTCAAACTGACTTAATTAACTAAAAGGTTGTTCCCAGGCTGGACCTGAGACAATATCCCAGCCTTGACGAGATCGTTAACAAGATCCAGCAACATACCATCGCACCCTTCAGCTGCCATAATCCTGATAGAGACCGGCAGATACTCCACATGTCTAGTAATACTGCTATCATACTTGAATTGCCCTATTGGTATTGAAAAGTCCGGATTCCCAGCCATTGGCGAGATGAAGCCTATATTCAGGCCGAGCAGAACACCAACCAACCCGCCAGAGCCCATAGCGCTACCGTAATCACTTCTGTATTCTGGTGTAGCATGCTTAAAAGTATAGAGCATAAGACTTTCTGAACACGCTTGAGCGTTTTTGGGGAGCATGACCTCATCCCACCAACTCTTAAAGATGGTCTTGTTCGCGACTGCTTCATCGAGTAGCGACGGAAGAGTGTCGGACCAGCTCCAACTTCCGTGGGTGGAGGGATTGACGAAAGGTACGCGTCCATCGTACGCGGCTGCATAGTCCTTGAAGAACGGATCGCGAACAAGGAGGGTTTGCTGTTTGGCTGAAATAACTGCCCATGCCGAACCAACAAGCTCCTGCAAGTCGCTTGGCGTACCTGCTGGGTGACTGCGAGACCACTCTTCCGTGTGATTAAACGTTGCGAGGTCCGCCGAGAGGAACTTGGCTAACCTATCAACGAATTGAACGATGACGCGGTCCGAGTCTGAAATATCGGTGTCCTTTGCTGAGGGGAGGTCGTATGTAAGAACTCGTTTCGGATACCGTGTATAATTCGCTGTGAGATTTGAGTACATGACCCTGCAAGCAGTTGACCAAATCTCTATATCACGAGCCAGAAACCCAGCGGTATCAAACTCAGGCCCTAGTGGTATAACACGCGATAAGTCCACTAGACCATGCGTCGGCCGATTTCCGAATATTCCGTTATCCTCGGCCGGTATCCGGATGGACCCTCCCGTATCGGAACCCAGAGCCAGATCCAACCAATGGTAGGAAGCGATACCCGCCCCCGCTCCAGAGGAGGATGATCCAACTTCTTGATACCCGTCGCCTCGGGGGTTGAACGGGGCTTGGTAGTCGATGGCATCTCTGACATTTTCAGGCGCCGCGAATTGAGTCGTCTTCATCTTGCCGACCAAGACAGCTCCGGCGTCCAGCAGATGCTGTAGTGCGGGTGCAGTGCCATTGGCTTCGGGGTAGGTGTCATAGTAGGCGCGGCTTCCAGCTCCAGTCTTGAGGCCGTGAACGTCATAGATATCTTTTACGCCGATGCGCACACCAGCAAGCGGGTAGTCGTCAGTTGGAGTGTAGTAAATTCTCGAGGGTACACCAATCGATATGGACGATGAGCCAGGGAGTGCAGCGGGGAGGGGAGCGAAAGATCCGCTTGAGAGGGGTATGACACCTTGGGTGAAGGCGCCTTGAGTGTCGAGATAAAGGCGGTACGGGGTATGTAGAGAACCTGTTGAGGGGTTCAAGATGTAAGGACCGTTGGGGACGTTGAAGGAGTAATCGATTTCTTTCCACAACGATGATGTGTTGCCTTGATACTGATAGTTCAATAGACCGGGAACATCATCAGAATCTTTCTTCACGTAGATTGCTGCAAGCTGTGTGAGCACACCTTTCCAGTTTTTAAAGAGAAATAATAACGCACCCTGCAAGAAACCTTTGTTGAAAACATCATCCTCGGCAAGCCAAGCTTTAACAGTGTCGTTGAGACTAGACTCATCGAATCGGTTGTCTGTTGCCTCAAAGATTGTCGCCGGGACAAAGTCGACAAGTCCTTGGTGGTGAAGACTGGAAGATAATGGGAGGAATCCTACAGGCTCAGGGTGTACAAAGTACAAGACCCCATTGACAGACACGGTTGCGCCATGATTGACAAGGTTGGAATATGCAACCCTAAAAAAGGCAGCGAGGATAAGAAATGATACCGCACGCATAACTTGATATGTGTTGCGTGTAGTTGATATTTGTGGCTAGAAGCTTCTCATCACCACACAGAACTTGAAACTGTTGAATGGAGAGGTTGAGGTGAGCCCTCGGCTAGTTTTAAGACAGTTAATTGGCGGTTCAAGTTCCACTTGCATGCATTTCACAAGTTGTTTACCATGAATAATCTTAGATAGCAGTATGACTAATTAATGCAGTTCCACTCTTCTCCTAGTTGTAGGGTACTTCCTCAATTAATTGGACATGGGCATTTTGCTCTTTCTATATATGTTATTCAACTAAGGTCTTACTTAGTCAGAACTTATAAGTTACCATTCACGATGTTTTATTTAAGCAAAACTCTAATGCTTGTAATAGGTTCTATGTGGTGATTATAAGCTCTTAACCGCCATGCTATAATACAACCCACTTATCAGAAGGATAACTCTCGAGACGGCTTTTACACTCAAGGCTGTTTTATAAACTGCAATAAATACATGGTAAAGCATTTAAGATAGCTTCCTTGCTTAATACGGCCCATAAGATCACACCATCTATTTAAGTCTGTATATACCTATGACCTAATGCAATTCATTCACTTAAGCTATAAAGCCATATTGAGCCACGCTTTGAGTGGTAATATCAATATACACTCATCGAGGCTTTCCTCGGGCGAGTGTAATAGAGTCTGATATTACTATTTACAGCGAGCTATCTAGTAGGGATGTATGGAAGGAGATGAGCTAGCCCCCGCATCTCATAACCCCTTTTGGCTCAGAGGAAGTCAAAGGCACTGCTCAGTTAACAAGATACCGTCAACATCGTTCCTAAGTTACCAAGGACATGCACCGTCACCCTCTGGAAGGAACTGGCGGCAACAGTTGGACCAGCTGTTCCCATCAATCTTACCGTGCAGACACTGGTCGAGACACAGTCAGTAATACTCAATGCCATATCTGTTTGAGTACTTACGTATTTTCCAGAGAAGCGGACCTTCCTGGAGGTAGTGAGGAATGAAGTCTTCCCCCCCAATCGGGTGCAGGTATCGGCGGTATCGTCGTCAAGGGCGCCAGCAGTGTTGATCTGGCAGCCACAAGTTCCGTGAGGATCCGCGGCGGCGAGGCTGGCTGGAGTTAGAGGGTGAAGGAGAACGAGATTGTGTATATACATACGAGAACGCCAATGACTGAGACGGCACGCATGTTGGTGGTGAGGTTTGGTTGGAATGTAGTTGGATGGTAGAGAGTAATTGCTTGGAGCATGAGTTGGATGTAGATGTCCAGCTGAGAGGAATCGAATCTTATATAGCCGTCTTCGTCCACATGAGTCTTCACGAGCTTCACAAGTTCAATATGCCGAGGAAAGGAGCCGTCACCTTGGTCGAGCTCTGGCAAGTGCCGTGCCTCGTATGAATTTCGGGATAATACAAAGTTCAAGGTCATGTCGGCCTCACCGCCGGTGTATCAGCATCTACACTTTACAAGTATCAAGAACCCCGATAAACATACTCGCGATGATATATTAAAGTTTAATCAGGAGTGGTTCGAGATTTGGAACTTCTAGAAAAGTGATCTTTCATCGCGCATTCGCATGTCCAACTCCCTCCCTCACCTCACCTCCTCGCTTTTGATTTACGCAACTCGAGGTCATCGGCTCGAAAACCAGGAAAAACCGTTGGCCATACTCCTGATATTTACAGCAGCCATGTTTTGTTAGGACATTTGTCGTGTTGCATGCGTCCATGCGATATTGATCGCTCTGTTTAGATTTGAGAAACTTCCCAGTCGTGCTGTACCTCTGAGAATGGCTCAGTCGCTTGTCTTTGCTGCCATTTTGGGCTACCTTGAACCTACCATTATGCTGCTGACGCCAATTCCTCATGTCCAGGGTTGGCGAAATTGTGTACGGATAGAGAAGTCCAGACATTTCTCTCTTTGACACATTATTGAGCCTGCCAAACATGTTTGGCACTGGATGGTCTCTGTCGTCACTAGCCACCAGGTTTGCAGGTATGACATGGTTCTCGCAACAATTGGAAAATTCGGAAGTCGACTATATTTCCATCTCGGATCTGAGATGCTTGGGCTACGTCAAGAATGACGAGGCAACTACTGCAGGTATTTTGACTCTGGCTAGGCAGTGTATTGCTTGGCCGGGAGCTACGTGGGCCGCGGTGTAGCATTGTCAAGAAGCCAAGATTGCCTCTGCTTGCGTGTAAGGGATGGAAATATAATGAGGCTGTGTGACGAATTACACATGCTTGAGAAAGCGTCACTACGTAGAGAGAGAATAGCACGTAAAATGATGCCTCCTTCAGCGCATATAGCGGGGCGAAACCCAATTCTCTAGCGTATTATTGGCTTACTCGCTTCTTTCTTAGCGAGTGCGATAGTGGGCTGTGCCGTTAACCGTTTCTCGATACGTATGCCAATGTCAATGACGTCAAGACCCTGATCATCGATATCCAGCACCTAATCTCAGATCCCGTAATTTCCATGAGACGTCTTTCAATTCATCTTAATAAACCATTGTTCAAGCTGTTTCTGTTATAGAGAATGCATCAATCCAACGAACCAGATAATTCCTTGGCATCATCACCACCACCAGAAATACCACCATCAGCACCGGATATACCACCTTTCTCACCAAGATCAATGGCTGACGTCGGTACCGATTCCGGAAACCTTTTCCGTCTAAAAGACGTGCTCACTTATTTCGCCGCTGTCAAAGGGGACCTGTCAAACGTCACTGCCCCTCCTTTCATCCTCGCTCCCAGATCAGCCATTGAGATTCCGGCTGCTTGGGCCTGTCATCATGATCTCTTTCTTCAACCTGCAGATGAACCTGATGCTGGAGTGAGGGCCCTTTTACTGGCAAAGAACTACATCTGTAGTCTTAAACAGCTCGTCAATGCCGATTCTCCAGATGCGGCGAAGAAGCCATTGAACCCGTTCCTTGGTGAACTATTCCTCGGCTCATTCTCCGACAAGTCTGGGTCGAAATCAGAACTCGTTATTGAGCAAGTATCACATCACCCGCCTGTCACAGCATGCTCTGTATACAATAAAGAGCGTGGTATGTCATCGATTGGCTTCGCGGGCCAGGAAACATCCTTCAGCCTAGTCAATGGCGTCACCGTACGTCCAACAGGATGTGCAATTATCCAAGACCAGAAGCATAATGAGCAAAGTCTCATGACGATGCCAACAATATTGGTCAAGGGCGTGACGACTGGGAATCCATATCCAGAGATGGAGGGTCCAGCCTACATTGCCAGCTCGAGCGGGTACTTGACGAAAATCGGATTCCACGGTAAAGGAAGGCTTGGGTACGGTCAGAAGAACCAGGTCGTCGCTGAAGTATTTGCCCCGAATGACAAGGATCATCCGTTATATCGCATCACGGGCCAATGGACCGGCGAGATCAAGGTTGAAGACTCATCAAAGACGACCCTCGAGGAATTCCACGTCGATAAGATCCCAATCTCACCTCTCAAGGTCGCGCCCGTAGAAGAACAAACGCCATGGGAGTCACGTCGGGCTTGGTTCAAAGTTACTCAAGCTATTAAACAGCACAACATCGAAAAGGTGTATGCCCACAAGAGCACATTGGAAGAGTCGCAAAGAAGGCGACGGGTTGAAGAGGACAAGACGGGGAAGCAATGGAATCGCTTGTTCTTTACCCAAATCCCCAAGGGTGACGAGACGCTCGAGTCCTTGGTTTCGAAGGTTCCTGAGAAATTGAGTATACTCGATTTTACAAAGACGGGTGGTGCTTGGAGATTTGTTGGGGCTGATAGAGCGGAGGAGGTGAAACGGCATTTGAGCCGCGACAGTTTACCATAGCGTCACGATAAGCATAAAGCATTAATAATAGATTATATTGTATGGATACGTTTACTGCCAATCCTAGCTGTATGAAAGCCAGGAGCTGATTCTAACTATCCAATCCGTCCGACACTTCACATTAGATCTTGTCAACGTGCTCTCCAGTCTCATGTTGAGCAGCAAGCTTCTCATCAATTGCCTCAGCCCTGCGAGCAAGATCAGCCTGCAGGTTTGCAGTATACTCGCTCTTGTCGACGAAAGGAATGAACCAGGGAGCATTGGTGAACAGATAGTTCATCTCCTCCAGAGGAAGCTGCTTAGTCTCAGGAACGAAAGCCCAGACGCAAAGAGCGTTGGTGAAGTTGCAAATGACGAAGAGAAGGTAATACTTCCAGCCAACAGCACCCATCGCAATACCAGTGACTTGACCAATCATGGTGTTGAAGGCGAATGAGGTCATGGTAGCAAGAGAAACACCCTTTGCTCGGGTACGGGTGTCGAAGATCTCGGCGGGGATGATCCAAGAGAGAGGTCCGCAAGTGGCTGAGAAAGAGAAGTTGTACGCCCAAGTAACGATAATGAAACCCCAACCTTGAGCAGCGCTACCGGAACCGGGAGGATACACAACAAGCATGATGGTGGCAATGATAAAGGTAAGCATGTTGAACAGGTTACCCCAGATAAGCGTCCATCGACGGCCGAAACGATCAATATAGACGATGCAGAGAGCCTGGGCAATCAACGCAATGATAGAGTTGATGGCCTGATACTTGAGGGTATCAGCGGCATTGATACCAGCCTGTCCATAAATAGTAACAGAGTAGTATTGAATCGCCGAAACACCAGTCATCTGAATGGAAGCCTGAAGACCGCACGCGATCAAGAGACGACGGAAACAAGAAATATCCCTGAAGAGCTCAAGATACGACTTGGCGCCGTTGGCATGCTCGTCGGCAATGCTTTCCTGAATCTGCTCGATCTCCGCGCGGACCCAGGCATCATCGACGTTGCCGTTGGAGTGGAGGCGGGCAAGGGTCTTGAGTGCTTCATCCTGCTTACCCTGGTCCATGAGCCAGCGGGGAGACTCTGGGAACACGAAGATGAGGGCGCCGAGGATGATGGCCGGGATGATCTGGATGCCGAGGGGGATTCGCCACTGTCGGTTGTCGGAGAAGTTGGTGAATGTGCCCCAGCCGGTCCACGAAGCGACGAGGGCTCCTATTCCCAACATGAATTGCTGGAGAGCTGTGACTCTGCCTCGGATGGAAGGATGTGCGATCTCGGCTTGGTACAGAGGAATGATCATGGTCAAGAAACCGACACCAAGACCGGCCAGGAAGCGACCAGCCATAAGGTATGAGATCTTGGGGGCTCCAGTCTGGAGAGCACCTCCAAGAGTGAAGATTATAGAACCAATGGTGATAGTCCATCGTCGGCCGGTGTATTCGGTAGTAGGTCCAGCGAACATGGCACCAAAGAAGGCACCAGCGGTGAAGAGCGCAACTACAGCACCACTGCAAAAGTCAGTATATTGTAACAGTCTCAATGTGGAGACTGGCGACTTACGTATCGGCAGCTGTGTCGCTAGTGTTGAACTCCCGGTGATAAGATGGCGACGCAATGACCTGGGCGATAACACCCAAATCATAGCCAAAGAGCAGCGATCCAAAGGACGCAAACACTCCGACGAGGAACTGGTAAACCTTGGGCTTCATGATGACTGAATATGCAGACAATGATGGGGATGAAGTGATCGACAGGAGGGGGATTTCAAGAGCTTTTAATACTTTTCATCAACGACCCAGAAGCTTGGAGCTTCAGAGTAGCATTGCCCTTCTCGCGCTCCAATGGCTGATGATCCCCAGAACTCAATGCATTTAGCGTAAAAAGTCCCCATGGGGAATGGGGGCACGCAAAGTGCAACCTCGTCTGCCTCGCGAAAAAACACGAAACAATGCCGAAGACACGCTAAGGGAGCAGCCCATTAACAGCGCGTGACATCGCCCATAGAAGCGCTTCTTCATGATTGGAGCGCAAGACGACGTTGTTAAGCTAGGTGTTAATGGTATGAGAGGAACCAAGCTAATGCGGAGAAGGGCAACCCGCGTAATGTTAGCATGGGTTAAGGTCGGGTTGTTTGCCGGATTTGTGTCTTGGGCTGGTGCGGGGTTTCAGCTGACATGTTTGGGAGAGCGCTATGCTGTTTTTATCGTGTTGTCCGGGGGAGAGTCAGTGATGCGGAATCGTGCCGGCATGAGAGCTTGGGAGAAGGGCAGGGCCGGTCTTGGGTTGATGCATCCGAGGCTCAGGCATGTGGGTGACTCTGCGTGGACAGGAGATGGGATGAAATTTCATGATCCGAAGTTCATGACAGAAGAGACAGTTGAATATCAGGTTCCTTGGCTGTTATACCAGGACGGTAGCGAAAGAGTCTACAAAATGGGTTGTGAATATTCGTATCGGTAGTCTGATCAGAGAATAAAAGTTATCTATGCTTAAACAATGGGCCCAACAAGGAACGCAGATCAGACCCAGACAATTATGCTTGTTCTTCCTGTCGCGTGGTTTTTGTGGGTTTACGAAGTGTTGCTCGCAAAGATGCATTGTCAGTGTCGATCTCGATTATTGACAGTTTCAGATCATTTGCATATAATTTTCATTGCTGGAATAATTAATAACCCGTAATCCTCAGTAGGAAATGATGTGTCGCGTGGAATCGCATCACATTGGGCCAATTAAGTCCTCTAAGTCCTCAGTGTTATTATACAGGGTAGGCAATCCTCTGTAACGCACTTGACCGATTCGGACATATCGCAGCTTGACACGTTATTCCCGTCCAGTATATACGCGCCACATGCTCGCATTCAGTGCATTCAGTCTGGAAGGGCTTGATTGGCCAGAGCAGCCCCCCAACATGACTCTTATCGATGAACGATGTGAGGAACTTATTCCCGATAACAAGTACCCTCGCAATTATTACATGAACACCTTGGTCATGTCTCCAGCAATTTATCACCTTATTTTAGAGCGACGAAAGACCTGTGCATACTTGAAAATACCACTGATCTTTAAATCAGAACGGATCGACTGCGTATTATTCTCTAATACGCGCGCGCCTAGCTGCAATGTTTCAGCGACAGCCCCTTCCAATCAGCATCGCGGGAATCGTGTCATATCATGAGCTCTAAACTAGGTAGACTGCATATTATTACAGAATCGCCCACTTTCTCTTTTGTCGCTGTGCAATGAGACCAACTTCGAACTGAATCTTGGGCATTCTTCGTATCATTATGAGTCTTTGCAAAATCTGTCAAGAAGCGTTACCTGACTTTTCATTCTCAGCTGGGGTTGGCAATGCTCCTATAATTCGTAACGGACTATCAGCAAAGCCATGCACGTGGGAAAAGAAAAAAAAACCCAAACAGCCCTCGCAAACTCAATGGCTTATGAAAGGGCGTTTCTCACTACACTCCTCTTGGGAGACGTTCGTGACGTCCTTGGAAGCTGATTGTCCTCTCTGTTGGACCTGTTGGCGGGCGATTCGATCATCGCCAATCGCGTCACCAAGCGATGAAAAAATAGCCGACTTTCAAGCGATGATTACGTACGGCCATTTTGATGTCGAAGATGACTTATTTAACCTCTGGGTCTGTCTTGAGGGAACTGGAATGAAGGCAGCGAGGCTTCGCCTGAACATCACAAAGACAACAAGGGAAGTCTATGAAGGTGAGCGACGAAAGAAGCCCGTGGTAGCATTAGTCGAGAGTTTGACCGGATTAACATAGAAACAGAAAATAAGATCTACATTCCAGCTCAACATACAGCTCAATCAGCTGCCGAGGCGGCAAATCGATGGATTGGAGTCTGCGACAAGAATCATCCATCATGCATGGCCCGAGCCGCACCGCCTCCAGATGCAAGGATGCCAACACGCCTGCTTGACCTCGGAACCGGCGATTCGACAATGTGGCGCATTATTGAGACTCAACAGGACCGAGTTCCTTACGTTGCGTTATCGCATCGATGGACTGAAAATACTCCGACGCTTCTGCAAAAGAACTACGATGCGTACTGCGACTCTCAGCGAGACAGCATCTTGCCACAGAACTATAGAGACATGCTTGATATATGTCGCGCGATACCAGTTCGGTACATCTGGATTGATTCCCTCTGCATTATACAAGATGACAACGGCGCTGATTTCCGTCATGAAGCTCCCATCATGCTCGATGTCTATCGCTTCGCTTTTCTGACCCTGATGATACTGTGGGAGTTTTCAGATTCTACTGTTTTTCGCGAGTGTCGACCCAGTACTATAGCCCGGCCCCGGCCTCATTCCTGCAAGCGCTCTACATTGGCAGAAAACGGCCAAGATTCTTTGTTTACTTATCTGAAGAATCTTGTGATATCCGAGGCAGCCGTGCCAAGCCAAGATTCAGCGTCCAATGCGCACAATTACGCATTTGTCAGGGTCGAAAACACAGGGAGCTACAATTTCGATGTGAACAACGCGCCCATCAACAAAAGGGCATGGGTTCTGCAGGAGCGATGCCTGTCACGACGGATTCTCTGCCTCGGAAACGAGGAACTGTATTGGGAGTGTGAAGGCGACTCATCGGGCCCTCTTATCGCAAGTGAAACTTCTCCTTGGGGTGTTCCGCACATCTCACGCCGCGAAGGCCTTGACAGTCTCACAGGCAGCAATAGTGGCGAGTGTTGGAATTCTCTTGTCGAGGAGTATACATCATGCCAGTTGACGTTTGAGGAAGACAGGCTCGTTGCCTTTTCTGGAATTGCTAGGGCCGTTGCGAAGCTGACTGGCGATACTTATTTTGCTGGCATATGGCTTGAGACATGGATGCAGGACCTTCTTTGGGAGCCGGACAGAGTAAGAGAAAAGCCGGCTCGGGTGAAGCCTGCTACAATGGGTACACAGAGCATGGTCCTGCCTTCATGGTCCTGGCTAAGCTTTTCTGGATCTATTCGTCCTGGTCTAGTTGTAGCCAATGGGGAGTGCCCGAGAATCCTTCTGACAGAACCGAATTCTTTCAAATCAGACAGGTTTGACTGCCTGGCTTTACTCAGTCAAACGAAAATTACACCTCCAGACTCTGACCCTTATGTCACCTTCCATCAAGCTATTCTTCAAATCAGAGGCTTACTTGTCCCTGTGGATTTCAGCGGGATTGCGGACATGCATAACTTGCCATCATTCTTCAGGATCACTCACAATATTGAGTTAAATTCAATAGGGCTAGATTGCTTAAGCCTTATACCATGCAGAGAGAAAGAAGATGGCTATGCTGTACTTATTTTGTCGTTCAGCAAACCATTGAACGAATCCTCTCGCTACTTCTTCATCCCACTATTTCTGCGCAAAGATAAATATCAAGAACCCATCAAGTTCAGTCCTAACGACACAGAGGGCCATGGGATCATTGTTGAAGAAATATTCGCAGACCGCGAACGTCAGTTCATCAGAGTCGGGAGGTGGCAAGAAGATATCAGCTTGCCCTCTCAACTTGGTCCATTGATCAGCAACACTATCGTACAACAAGGAATCGGTGAAACGGTCTCTGGCAGGACCGAAGATATTGCGGAGCTGGAACGAAGTTTCGACTCCAACATGCACGAATATGCTGTGCGCCATGCCTCCTCGATGATCAACTTTCCCAGGAATTGCACGAGTCAGCTAGACCAAGACCGATTGAATGACCAAAAGCAGAATGACATTGGCGCAAAGGACAATGGGGAGTTTGATGAGGATCGCGGCGGAGAAGACCGAGAGGAGAAAGAACAGATGATGGTCGATTCTGTTAAATGTTCAGAATTACCTCACTTTTCGAAAGCCGAATGGTCTTCTATCTCGTTAGTATAGTAAGATGTATGCAATTTTTAAATTTACTACTATGTCATAAAATGAATACCAAAATGATAGATCTAAGGTTGGGTGTTTCTGTAAGTGAGGAGGTAGGGCAAAACTAGAAACAACAAGACTATGTAGCTGATTGCTGCCCATAAGGTTAAACTTTAGGCTGCCAACAACCAGACAGACCTGGACTGGTCGAGATATGCAAAGCGCGACCTTGAGCGAAAATGCACTGCCAATATGATCCTTGGGTGCTCCACTATCTGCGACAGGATCGGTAAAGCTCGCTTACAAGATGCAGCAATTCGATGTTGATCTTTACGGCGCTAACGAAGACGACAGTGGTCGATTGGTCAGATTTGCCGCCGAGCAAGAAAATTAACTTTATCATACCATAGTTTGTAAGCGCTGGGTAGTTATGCCTTTGACTCAATATGAAACATCACATTGGGATGTCTGCTGTGCCGTGTTAAGACTATTGGTAAATGTTGCCGCTAACCATTCCCGTTGACCTTTGCCGCTGACAATTACCGCGCGCACTGATAAATCGTCTCAGGTTGCTGTGCGATGCGGGACGAGCATGGAGCTATTGGACTGACTTACCGCTGGGCCTCAGAGTGAAACAGGAGATAACCATGAGTTGGGTCACATCACATGCTGACAGCCTCCCAATGTTAAGAAACCAACAAAGAAAAGTGACTTGAGCGACCCCTTCACAAGTATATAAGACGTCAAGATCAGGACTCTTTGAATATATTACAACACTTACTTCAAGTCCCCATACACAACCAGAAGTCTTTCTATATCTTATCAACAACTAAAGTCTAACAACCAACATGGCTACCAAGAAACTCCACATCCAGTAAGTTATCCCCGTCATAATATAAATAACTCTCTAACCCATCGCTTTCTAGCAACCTTAGCTGGAATACCACAGAGGATGATCTTCTTAATGCATCTAGTGAGCATTATGATGCTGAAAGGGCGGTGAGTTTATAAGGCTTTCTAAGCAGGGATAAGTTAAGTGTTTTGTTAGCTTGTCATGCGCGACGTGAATACCGGCCGAAGCAGAAATTACGGATTCATGTTTTTTGATAGCCCAGAAGGCGCCGCGATCACAAAGAAACACCTAGACAACACAGAGTAAGTTCAAGTACACCCAGAGAATGAACTGCTCGCTGATAAATCCAAATTAGGATTAACGGTCGTAGAATCACGGTGACTTTTGCACCAGAGTAACGGGGGGAATGAAATCAATATAGTCAATGTAGAACCGACAAGTCATTTTCAGGGGAGGCTATTCACGGCTTGATGAGTCTCTAGGTTGTAGTATTATAATCACTATTTATATCACAAAGTTGCAGAGGAGAGCATTATAATAGTGTTAATAATATCTGCTTAAGAATCACAATTTCCCAAGCTGCGTTAACGTATCTGGTGGAGAATGAGACTCGAGTTCACACTGAGATGAACGGTTTGCCAGAGAGGTAACCAGAATGGCGACCAGTCGGAAACCCTCGCGGAACAAATTGATAGCCCAGCCACAGAGTAATCTCAAGCCATGCAAGAGCTCAGATTCCTCATCGCTATGGTCAAAGTAAACTCTGATAGTAGAAGATCTGCAGTACATCTTCAGCTGGGCTGAGACACGAGCGGGATGCGGAGTGAGGCTACTGAGCTAAGCAGAGATAGACGGCAGCAAGGCTACACTATTGGCTCAGCTACGCGTCGGCGGTCGCAATCAGACATACTGCATCAAGTCGAGAGACATTGTGCCGTGTTATGCCCAATGACGTGAGAGATCCGTTTTGCTGGAATGCCGTGACGCCAGCGAAGAATGCAAGAAGGTGCTGCTGTTCATATTTCGTGTATATAAAACAGAAGACGAAGCCCCAGGGCATCAAACTCTTTTCATTCCCATAACCAAAAAGAATAACACAAACTATACATTATCATCTCCTAGTACGAGCCAAAATGTCTGCCAAAGTCTATGTCGGGTAAGACCTCTCAAAGATGACATCGAGACTTTTATCTAAGAATGACCTTTCTCGATTAGAAACCTGTCATGGAACACCGATGATGAAAGTCTGCGCTCTCATTTCAGCAACTATGGCAACGTCTTGGATTCGGCAAGTGCTTAATTACCTCTTCACCATCACCATGCGATGTATTAACCCATGACATAGATCGTCATGCGTGATCGAGACACTGGCCGCTCTCGAGGCTTTGGATTTGTGACCTATAGCAATTCCAATGAGGCTGAGAGTGCAATCGGCGCTATGAACGAACAAGAGTGAGTACCGCGTGCGTTGTTCTCACTGAGAGTCGATCTGAAGAAAAAATAATTCTAGAATTGATGGGAAACATGTCAAGGTCAACCTGGCTAATGCGCGTAGTGCTGGAGGCGGCGGTGGTGGCTATGCAGGAGGTCAAGGCGGTTATGGTGGAGGATACGGCAGTGGTTATACTCAAGGAGGATATAGTGGAGGCTATTAAAACCACCGATATGTGATATAGAGAAATGGGTAAATCTACACGCTGCTACTACCGCCCTTGGAGAAGGCTCTGCAACGCTTCTTCAGTATCATATGCCTTCAACAGCTCAGCCTTGAGCTTCTCAATCTCATCCTTCTGGTCCCTCCTCACGCCGTCCAACATACCCTTGGCGGGGCCAATAAGGTGAGCATCGCTGAGCTCCATGACAACAGCCATGAGCACCAAGCTATCGCCCATATGCGCCAGCTTGCCATCTGCATCCAGTCCGTTCATGATCTTCAAAAGTCTCTCGAAGTCTGCATCACCCGGCTCAAGGATGACTCTCAAGACAGCACCTCCGTCACCATTGACGAGGTACTTGTGAAAGAGGTTTGGCGTGACAGTCTGCGGCTTGCCGACTTCTAGTGGTTGGGCAGAAGCTTCCAAGGCTTCCACGTCGGGATCAGTGCTCTTGTGGACAGAGATTGACCCTTCGATGAGATCAAATGTTTCCGAGAAGCGTGTATGGAAGTGAGGTGGCACAGTGGTTCCGGGAGTCATGGTTTCGATAAAAATAGTGCGCTTTCCATCGTTGAGGGTTGTCGACTCTTCGAGCCGAAAGCGGCGTTGATCCCAACGACGTTCTGACGACATGTTGATATGATGATAATTAGTGACTAAACAAATAAACGAGTCAAGTCACAAAGATTTAATGAAAACAATTCACTCATTTCGGGTTCCAATTTCCATGTTTAAGTACTCGACTTCACTCCATGGCGCTGACTGCTTATTCAGCGGCTCATCAGCTACTGACCCCGACGCGTTACGGTTTTGGGTTTAGTGATTATGAAGGATTCAGGTCTGCGCCACGGGTTATCTTATCTAGGCGCAATCACCGATTAGATAGTTTAACTGCTATTTTCTCAGAGGTCTGACTTCAACTTTTGATTTAGAGATAATCGATCCCGGCAGGTATGTACTAGAAGCAAATCTCGTTTAGCCTCGGCTATTTTTCAAGAGGGAGACTTGCTTCTTTTCTTGGCGTTTGGGTTTTAGTAAAAGTTTCAGGACTTAGTGGAGCAATCGGGCGTTTCAATATAAACCAAACATGGGGCATAAGCATAACCGCATCTTTACTTCATCTGGAAATATTCGCGAATAGTGTTCAGACCTGGATCAGCCAGTCGCATCTGAAGTGATCAATGATGGTCCTCCCGTTACCAATCTTGAGACTGGCTGAGCCGAGGATCTCGGCACTGACGATGCTGTGCGGTTTCTGTTTTTGTTTCTTTTCTTCTTTGTGTTGGAGTTGAGATTGTTGACAAGTGTAGATGAAACGAGGATGGTGGGTAAAGACGAGAGTCCTGAATACAAGAAGTGTGAAGCGACGAGGATATAAGACACGGCATGGAACTCTGCTTCGTTGCGGAAACGTCCCAGCATCAACAGGCTCAGCATCAGTCTTATTCTCTTCCTGCCTAGCAATTTATTCTCATTCACTATGAAGTTCTCTACCTTGATTGTCGTCACCAACGCGGTCGTGCACACACTTGCCCATCCCCAGTTTCTATCCACCCGCGAGTTTGTTCCTCAGGAGTGGATTGCTCCAGCTCCAGGTGCTTGTGAGTTCCCATGATGGACATCAGTCTCAGCATCTATGCACTCTCAGCTCCTTGTATTGACCTTTTGATGAAGCTCGTGGTCCCTGCCCTGGACTCAACACTTTGGCCAACCATGGGTACATCCCTCGTGACGGCAAGAACATCACCCTCGGCATCCTGAAGGACGGTATGCTTACCGGTTACAACATCGAGCACCTGGATGCTGTTATACTCTTCACGCAAGCTATCAAGACTAGTCCCAATTACCCCAATACCCGCAGCTTCGATCTGGCTGACCTTGGTCGCCACAACATCCTCGAGCATGACATTTCTCTAAGGTACATCATGCCATTATCCTCTTCCAACAAGTACTGACGCTCGCCACGTAGTCGCTCCGACGCCTTCTTTGCTGATCCGAACCCGTTCAATGAGACCGTCTGGGCCGAGTCACTTACCTACTTTCCCGATGATCTGATGACGGTCGAACAAGTCGCCAAGGCGAGGATGGGCCGCCTAGCCACCTCCAAGAAGACCAACCCTGAGCACTCGATGTCTAAGCTAGCTGACGGCTTTAGCTGGGGCGAGATGGCATCCTTCTTTGAGATTATGGCTGATGGCACCACCGGCACGGTGGAGAAAAAGTTTATCGAGTACTGGCTGAGTAGGTTGGTTTCCTCTTTCGATACGCTGAGGCTAACAGGGTGTTTCCTGCTGTAGAGAACGAGCGTATGCCGACCGAGATTGGATGGCAGCGACGACCTACAATCATGCGAGGAAGTGAGCGTATTGAGTTCACGAGGAAGCTCATGCAGGCTGCTGGCGTTGCCCGTCGTGACATTAAGACTGATGCCTACGGTCGTAAACTTGTATTATAGTATGGCTGACAATGGCACGTGAGCGCAGGACATTCGAATTGGTTCAAGGGGGCTGGTTCAACCCTGACTCAACTGGCAAAACAGAATAACGAGGGTGACTGCAGGTAGCATGACGATAACCAAGTAGGCGTGGCATTCTATATATACTGCATTCCTTTGTTTCTAATCTAGCCTCATTCATCCTTCTTACTTGGTTGTCAATTTTGAACTTGTCAACATTCCATAACATCACCATCTTCACATCAATTTACGACCAACCATCATCAAATTCATCATCAATTGTGTCTTATTTGTTTTCGTCTTCGCCTCCCATCATGCATCCAGGCTTTTTAGTTATTCCGTGTACCCTGTCTCGATCCGACTACGAGGCTGTTCGTAACGCCCGTCACCATTACAGGGCAGATTCACCAAATCCTCCACCAAAACGAACCTTTCCTCGCCTCGCCAAAAAGCGAGCGTATGGTACATACAAACGATTGGATATGGTAAAGTGTGCCCTCACGGACGAGCTATAGGTGTTTGGCAATGAGCATGGCCACATATATGAACTCTCTCGCGTGACGAGATGGTACCACAAACTACCATAAACTACGCAAAACTCTTCAAAGTCTAGCACAAACAGCAGAAGTGGTCAGGTAAAATTGTCATAAAACCAGTTCGAGTACCAATTCCCTCCGACAACCATTTTGCGCTCCTCCTCTGTAGGCTCACTTGCAACCCCACAATCCAATAGCTCCGTCTGGTACGCAGTAACATTCACACGACCAAGCTGCTCAGCCTTGCCACCCGTAAGTGAGTCCATCACCGTGAGCGAAGTCTCAAATCCAGACCCAGCTTGAGCGCTATTAAGAACAAGAACAGATCGACTGATAGCTCCATAGCTCAGGGACCAGCAGGAGCCGCATAATGAAGAGTTTGGACCATCGACGCCTTCGTAGCCAGCTATTTGATACGTGACTTCACCTAGCTTCGCCCAGTCTTGACCTTCGACGATCCGGCCGCCTTTCCAGCATGCTAGCTCGGTGACGGAGGCGGTATCATCATCGTAGAATCCACTATATGTAACTATATAAATTAGCGAAAGAAAATGAGGCGTATAGTCTAGATCCCTTACCAGTTGTTGCGGTACTTAAAGACACGTAGGAAGTAATGGTGGCCAGCCTGGAGATGTACATCTTGAGGTCAAGATGAAGAGGCCAGATGTAAAACTCCAAAAAGGCTCAGTTGATCTTTTTAAAATTTCTTTTTAAAGAGATAAGTGATCCAGGAGCATAAAATCACCAGTGCAATTTTCTCCTCCTTCCTTTCCTGCTGATATGGGCTGTTGGCTGTTGGTTGTTGGTTACATGGCTGTAGCCGCTAAAGGGTCACAACCTGATAGACCCATGAGGCATAAACAGCGAGCCTATTAAATTCGTTCGATAGTTCAAGCGAACTCGCTACTGGTCCCGCCCGGACAATTGGAGCGATCTAGACTATCACGGACCCCTGATCGCTTTGACCACGTCTGATAACCTCGTATAGGCATGTCTTACAAATGACTGTTAGCGGGCATTTAAGCCTACTACCAACAACCAACAGGAGAATATTGACGAACGAGTTTCCATACGATGATATTGACTGATTCTGTCCCATAATGTTCATCTCAACTGGTTTCCCTTGTCCATCTTTGGACCCATAATGATGAGCTCTTCAACCTCGGGGGCCAGGGAAATGATACGACAACTCATTTTGCCTTCGAGGCACGGAAAACCAACTTACGCCCCCCGGTCCTTTTAAACTGGGCCGACTGGTTGAAGGTGAGTAGTCGTATAGAGTTTGGAACATATTTCAACCAATTTACTGGATACTATTTACATCAAACCCCAAATGTTGCAACAATAAGTATTTGCATCTCTAAAGGCTATGCTCTGATCTACTCATAATAATTGAAGTAGACCCGACAGCAGCATATGGCTCTTTATTTCTCTAGCAAAGCGCCTGTAGCGGTGAGCCTTGAGCCACCATCGCGAACAGCGTGCTGATGTTGAACCAACTGCATAAACCTCGCTTCTCTCATCACGTCGTATCCACAATGCGCTCAGCCTATTGAGACCCAGAATCAAAGCGCGATTCTGTCCTGCCTTTACGAAGAGCGGCTTTACTTGGTATAAATACCCTTTGCTAGTGCCTCGAACATGAATGAAAAAATCGTCCTTAAGCTCTCAGATTTACAAGCAACTCCTCGAGTCATCACCAACTTTCATCTGTCATATAATTAATCATGAAGTACTTCAATCATGCGTTCCTCGCACTTGCCTACGCCGCGTTGGCGTCTTCCGCAGCAACACCAGCGTCACCTGCCGCTGGCGCAGCAGCCATATGTGGCGATCTCGGCATTCTCAACATCGCACCAGGGGACCTGCCAGAGGGGGTAGAACCTTCTGACCTACGTCTCTGCGCCAACCATCCAATGGGCCGCAATCGAACCTTGGATCCTCTTGAAGGAGCATCCCTGGCCCCCATGGAAGAAGAGGACATAGATCCTGACACGACTGCTGCCCCTTCGGCCAGCCTGTTTGAAGAAAGGGCTTGTTACTACAAAGCTCCGTATGGATGCTCTCGGGGTTATTGCTGGAAACAGTGTGGAAAATCAAGGAGTGGCCAGTGGTGCTGGACTGCCTCCGGCATGGGAGGTGGTCCATGGAACAAATGTGACAAGTACGAAGACTGCGGAACAAACAGGCTCACCCATGCCTGTGGTAATAACTGTTGGGTCTCTCGCTCATGTGGATGCAGCTGCTAGTTTCAGTGTCCAAAGACAGAGAGTTCCAGGATTCTGATTAGCTAGAGTAGCCATAAATAAAAGCTGTTCTTCATCTCTGAAAGCGAGACCTGTTAGTAAATCTCGAAAGACTGGATCTTTCATATCAAACGTTCAATCACCAGGGAAGATGGATCTCCCCTGTTACTTCAACACTCTAGATTGTTCGCCATATCCCCCAATTCATCCTTAAAAATCTTAGCATGACCTTCATCCCCCTCTTTCAACGGATATTTCTTCCTATACTCCGCTATGTCCTTGACCCATCGCCCCCACTGCTCAGCTGCTTCTCCAGTACTATTTACTTTGGCAGTATCTTTGACGATGTCGACATAGACAACGGGCTTCTTTGATCCAACACCAACTAGCAATCGCGCGTTTGTCTCGATTGCTCTGGAATCGATGTTGGTGCTCCATTTGATCTTGCATACAAGTTGGAGGTCTGATGAACCTACGTGGGATTTGATGTTCCGTTGCGTATCAGTCTTGAGTTCCGTTCTGACGGCGACTTTACCAGTGCCAACTTGACAGACTCAAGCAGCCTTGTCATGCCACCGTCATAGTGAGCCAACGCGAATGGCGACAAGGAGATTTACATGGCAAGTAGACATCCCATCCGGGGTTCCCAACAAATCCATGTCGCTCCTGCACATTTCTATCAACCGCAAGCTTACCCACTATAACCTTTTACGCAGTCGATATCACAGTGGAGGGTAAGCCCTGTGAGTACTTCTGACGAGGTTCATGAGGTGATGCATTTCCCGAAGCAAAAGGCGTAGATAGAATGCTAGTACAACTGAGACAATTAATGTCTTGGAATGAAGCTTAGTCGACATCTTCTTGTGACAACATGTAATTATTGCATAAATAGGGCGGGCGAGGACCTAATAGTTTCAGACAAGTCTCGACACTTATACTAGAGCTACACCACAGGATAAAACCTATAACCATGGTGTCCTTTGACCGCTTGACAAGGTTTGTACTGGTTTGCTCACCTCCTAGCTGAAAATGGTACTAGGTCTTGGAAAGGTAGATAGGCTAGAAAAGAAGTTACCTACCGCTAGCAATAACAGCAATAATTAAGGCCAGGAAGTAATTAAATAAAAGAATAAATAAATATAGCTCTAATGCAGCATCTATTGAGATATAACATGTGATAGAACCGGCATGGCTAATTCTAACTATTTCCATACGTCGCGCCCGGGTTTGTTCCCGAGACATGGTGCTGTAGTGAAGAGCTGAGACTTCATGTCCAGAAGCGGGACAAGCCGCCGGAAGGGAACTAGTCAAACTATAGATCTACAGAGGATCGCAATTGGACGATAAACGAGCTATTTGCTGTGCAGCAGCAGCTTTAGCGCCTACTGCTACAGATAGTCGGTTTCTCTATTTACCTGGCTTTAAGCTTCGTATACTAACACCTATTATATAACCGAGGGTTCATATTAGAATTTGGCACCGACATAGCCTTAAAAAGAGATAGCCGTTAGATTGATCGCCTATTCACCCAGGTCTCACTTCAATGTGATAGAGCGATCCAGAATTGATTACCCCCCCTGCCAAAATCGTAAGATCTTCTTGGAATGGAACGCAAGGGTAGGTCGACGTGGTGACTTTCAGTTGCTCATGATCACATCCGTCCAAGCAAAGAACTGGGGAAATTTATATAACGCTGCTTTATACTTACCAAGATAACCCTTCTCCATTACACCTTCAACAATCACTTTATCTCATTTCCCAAGAACCACTTGGATTACAATGTCCGGCTTCTCTTCACTTCCCATCACCGGCATCAAAGCCGACGGCTAAGTCCATCCACGGCCTGAAATCAACGCTTGGGCAAGTAGTAACCCCATTCAACTCTCCCTCTACATCCGAGACTTGCAGATCTTCCACCGCCCAGGATAGCCTCTATCCATTCCATACCGATACCAAGTTTACAAACTGGAACTCTGATGGCGTCCGGTATTGGACATCGCTTGGATATACGCGATCTCGCACCTGAAACAGGCTCCTCTGGCACTGCTCCTCGTGAGCTTGTTCAGAAGTGCCTTACTGAGAAATACGGAGTCTTACGAAGAATTCTCCACAAGGTTGGTTCCACGCAGAAGATTGAAGGTCTCGATAATGACTATATGATTAATGTCATCTACAATCGATTCGCCTTGAACGGAATTAGTTACAGTATCCACTTCTTCATCGGCAAGGAAAGTGACATTTTCAAATCTCCCGCGGATTACAAGCTCAGCGTTGATTACATCGGCGGTATCCACACATTTTCCTCCGATTATTGGACTCGCGGCAACAAGAACGGCGTCAACTGCGAGAACTGCCAGAAGCAGCAAAAGATTCATCAGCTGTCGAAGGGCCAGGTCCCAGTCACTCTTGCGCTCCTGCAGCGAGCGCTGAACAAGGATGAGAGATGGGCTGCCATTAGCCATCTTGGAAAAGACCATGTTGTTGAATACATGGCTAAGCATCTCCATTGGAGAGCTGTCGCTGTGAGTATTCTTCTTTTCTCTTGGCCAAGCTGAACTGACAAAAGTGTGCTTCAGGTGCCAAATCAACTGCTTAAGACGGATGATCTGCCCGATCTCAAGGCTTTCTTCAAGGTTGGAAAGGCGGAGCATCCAGAAGATCCAGCTAAGTCATCCAAGTACTTTGGCTATGAACATCGATGGAAATTTATCAAGGATAAGCTTAGAGGAGCGAAGCCGGAGTAGATATAAGGGTGTCTGAGTGGGAAGTGATGTATAGCAGTCTAGACTCTGTTACAGGTCTATTAAGTCCAACATGTCTACACTTTAAAGGGTACCTAAAAGATTGGAATTAGATGGTACTAGGCATAGAAAAGCGGGATTTTAAATATACAGTGTATCTTCTGATACTGCTATTCCAGAAAGGCTGGGGTGAGTAGGAATGCTACTACTGCGAAGGTTTCGTTGATGCTGTGTAATGCTGAGATAGCTATGGCAACGGCGAGGTCGATTGCTGAAGGTTTGGGGAAGACGAAACGCTTGTATTCTGGTATAGAGCCTTGCCCTTGAGCAAAGTAGACAATTCACTCTCCGCACCACGCATACAAATGGACTTCAAGGGCCACTATAGCATTTGAATGGATGTGACTTCTATTCGATGAAATGGACATCGCCCCCCCTTATAAACAACGTGTGCCCTTCTCTTAGTAACAGGCTTCAGTATCGCAATGCCACCATTCCAACCTAGGGACCTCTCCAGCTGAGAACGGAGAAGACGGAAGATCCCCATCCAGAAAGCTTCCAACAAGCCCTGCATAATAGCCTGCGTACTGAAACAAGTGTCCGTGGCCACTGCTCGGGAACATGACAAAGTTGGCACTGGAGAGTTGTCTCGCAAGAACGAAAGAATTCTGCGTCGGGACAATAAGATCGTTATCGCCGCAAGTAACAAGCGCATCCTTCTGAATGGTTTGTAAAAGAGCATACGGAAGAGGATCTGCATCCCAGGAAAGGTACGCCTGAGTCAGATTGAGAAGAGGCTTTCCGGTAGTAAACAGTGCGATCTCGGGTTCTCCATCCTTCCCAGCGACGTCAGCTCTTGATGAAGTACTCCTATTGAACCACGAGGCGCCTTCGTCTCCTGTAGTGAGAAGAAAGAAAGCGTCGATGGTGGCTGGGCCAGGAGTGGGGCTGAAGACAGTAGACTGGACCTCATTCATAGGGCGGACCAAGCCAGGTCCAAGACTAGGGCCCGTACCAGCGAGGACCAATTTACGAATGATATCAGGAGAATCAAGGACAAGTTGTTGCGCGACATATCCTCCCATCGAGAAGCCCAAAACGTCAACTTCCTCGACACTAAGCTTTAGGAGCAAAACGTTGAGAAAGGCGAGGAGATTGATTGCAAAGCCCTTGATACTTGTCGCAACGGGTCCTCTGCTATGACCGAGGCCAGCGTAGTCGTAGGTGATCAGCTGACGGCCTGTTGCAGTCAGATTATTGATCAAGTCAGGATCCCAGGTATCAATGGTAGATCGGACGTGGTTGAGCATGAGGAGTGGAGGCTGAGAAATGTTCGACTTGCCGATGAGACGATAGGCGAAATCGATCCCATCAGCAGTAAGGAACAAAGTCTTTGCAGTTTCTTGAGTGGACATGTTGTAGATGTTCCTCTAGTGGGAAAGGTGAAGGAATTTGTTCTATCAGATAGCAGACATATTGTTCGGGTTAAATACAATTCATGGGCCTCCTCTGCCCCACCCGCTAGACTCTTTCCTTAGCTACTTCTTTAAACCAGTTTTGTAATATTTCATTTCCGCGTGGGTGCATTTACATTGGAGCTGTGAGCTGAAAGTCAGATGCGGGTAAGACGCCGCTTGCCGATATGCAGCAACATGTAGCCAGAAACGGGATTCTCACTAAGCGTATCAGTAATCATGTCGATTTTAGAGCAGTGTTCGGTGTATTTACCTAACAAGTAGTAGAAATGTTATCTTGGTCCAAAAATTATATTAAAATATGAAGCTTTATTTATATCTCTGTAAGGTTTGGAAAGAGCTGTTTTTTATAACTCTGGTAAACTTATTCTTGGTCCACCTAAGTTTTGCCATTACGCCCAGACTTATCGCAAAGCAATGGAGTATGGGAGCGGGGACTGTTTAGCTTTGTATAAGTACACTATCAACTTCGCATGTATAAGCCATTAGATAATTTACACCGAGAAAGATCAGGCCAAGAAACAATAGTATTGACTGTAAACTCTAAACTAGACTCGAAATATGACTATAGCTGCTTTCTAGGTCCAACTATCTCTCAGCCTCAGCAACCTTTGTCAAGAACCCAGTCTTGATATCATATGCTAAGCCCATAATCTGGGTGCCCGGAATGATGAATGGACAATCTCGAAGGAACGTAACATCATGGTTGAGACTCTTTTCGATTCTACCCTCATTTAGTGTTGCTTTATCTAAAGAGCATGATTAAAACTTACGACCCTTCATCTATCTCACCATAGCGAGATTTGCCAATGGCTGTCTCTTCCTCAGGTGCAATCTTGAGCATTGCCGTTCTAATGTCTGCATCGCTATAATGCGACATACCACAGTCTATTCCACAAAAGATCAGTAATGAGCATAGTGCTCTCAGTGAAACAGGCACATGTTCCTACCGTTGTGGTGAACTACCAGAATTGTTTTGGCGGCTCCGATTGTTTGCAAGGCAGAGATAGTTCTGACGGCATCTATAGCCCGCCCTCCTGCATTTCTAATCATGGTAACACGGCCACCAAAGCTTGCGTCAAGACCGAATATCTTGTAGGGATTCAAGCGGGGGTCGGAACAGCTGATAATAATGAAACCTGGGCGGACAGGTTTGAGCGCTACTTTTAAGTCGGGCAGTGGTTGATGGGTCCTGGCCAGCTCGCTACGGATTGGCCATTAAATTGGGTCCCGTGTGTGGGCTGGAAAGGTTTCACATACTTGTTCCTGCGGAGGAGCTCTTCAAAGGCATCGTGTTGGTTCATTTTGGTTGACGGAATACTCGAGAGTAGTGCTTAATGTAAAAGGTAAACTCTTGAGTATCAATCAGCAAGTAGTATTCGGAGCAGTAGAATTAAAAGAGGGCGACTGCTAGTTATATATAAGGTAATAAGATAGTGTTTAAATGTCTGGGCTAATCATCACTTGGAGTGAATCTTTCTCTCATATAGCATCTACGTACTGTAACATCACCGTCTGTGTAACTTAGTAATCGTTATTATTATCCCGAGGTGACCGAGCATATAAAATGGTGCCGAATTTAATAAGTAATCCAATGCTGACAATGCATTTACGGTCAGCGCTAGTTCTACCTGTTGGCCAGTCATGACATCACTCTACACGCGCCAGTCAGTCCTGGAATGCCGCAATATCCGCAAATCCGAATAATCATTAGTCTCCAGTACCGCAAAATCACCGCTTTACCGCAAGTCCTACTAATGATGCTTCTTCGTATTACTATTCAGCCCTATTTCTTCGCATATAGTCCCTTGATAATCTGCCTCGGCATTGTTGACCGAGAGCATTTCCCGGATTGGCTAGCTGCTTGGCCATTGCATTACATGACGGGTAGTAAGAGGGAAATCGTGGGCGTTTACTGGATTTAACAACAAAAGACGGCTCACACATTCTCCTTCCTTAAGAGAAGACAGATAGCTTATTCAGCGGGTAAAGTGGCTATTAAGCCGAGACTCAGTGAGCTTTATGGAAGTGTAAACATTTACTACCTTTTACTACCCTTTACAACAGAGCATCATTATCATCTCCACTGCACTGCGAAATGACTGTATCCACAATTTTGGTGATTGGCGGCACTGGCGCACAAGGCATGCCTGTTGTTCGAGGATTGGTTTTTGATGGCCGTTACGCTGTCAAGGTTCTGGCACGAGACACACAATCTCCTCGCGCTCAAAAACTTGCGTCCATAAGTCCAAAAGTCGAAATACTTGAGGGACTCTTCACATCCGAAATCGACCTCATCAATGGCCTACAAGGCTCTCCGGATCATTTCTCAACATCGATGGCTTCACCATTGGCAAAAAGGCAGAAATGATGGTAAAGGCAGGATAACGAAATGGCTGCAGGCCCAACATCGCCACAACAAAGCACAGGCCTTCTACAACATGACTATGACGATCTTTACGACGGGGACATATATCGAGATGGCTATTAGTGGTGGAAATCCCATGGCGCCGCAAGTCGTGACACAAAAAAGCTTGGACGATAGTAAACCTTGTTCGAATTAAGCTCGACTTGAGTAACTCAGATATTTGACATTCCAGGTATAAATATCCCAACCCTTCCTCACCAGTAGCTCCGGATTCCTCTTCCAACATTCAGCAGACCCCACTCAACATCATGGAGTCCAACATCCCTTTCGAGAAGCTTCCAGCAGAGCTCATAACCATTATCCTGAGTACTACCAACTCCCCTGCGGATATCCAATCCATAGTTCGCGCCGACCCCTACATTTAGCGTATTTTCCTTCAACACAAGCATTCTATCCTCCGGCCTTTTATACAAGATCTTGTTTCTCAGTATACACGTCCATATCTTACGCATTTAGCCATGGCATGTCGCCTACGCGCCATCGAGCGCAAATTCTATGCACAGAGCCGGGATCAAGTTGAAAAGGTGGTGAAGCCAATCTTAACATCATCACAAGAACCATTTTCAGTAACGCAGTTCAATCTAGGTCCCATGTCTGAAGTTTATCACCTGCATCGCGAGACGGACGTTTCTGTAGTACATTACTCAAAAGAGGCTTGGGAAATGACACAGGATATGGCAGCTAGAGAGGCAGAGAAAGATCTTCCCAAGCTTCCCTTGTCTTTACCACTTTCGGAAACAGAAGGTCAACAGATGCAAGAGGCATATCTACTGTTCGAAGCATTCCGACATAGTCTCTGTTTCAGAACCTCCTTTTTGCAACACTATGATAGTGGGGAACCTGCAAGCTCATTCCATATTCCCTGGAAATTCTACTACCAAGATAAGCTCCTGTGTATCAGGGCTTTTCAGGCAATCTTCGTATTCTTATTCAAAGAACATGAGAAGCTCTTGAATCGGATCGATGATCGCATTACAGGTCCAGCCTGTCTCTCCCGGATTGAGAACAGCGATACGGATTGGCGAATACAAAGACGACCATTTCTACAGAGAGGCCAACGTGATAGCCTCCAATTCATAGCCTATCTTTGCTCACAAGGATACCATCCGCTACTGAGTATCCAAGATAGGAACAATATTTCACAAGAAGAACACATTCTGTTCTTGTACAGGCGATACCAGGCGCTTAAGGGAGACCTCCGCAATTGTCCGATGGTGGTGGGTGCAGATCTGGAATATTCACTCAAGACACTTTGTTGTGATACGACAAGCGGGGCATATATGTGGGATATGGAGAGGTTGTCGCAGCTTGGAGAAGAATTGGTGTGGCTTGCAACTGATCTCAGAGATGAATTCTATTGGCCACCTCTATCGCAATCTAACTTGACACCTATTCTTACGCCCAAGAGAAGTGTTCAGAATGCAAGTAAACTCCCGCACAATCAGCACCACCGAGAATATCCAAGTTTAGAGATGCGACGGAGTTTCGAACATCATTCTGCATAGTATCCGGACCACAAACGTATACCCCAAGCGAGTCGGTCGATGGCATGCCGTTTAACACTCCTTTCAGAATTCCTGGCAAGTCGGGTCGACCATGTAGTTCGTCAAATGAGACCAGACTTTCTGACGCTCTTTCACTTCCCGACTCTTTGTTGCCAGGCACGAAGCTACTGTTTGATGGGAGGCTTGATTCTGCTATGGCTCCACCGGTGCGATGAACCTGCACTTGCAAGCCCGAGATCATTTTGTCTGAGTACTTGAGCAACGTTTCGCTCACAACTTGTCGATACCAGCTGCAGCTCTCAACATCTCGACTTGCTAGTATCACACGGAGTGATGAAAACGGAGATCCCTCTCTTTGGCCTTCTTTGCAGCCTTCATCGCTCTGACCTGTTTTAGTTGCGATATACTGCTCGATGAAAGGCAACGTCCATCCAGCCCCTGACCCTCCCGCAATGACAACGAGATTGTTGCTGTTCACGTAAGCCTGTGTATTGATGCCCCCGTATGGTCCATCAACCAGCACTGAGACCTGAGCTCCTGGGTTCTGCAAGGCATACTCATATAGCTTTGCAGTAAAGCCTTGGTGTTTCTTGAGATAAAAGACAAGGAATGACTGGCCATCTGGGGATGTTGCTGGTAAGGAGCAAATGGTAAATGGGTGCGCTGACAAGGCTTGTGTAAGTCCAAAACCAGTGAAGCGCAGGAAGCAGTGCTGTCCTATTTCCCATGTAAAGTTTGCAGGAATAGTAACACGCACGAAACCGTTGTCTTCTACTTTGACATGGGCCTTTGTTCGAACACCATACTCAAAGCAGGTTCGGAGCCAGGGGTAGACGTAGCAAGGAACATATACAGCAGCTGTTCCTATGAAATAGTGCCTGCAATTGAGAGTCAGTGTCAGTGACAGACAAGAATGGACATGAAAGGTTTACCAAGATGTTAGGGTATAGTCGCAGTGCCAAAAGAAAGTAAGCATGAATATGACAACAGCAAAGAAGTGCGTCGCCTTGAAGAATTCATATCCCAGCAACTTTCTAGTTCCCATATCAGCCAGTAGTCAAAGGTCAGGTATTCAGGTATGCTTACCGAATGGCACTATGAGACGCAAAGGTAAGCCAGGCTTGAAAGACCAAGGCGACGATGCCAGTCCAATAGAACAAAAGGCTCATCTTGAAATGCATCTGCATATCATGAAATCTGATATGATAGACAATAAACGGGAATGTGTGCAAGAGAGCCAGTATGAAAAAGGCGTAAGCGATCCATCGATGGAATACTTGGAGTCTCTCGTGTGAGACGCCTGTTAGTAAGGTAATCCAGTTTGTCTTGGTTGCCGTAGCACTGTCACTCGTCAGCAGGGAATGAGGAGGGTAGGGTACGTGAGGCAGGACTGACAATACAAAGGGCATGCAACCCAAAGCCAACCATCCTGATCTTGTTCCTAATGGTGGTGAGCCACCAAAATCTAGCGAGGGCCAATAGTACGGCTGAGGAATTAAGTCCATGCCTGTCGCATATTAACTTTTCGCTCTAGCTTGTTACTCTTTGGCTCACTTACAGAAAAAGAAGATTGTTCCAGTAAGTCCAAGTAAAAGCACTCCAACAGGAGCCGAGTTGAACCCAAGTGATGCGACATGGAATCCACGATATGAGAGATATCTGATGACGGCGATAAGCATGCGCCAAGGCCTAGGCCCTCGGAATCTCGGAAGGGCAAGGCCAAGAATGTAGTAGGATACTAAGTGACCAATTGTGAATAGTCCAATGCCAGTCATGAAGAAGGCTACTGTTGGTAGAGCGTAGACGTGGTCCGCGATGTACCTTCTTAACGTTAGATAATATGTCCTAATGAGGTGTCTAGTCACTTTGAAGGGCTTGAGCTTACCAAAAATGCCATCTTTTCATATACCAGGAACATTGCGCTTCGGTGAAGCCATCACAGGTGAATACACGACTCCCAGTCAACTGAACTGGGGGCGTGAGCCAAGCTGCGGAGTCCATGTACGATCGATTGATATTAAGGTGTTGTCAGTGAGTTGATGAAAGAACAAATCCCCAAAACGATATCTGTGAAGGGTTGTTGTGAGGGATGGCTATGTGTTGAAGGCTTCACAGGAGAGGTGATTTGCTCTGCCGTCCACGAGTCTAAGATATATCGATTCTAAGGCGGCGAAAGCGATATGGAGAATTTTATGAAAAGGATTCAAGTAACAGATGGCCAGGGCATGATCTATTACTCGCCTGGCGAATATAAAGCGATGTAGATATGCATTACCCTTGACCAAGTAACTGCTTTTATCATTAACAAGGGTTTCGTGCCGAGTTCCGTAAGCATTAATTCTAATTGGCTGATCTCTCAATAAAACATCAAATATTTCCACCCCATCATCGCATAAAACGGCACTTGAGTAAGTTTGAGCAGGCTTGAGCAAGTTAATCCGCGGCGATAAGATTATTCCCGACCCCACTATATCTGCTACCACGATGATATAAGCTAAGATGAAGTAGTGTCGTTTGCACCTCTGTCTACAAGCAGGTTACTATCTCGTTACAAAAAATGAAAATGGACATGACTACTTCGACGGGCAGTTCTATGCCCATGTCAACTTCCAGCGCCGGCGCTATGGATATGGAGCAAATGAACATGGTCTTCTTCACTTCTACCAAGACACTCCTCTGGACAAAGTCCTTCGCACCCGAAACAACGGGACAATATGCAGGTGTTTGCATTTTCCTCATTGCCTTCGCCACTATCTTGCGCATGCTGCTTGCTATACGCGTCAACTTTTACGGCATCAGAGATGGCGTCAGGCGGAGGCGCACCAAAGGCCTGCTGGCAGAGCACCGAACTAGTGAGATTGGCCCTCGGCCGTGGAGAGCGAATGAGGCTATGATGCTGGGAGCGATAGATGTCGGTATTGCGGGCGTGAGCTATTTGCTGTAAGTGGTTCTACATACCGTCAGATTACTAAGAGACTGACTAGTGTGTAGGATGCTCGCAGTTATGACCATGAATGTTGGCTATTTCCTTTCGATATTGGCTGGGGTATTTGTTGGTAGTGTCATCTGTAGCCGCTTTTCGGTAAACTCCGACCTGCATTAGACTCGACCTTTATAAACTAGGAATTACAAGAGCACTAGAATTTTAATAAGATCTTCTTAAACCAATATATAGATGCTACAGGAGTTAACTCCTACCTTCTTAATGCCACACTCGAGATAATTTGGATCACCCGAAATTCCACTCATGCCTCCCGTTACATACGTCATCACGCCGTGTTTCACAGCCTTATTTACATTAAATATCTTTCTACTTTGAGTAAAGCAATCCTTGTTCGCTATAAGGTGCCTTGCGTCTTTGTCCATATATCTTACCCGTTATAATCCTCGCAATCTGTCTAAAAAACCACCTCAGCGTTCTTCGTCAACCAAAGACAAAGACTGGCAAGGGACCTTGGAAGTCCTCGATTGACTATTATGGCGACCTCTCAACCACGCTCTTCAGGTCTGCGTACATGCCGCATCTCTCAATGTCTCGACAATTCCGTCGTTTGCAAACCCGATTCTCTTCAGACATCTTATATCCCCGCACAGCGAAGCCAATCCCTGCAAGGATTCCTTCTACCTTGTGAATCGCGATTTCGGGGCCCACAAGCTCCTGGCGGATGAGGCATTCTAGATCATAGGCGTGATTGACTTTGACGGCGTCATGGCGGCACCTATCGAGGTCGCCGCCCATTATCCTGTCTTGACAGGGTTGAACCGAGAGCTCCCGGTAGGTGTTCAGACCAGACCGACCGCAATCGGGCGCATCAAGAGAACAGAGCCAAAGCTCAGGGAATACAAGGAAATGCTGGAGGCCGCCGAAGGAAAAAATGGGGAACAACGACAGTGGAGCTACACCTATCGCTGATCTACTGTTGTTGGATGCTGCGAGTGTGTTCCAGAACCAGGTGAGATATCAAGGCCACCAAGTCTTTGTTAACAATCAGTGAATGGAAGGGCGCCTGAACCTCATCCGAGGGTATTTCGAGCCCAATGCTTCTACATCTACATAAAGGAACTATTGCAAGTTTCTCACTGTGCGAGGGCGGTTGGGTTGGCTCGGTCAAGTAAAAACTCATGTTCAAAACAGTATACTAAGGTCTAGGTAACGCACACGCGAAAGTGCCAGTTATACCTCAAGGCTCATTGTACCCAAAGTGAAAACAGCATAACTCTAACAGCGCTCGATAATTGGGTCCGCATCCTACCATTATAAATATAATATTAGGCTCACGATTGCATCTTGGGCAGGTGAATTTGGGGTAAGACTAACCAGCTTGCTGCCGAGATATGACCAAGGCACCTTATGCTCCCAAACCCCGCGCATCCAGGCATTCTGATTGGGGCAGTTCTGAAACTGTCCTACCGCATCGGTAGTATAGACGCATGTTGGAGTGTATGACTAAAGAAGTAGTTGGTCAGTCAGTAGCCCAATTCCGGAGCATAAAGGCAGCAAACAGGGCCTCTTACAGTACAGTTCATCGTGAACGCAGTCCCGTCAAAGAATGGCTGATTTCCAGCACAAGCATCAGACCCAAGGAACAAGGCCTCGGGCGTGAGCCAGCCCTTCTGAAGCGTTGTATACCACATCTCGGTGAAACGCCAACCACAATCGTCAACCTTGCCAAATGAGTAAGTGTTCCCATCGTGGACCCAATACTGGTCGCAAGAGTTATTCGAGTCAAGGCCAGTGCAGTTAACAAGCTTATCACCCGCGCTCGAAGCCATCTGAACCGGGTCAGTACTGTACTGTTTCGTCAAGAAGATGCCGTTTGCTTGTAACGCGCTGCTGTAGATATAGTTGACCAGATTCTTGTAAATACCATCCATCTGAGCCGTCAAAGAAGTCAGCCCACGCTGTGTAAAGCCTCCCTCTTTCGTGAGCGCAAGGAACTGGGTGACGTTGGCCTGAGCCGTCTTGATAGCCGTACCAAGCGTTCCCTGATAATCCTTTACCTGACTAGACAGTGAAGCCGACAGATCCGCGATCTGCATTGACTCTTGCAGGTAGTTGTTGGAATGCTTGTTGCCGAGCCAGGTGATGATACCACCGCCTTGAGCTGCAAGGCCTTGAATTCCAGCAAGAATCATTTTCGACTGCCAGTTTCCTAAAAGCTCCTTGGTAGCTCCAAACTCGCCGACGGTGGCTCCAAGGATAACAGCAATGAGATTCTTGCTGACCTTTGCCTCCTTGGGTGGGTTCACGGTGTAGACAATATCACCGATCTGGCCAGCTGCCAGGGAGACAGAGTTACTCAGCGCTTGGCTATACTGAGTGAAGAACTGGTGAATGGCGTAAATGTTCCAAAGAGCATAGAACTGCTGCTGAGAGTCGAAGTCACCATTGGTGTCAATAGGTGGACATGTATCAACGGTGATTTCATCACAGGTGAGACCGGGATACCTGTTGTTCTTGAGGAAACACTGAGCAAAGCCGAGAGATCCGCAAGAAGCTTCGTTGGTGGCCCACCAGTCTATCAGATACTCTTCAACTTCAAGCTCGACCCAGCATTCTGGAATGAGGGCAGTTGGAGCCTTGGGTGCGCACTTGGGAAGGGACTTGAGTATTACGGTGGTGTTCTTCTGAGCTAGAGCCTGGAAGACAAGTGTACTTCCCATAAAAAGGGTCGTGAGAAAATTGAAGCGAGCCATGATAAATGATACAGTAATATTGGGATTTTGTTTTTAAGAGTGCGAATGAATGATTGAATTGGTCTGACGATTACTTTTCCTATGGCTGAACCGGCTACCTTTTATGAAAGACAAGAGGGCCGCTGAGTTATAATCATGTAAGTGATATAGGCGTTATCACGGATGCCCGGTGTTGTAATCATCCTACTTTGTCATTTTGAGTTTGTTCTAATAACAGATCATGATCAGGTATAGATAGATGAAGGATTGTTTAATGTTATTATTAAAGCTGGTGCACGGACTAATTCACCAGCACGTGGGCTTGTACAGTTGTGTTATTTGTGGACTCTTGAAGTCTATTCAATGTGAAACGCATACGGCTGAATCGATCACCGAGGCATACCAGATAAAGCGAGTAATAAGCTTAGTATGCAACAAACCTAAAGTCTACATCATTTGAATACGCCTGATTCTCTCACCGATCGAAAGTTAGATACTCCGATGATTCCGGTACCTTGTCACGCGGCCAGTTCTTGAGTTGACTTGAGAACCGGCAAGATTTACATAATATATAAATTGCATACTCTGATCAATTGGCATACATAATTGGCTCTCATATCAACTCATTCTACATATCTTACACCTGCCAGCTTTACTAAATCATAACTCAAAGACTTCAGCATCCGCATCATGCGCATTATCAACCCTTCTCTCTGCCTCCTCTCTGCCGCCATGCTTGGCTCTGTCGGAGCCGACCGCGACTGCTGCTACGTCTGGCAAGGCGACGAGGGTATCGTACAGCAACTCCACGTCTCCTGGACCGCAAGCTCTCAAACCGCCACCTGCAAGATAGCAGGTTGGGGAACAGACACCAAATGTTCGGTCGAGACCTCTGTCGTCGACAATGCGTGGCTCAAAGCAAATGCGACAGTCTCCTTCAAGGAGCCCAATGTGTTTCACTTTTCGTTCGGAATGAACAATAACGACTGCGACTTTCTGGACGATGATAAAGTTGCTCGCTTTTGGGACTCTTATCTCTTTGCGAGCTTTACGTATTTAACTCAGAAGGACGTTTGCCCGGATGGTGGAGTTTTCTAGGTGTGGGGTTATTTACAGCAGCTAAGTTGTACACGGCTAACACCTTTCTAGACTTCATAGCTCCTTCTTGTCAGGTGCACTACTCACCTAGTCAAGGACTAGTCTTTAATAGCCAAGAGCCATTGTTATGAAGATTATCTGTCTATATATAAACCCGAGAGATCTCGCTGTTGAATAGACCTTCTATCTTAGAGCATCGCCGAATTAGATGCTGTTTCATTACCAATCCACAGCTCTTGTGCATTGTCCCGAAAGAGCTTGTTCCTCAGCTCTGTTCTTTCGCCTGTCAAGTCAAGTAGATGTGAGGTCCAAAGCTTAATATCCAACCCCTCAAATCTGGTATGCGGCCAGTCTGAGGCATACACGAGTCGAGACGGCGCTGCTTTGGAGATTTCAAGTATAATAGGATCAAGGTCAGTGTATAATGGCCCCGGAGCTTGGGAAAGGCGATAAACGGCGGACACTTTTACCCAAGTGTTACCTCCCTTTAGGAGTCGCAACATCGAGTCGAATCCAGACAAAGTGTGCGGGTCGAGAGCAGTCCCAGATCCGTTAGACTTTGGGATATCTGGGTGGCCGAGATGGTCGATAACGACTTTGACTCCCAGAGTAGGAATCACGGGCTCAATGGTTGGTATATCCTTCATAGCGATATAAATCTGCAAAACCCAGGAAAAAGGCCGGATTGCATCTGCATACCGCTGCATCATATCTCTGAGCTCTTTGGCTGGCGGTGCATCACCCGTCGACTGAAAGTTCAACCGCACACCACGAACGCCCAGATCGTTCCATTCCTGAAGCTGTGCAGCTGATGTGTTGGCCACGTCAAACACAATAACACCGAGGGCTCTGTTCGGCCCGAATGCCTTGAGAGTATCAATGAGCAAGGTATTGTCATTTCCGTAGACGGACGGCTGAATCAGAACCATGTGTGAGCAGCCGAGCCGAGTTTCTTCGATAGTGGCATCCCAGGCTGTGTATGTACCGAACTCGTATGAGCCCGGAATAGGCGGAAAACGAATTGGGTCCAGTACGTGGAGGTGAGAGTCCCAAGAGCCATTTGGCATTCGGCTGTCTGGCTTGGAGCTGCATACATTTGAAGACGAGGTGACTCGAGCCAAGACTTGGGAGATAAACAAACAATTTGCGACAAATAAATGGATCAGCATATTTTTAGGATTGTACGTGGTGAATGCAGCTCAAAGTATATTGAGGTGATGGAGCGGTGACCTCGAGATTCTGAGAACGGCAACGCACGAGGTATTAAATATGCATCAGTCAGCGTAGCAATGACCCGTGTAGATCCATTGTTCCAAGCCCGAGCCGTGGCCCACTGCCGTTAAATAGAGTTGATCTTGGCGGCAGTTATATTTCGCGAAAAACAGTGGGGGATCTCCACGGTAGTTGATGGCGGGGTCTAGATTTGTCTCCCGGCCACTGCAGGGGCAACGATGCCTATAAAATCATGGCACTTTATCAGCATCACATTCTGAGCAGTGTCGACATCCCTGCACCTAGAGCGAGCTGCGGCTGCGGCTAATGAAAAACCCAAATCTGACGTCAGGTGGTATGGCAACCTTATGATTCCGCAGCACGGCGGTGATCGCTATGCTTCATTCATAGTGTTAATTACAGTCAGATACTGAGAAGTCGATTTCAACCCAGAACTCAACTCTATAGGTTCTGGAGCTTCGTGTGAAATATGTGCTCAAAACCTAGTTTGATTGGTGTTCTTGTTCTCTTCATTGGAACATCGCAGCTTGATTTTTGGATCGATACGCAAAACTCAAATGATGGAGCTGGCAATCGTGGAAGTGCATTATTGGTAAGGTCAGTAAACAGCGAAGTTTCGGAAAATAGTCTCTCTTATATCGTGACTTGTGTAATGATGTGCATTACTAGCTGATAGACCAGGTAGTTTACTTGTTCGAGAGATGTTCGGCCTAGGTTATCGTAGCTGACCGTTTCTCACCCGCGACCCTCCGGTTGTGGGGTTACGGGGTCAAGCAGGTGATTGGCCGGATAAGAACAGCTTATCTACTGGCTGAGGACTGACTGTAGCTTCTTTCTCTTCATGCAACGCTAGTACCTTTGTCAGATCAGACTCGGGTACCGCAAGCGAGATGTCTTTGGAATCTTCCAAATCTGTCATAAGATTTCTTGATTACATCTTGGTTCCAGGTGGCGAGCTGACCTGACTAATCTCAATCTAAGGCTGAGCCCAAGAAGATGCATTAATAATTCGCTGGATACAAAAGATCTTTCTTAGAGACGACTACCCCACATGACTAGTCCAGAAACTGTACGGCACTCTCCGTTAGTTTTCAGCCCTAAATTGCTGACCTCGACCCCATGTGCCGATATAAGAATCCTGCTCGGTAATCACTGACCCTCTGAGACTGCCGTACATCCTCCCTCCTCATGGCGACCAATCAGTCTCCTCCCCTCGTTCCTGCAGGGCCCTTGCTCGTCCCCGTCCAACTGATCCCACGACGAAACGCGCGATCCAAGCAGCGCTTTCATCGCCTCAGCAAGCCCAAAGTCCGCAGTGGTTGCTTGACCTGCAAGACACGTCGCGTCAAGTGTGACGAGGGCAAACCAGCGTGTGCGCGGTGTATTCGCGGAGATTTTGTATGCGATGGCTATGAGACGAAGCCTACAAAGCATGAGACTGTCCTGGTGCCATCATCTCAGGTTGTGCCGATAAAGTTCTTGCCGCTTGCTCCGTCAACGTTGCCTGGGCTCGATGGGCATAGTGTACCGTATCTCGATGCCTTCCGGTATCACGTGGCCCCAGAGCTTTCTGGTAGTTTTTACATGGATTTCTGCGAGGGGACGATTCTTACTGGTGTGCACCAGGATGACTCCATTCGTCAGCTGGTGCTAGCACTTGGCGCCTTAACCCTTGCCATCGCTGATGACGCGCGGGATACACAACAGTCTATTGTCCAATCGAAACCTTCGCCTCTTAAGGTTTGGGGCCCAAGCAGTGTCAAGAACAGAAATCACGCTGCTTCGCTCAAGCATTACCTCAAGGGTGTCCAAGGTCTCCGTGAGCGATTAAAGCTCGACCCAGCGCACGTCTCTGTACGGACCATGACGGTCATGACGATTCTGATGGCCTTGTTTGAGATCTTGCAGGGGAATCATCGGTCGGTGGACAGTATACTGAAAAGTGTGACTGCTCTTCTGAACGAACATCTTGCGCATCAAAGGAGCACAGAAGGCAGTAAGGATGAGATCACGTCGGTTCAACATACATTCCTCTGCTTTTCTATGATGTGTCAATACTCACGACAAATCATATCGGCCATACCGATCTACATGCAGATAAAGACAGTGTCTGCCACAGAACCGCCAGTATTCGGGGTAGACTTACCAAAGTCGCTTCTTGGTCGGTGGAGGTTGTTCAACAGTGCTATGATGGCGTATGTAGGACAGGCCCATGATGTAGTGGCACTGACAGACACGGAATTCATCAAGTCATTCCATCAACGTGGCCGAATTCTGTATAAACAAGCTTTGTCGTGGGGTGAAGTGATCCGGGCCTATCTTAAGAGTAACCTTGACGAGGAACATCTTCACCGCCTGAAGCTATTGGAGATACACTGCGTCATAGCAGAGATTCACCTAGATTGTATTCTTGTACCATGCGACTTGTCATATGATCGGTACGAGAAGACATTCAAAGCTCTGCTTGACGATTGCACGGCGTGGTTGAAGCAGCAGGTACGCAATGGCGTTCCTCGTCATATCACTTTGGGAGAGGGTATACTGCTTCCTCTGTCGGGTATTGTCCGCCTATGTCGAGTCCACGATGTCCGCATGGAGGCGCTCTATCTCATGCAAAGTGTCACCTGGCAGGAAGGTGCTTGGGATCCTCAATTTCTCGCTCTGGGAGAGCTTGGTACCGTGGTGATGGAGGAGCGGGGGAGGGAAGAGAGTGGGTTTATACCGGCGTCTTCGAGGTGGCTTTGGGTGAGTAACGTGGATGGGGAAAGCGAAGGTGGCGATCCTCATGGCTTCTACGTTTCCAGGTTCTTGGATGAGAATGGACAGCCTGTTATACGTGCGATACCATACGACAGCGCATGGTGGGACGAGGTATGTGCTATTTCAGGTTGTGAGAAGGACCATGCTTCAAGATCAAGAGAGGTGTTTCAAGGTGTCAAGGCTAGATAGGTGCACCTAGTGGATTATACAAAATACTAATGTTCGGATAAGTCTGGGAAGTATCTGGGATGCGGATTATGATGGATGCTTGTATCAAATAACAAAAGACTGTATTTCTCATAACCTTCAGCAGGTATTGTCAAACGTTCAGGCCCACCGTGTTTCAGAACTTTTGCCAGCTGCTAGTAATTATGGAATGACTGACTTGAGCGACATGTGGTCAGAGGATGAGGAGTCTGTTATCAGAACAAAGGGCAACAAAGTTATGGTGGAGTGGTGTCACCCTTGTGAGAACCGTTTAGATCGTGAACAGTCCGTTTAGCTGCAAATGGCTGTACTGCCCGCATCAAAGAACATGTCATATTCTGCTCCAATATTAAAAGAACAAAGCCGCCGTGTTTTTAACAAATGCAGAGTTCCAAGTGACAGGTAGCTAAAAATATAATTATTCAAAGACCTTCTGCATTAAAGTATTTTGCTTCTTTATCTTTTTACAATCACTGCAGCATATCTACACCCGTTCATCCATCCCTCTTCTATACTTCCCTTTACTAAAGTCTATTGAACGACTTACAAAATGTCAACTCACCACTATCTCAATCCCATCACCGCGGCTCAACGCTTTATGCCATATGAGCTTGGACGTCAGTTCCAGCGCTTCCATGACGACCATCCCGAGCTGCTTACCATGCTCACAGAAGAGGACTGGCGTTGGATTATCGAAGTATGCTCAAAGACAAGACCTCAGCCGGGCGAGGAACGACACCCTGATGAGTGGACTGGTAGCACAGAGTCAATAAGTAGTGTGCTGCCCCGTTGGCGTAGGTTTATGAGAGCTAAACTTCCCTATACGGGTTTTATGATCGAACGCTCCACGATTGGTAGACGCGCAAGATGCAAGGATAAGCGGTGCCAGATTCCCGGGAGGAACCCGGACGATGATTTTAAGCCTGAAGGACAGGATGTGGATCAGGAGGAAACCACCGAGATGAATCAGAACGCTGGGAATGACGACACATATGAAGTTGACTCTTAAGGGGAGGGAGTAGATCAGTAGGAAAGTTCCAAAACGGATTATCAAGCTGAGCGGCACATCGACTACAACTCCAGCTCTGAGCAAGAGGGCATTGACTACGGCTATTCCGCGAGCGAATGGTGGAGATTGCCGCCAGGAACTGTCAGCATAATGATGCAGCTATCGAAACTGGCATCTCAGGGTTCAGATTATAAGAAGGACCATGGTCTTTCCAGAGGGGCGATTTGTTATTCTGAGCTTGTTAAGATAGATAGAGAATAGAATATTGGAGTTCTGTGTTCACGGCCACATATCAGGCATATCTGTTGTGAAAAGCTTATTGACCTCGGGCTAATGGTACAAAGAATAGCCCTTCCTATGTGAACTATCTTGGCCCAACGTATATGTAGTTCAATGCATCAGGTCCCCCATCCTCCTTCAAACCTGCTCAAGCCGAGTACCATACAAAGTCTCGTCCTCAAAGATCAAAGTAACAAATATTAGTACGGTATTTATTCCCCGAGTGCGTCAGGAAAGATCGTCCACACGTCAAAGTCTGCGACTTTCCATTAAGAACACTCCCTTTGACCGTAAGACTCTGCCCACTACCAGACTGAATCTGAAAGGCAAGCGTGTCGCCGAATCTCAGCGTCTGAGGACATCCAAACCGCTGACAGAAGTTTCTCAGCTCTGCATTGGGGCACTCATCTCCTCCACTCATGCCGGTGGGACTCTTGGTAGAACCGTCGGCTGCTGTGGCGAGTGCCCAAGGACCGCAGCCGATGCCGGGGATGTTGCCGCCGATGGGGGGTACGATGGTTGAGAAGTAGCCGATTTCGAGGTTGATTTTTGCTGCGTCTGCGGCGGTGGCTGCGAGGGCCATGATGGCGGCGAGACTGGAGAAGTGCATGATGGAGGTTCTGCAGATTATGAGCTTTGAATCTTGCTATGCGAGTAGAATGACAGACAATGGGACTCTTTGGAAGAATGACTGAAAGTGCTAGGTGGATAGAGCTGGTGTTGAGTGTAAGAAATCCAACGTCTCATGGGCTTGCAACGGCCTTTTTATAGCCGTCTGGGTCTCTGCAGTGTCTATATCTGCTCTTGCTGTCGATTCAACGGACAGAATGGACCGAGCTGAGGCGGCCGACTGGGCATCATGCCAAGCTTCAAAAACACATAATGAGACAGGTCCCCGAAGTGTAGAGCATCGCATATTCTGCATAAGGTCCACTTTGGAGACGGCACGACCCATCATGGAGAACTGCTCAATCGGCTACTTCCGCACCTTTAGACATCTTCAACTGGGTGGTTCTGAGATTGCTATCATGCTGGAGGTTGAAAGAGCTCCATGGTGGCGGTCTAGAGAGACTAAAGTATCTGGCTGACAACCAAGATATCAATAAAGACTTTTTAATAATATTAATATGATCCAGATAGATGAGAAGGTCAATTTCACGATTTACACCGCTGACTCACCTGCACTGTCAGCATTTGACACGGTTATGTAATGATGCCAAGCCTCGGCTCGGCTCGATGCATCTCAAGAATCCAATAATAAAGGAAATACTAGAAGAAAAAGAGGGACTCGGAACAATTCAGCATGTCTCTTCAGCGGGAACTTCAGCCTATAATTTAATATCCCGGTGATAGATGTTCTGGACCAATCTCATATCACAGCAGGTCCACTCCAAAGCTCTGCCTAAAGCCTATTCACTGACTCTTCTACATACTTCCGCCTTTTCAGCATCTTGTGTCCAAGCCGCAACAAATCTTCAGCTACTTTACAATCACTCAATCAGGTAGATCTAGTGCCAACGCAGCAGCGATGCGAGTTGCGCAACCTCCTTCAGATGTCTTTGTAACACGCGTCATTTGCGTTTTCAGGACTCCTCCTCTTGATCTTTTGTGCCATATCCCTCAAAGCTTCGGGCTTCATATGCTTACACATGCCACTATCTATATTCCCTGGCTGCATGGCAAAGGAGCGAAGTCTCTTATATACATAGCGCTTGTTGGGCGCCACCCAGAAGAGGACTTGCACCCCTTTCGATTGAGTATATCGCCTCGGGGCTAATACTGTTCAAGTGAGGGTCGTCAAAAGTTGGCTTTGTGTACTTGATACCAAGACTCGAAACGTTGACGACTCTTGGGAGGACGAGGTCAATAGCAGAGGGATGAGCATGCTTGCGAGGAGAAAGTGAGAGACATGGTTGATAGCAAAGTACCTCTTAAATTCATCCGGCATGAGGATAAGTATTACACCAGCGTTGTTGAATAGCGCCTCGATCGTCTCTGTCGGCGAAGATGGCTGCAGCAGACTCACGATCGCTAGCTATGGATCCTAGATCTGTTTCAACGAACTTAATATTTATCGAAGCATTGACGTTATAGCTTTTCCAATTTTCTCATAGCGCCATAATTATTTATTGAGAATTCCTTTCCCGACAAGCCAACGACCTGAAGAGAGGCTCAGATGCGTAGCCGTGCGTACACTAAACAGTGCTAAGTTCCTTAGTGGCCGGATCTAACGCCAGAGCCGCAATACTAAGGCTCTGAGATTTGTGGGTTCATTCGGACTTGGATCATAATCCATTATCTAATATAAAACGTCAGCCAATATTGCTACAGGCTACTCGAAAAGAGCATAGCTACCAAGCTTAATGTAAGAACGAGCCTAAACCTTACTAACGTTAAGAGTCAAGTTAACTCCGGATCGCACGGGAAAAGGCGCAGTACAATGACGTCACACAGTTCATTCAATTTTAATCCAGCCTTTCTTATCAAGATTCGACATTAACACCTGTTATCGTTTATTATGTCATTTAGGCTTACTGTGCTGCCAGTTCGGCGACTCGGCGTCTTGCAAAGACCTCGGCGTCTCGCCATAGCTTTATCCCTTTGTAATCATCAGCTTACTGTAGCATCGAATATTCAAGAAGTAATCAAGTCGCTCTGTATTTAAGACGGCAGAATCTCAGGTTCAGGTCAGTTAATATCAGCAACAGTATCTCCATTCGAACTCTCATCATTCAAGATCACCGCGCAATCGCAAAACACCTACTTCAACCATCTTGCATATCCTCTAATGGCGACCTCAACACCTATTCCCATCCTCACTATTTCCCTTGCTCGTTATCTCCACGGGTACGGAGCAGCCGAAAGTCTGGCAGAACAATGGTCCGAGACCAAAGTCCCTGCTTCGACATCATCCCGCTTCGCCAACATCGGGTTTGACCTTGACGCCCAGGGCGCCAACCTCGGCGAGCTTGAGTCGCAGCTGAAAGAGAGAGAGTGGAGTGGAATCATCGTCGGATGGTGCTCTCGTGGTAACATTGAGTTCACTGAGCTATTCGAATCGGTCGTTACGATCTGTGTCGACTACATCGTTGAAAGGAAGAAGGGGGATGTTTCGCAGAAGGAACCGAAGCTGATCTTTTGTCGTGGGCCGGATGATTTCGTCAACGCGACGGTGCGCAATTTTCCCAATTAAGATTAAGAGATTAGAGTAGTCCTTGGTTTCAATCACCTCGTCAATTCGAATTGCCAGAAGATAAGATTATTAAGAACAGTGGCAACTGGTTTTATTAGATTAAGTTTACCATATGCTGCCTGTATAAGCTCTAATTGCAGAGGTCCAATCACAATCCCCTCACTACAGCAGGCTTGAGCCTGTTCGTCTTCCGTAGTATAGTGGTCAGTATGCAAGCTTGTCACGCTTGAGACCCGGGTTCAATTCCCGGCGGGAGAGATCCAGCCACCTGCGATACGCAGGTTTCCTTTTTCCATTTTTTGTCAATTAGAACCCTTCTCATGAATTACAACGCTTACGATTTGTTTTTATCCTACTACAAAGGACCCCAAGTTTGATAATGTCTGAAAACAGGAAGTAAACGGTAAATGTATGGCTCGCCGTTGCCAATACTCCACCCGCAAAACCACAGCAGCCGCTTCGTCTCATCATTCTTCAAACCTCCCTTATGACCATCAAATGAATAGTTTCAAGTAGAAGGCTCAATCCCATCTCTGGCCACTGAAATAGTCCCTCTAGCTTGTCCATCTTGACTTGTCGTCGATAACTTCATGGCGGTGAGAACATCGCTTCCGCCATTGGCCCAGAGTCCAGTGATCATCTCTCCCGTCTTCAACTCCAATGTCTTTTGCTGGTAGCCACTCTTTGCACCACGTATATCGGCTTTCTGATCGCCGTACCAGAGTTCAATGCCATCGAGCCTATCGCCCGCGTGAAGAATGACTTTTGTAATAGGACCGTGCTTTCTGAACAAATCTTCATGGTCAAAGTAGCAGACATCATAGCTTATCGACAAGTTGGCACCATCGCCCATCCAGCCTGGCTAGTCCATCATCAGCCGTCGCACTGTGGTGTCAGTGATCTGGCCTCCGTCCACATGCGCAGAGTTTTCGGATCTTAAATCTGCATGGGGAGTTGGAAAGTACAAAGGCCAGGAGAAGGAGGGACTGAGGAGTGCTTCGACTTGTGCCTTGTAGCCGGCGTCAAGCCAAGTCTGGAACTGCTTTCGCCGACACTGGAACTTGTATTTCCCAAGTGGCGACATGTCGTCCCACTTGAAGAGCTCATCAACCTTTCGAAGGGGATTCTTGAGGCTGACCGCGTTGGCGTTGAAATACCCAGCATCCTTCTCGTGCCATTCTTCTTTAATTTGATCCTTGTGATATTTGAGACACTCGGCGACAATCTGGTTGCGGGTGGTCAGGTATTTCTTGGCCGCATCTTCAAGGTCCTTCTTATGTTTTGCAGCTTGGTGATCCTCGTGTCCGTAGATCTGGCTATAAAACAGATGCTGTTCTCGTAGCACGGTCAACTGTAGCGTCCCGACAGAGACAAAGTATGCAAGGTTATCGCAGGGCGTTTTGTCATCAAAGTAGAACGGCTGATCAGGTGATAGGGCCGTTACAAGAGACGTGAAATATTGTCCCTTCTCAACGCTGCCTGATTCCTGATCAAGGTAATCTCTCATGACTTTGTGAAGTCCCTCAGTCATCTTACGCATATAAATTGTGTTTTTTTGTTTATTAAGTCGGTCGCGACGACTTTAACCTTGTCTTCAATGTCCTCCCAGACAAGGCCTTTATTTTCTGGGTCAGGCCATAACGCTGAAAGAAGACCGGAGAGTAAACCTCCCACGACAGGAACAAACTTGATACCTGCTCCAGTCGTGAATTTTAGTGCTTTGTTGACATTTTTGGCGTTAAAGGTGTCGTTGAAGATATTGTTGTACTGTAGCGAATTTCCCCCGATTGATTGGTCGGGAAAGGTAGCGGCATGAATGCCAGTCAACCTGGTGAACAAATCGCCGACGACGGCGGTGACTGCATCAACGATGTCTTCGGGCTTGCTCATGGTGAATATGGAGCCAGCGGTCTGAGAGGACTGGTGCTCCGATGGAAAACTATAGGAAGAGCTCATAGAGTGATTTAAATAAACGAGGAGAGACCCCGTTTTCACAGATATCACCGACAGTTAGAAGATAAGTTAGATTGCAGGGTACAGTGTTCACTAATTATTTTAATTCAATTTTCTTGTCTCAGTTGAAGGTCTAGATCTAAAAGTTATGCCGCCAGTCAATATCTTGCCTTATATGGAGTAGCTAGAGTCTAGATCTTGTCTTTCGCCGCTAAGATCTACCTAGCTCGTAACTTTAGATTAAGCTTGTACAATCTATCGATTCTCCCCCGGCCTAAAAGGGCTTCTTTAGGCACGTGTCGTCTGTGAATGGCTAGCTGAAAGTTATCTTAAGTCTGGTATCACTAAACGCTTTCCAACCATGGCATGCCGACCTCGAGCTCTGAGATTTAGTGGCATTAGGCTTCTGCATGCTAGTTAAGATGGTTTTTAGTTCAGCAATATGTTTGAACCTGCTTTATTCGTTTTTGTGCGCATTTATCTTACGATTGTATGTCTACGTTGCCAGATGACTCTCCAAACACATATTCACAGAGCAGCGGCTAGGTTATGATCACCGATTCTATTCTTTGTTTCTAACTGTGAACCTGCCAGTATACCTGCGCGACTCAGACTCGTATACTAGGACAATATTATTACACAACCAAGTTTCTTCCTCTTATCATCATTGCTAGATCTAAGCAGCCACTCCTGCAAGGGCGTTGGGCTCGCCAAGAGCGCCCTGAGGAAATCGAGAGTTGAAGCCAATGACAGACTGAACGCTGTGGAAGGTGGATGTCTTGATGGAGAGCTTCTGGTCGGAAACGAGCCATCGGACACCCTCGCTGCAGGGGGGAGTTGTGAGAGATCCCTCGTATCTATATCGATTGTTAGCATGGTTCAGGTGAAAGCAGCAGCTGGTAAGACTTACGTTTGAAAAGATCCTGCAGCAAGAGTGCTGACCAACTCAGCCATGCTAAGACCCTTGGTCTTGGTAAGAGTTCCAGGCTCAGAGATCTCACCAACCGAACCGAAAACGGTTTCGAGAAGGTTCGAGGCAGTAGTAGCAGCGGTAGTGGGCGCGTTGACATGGAAGAAAGAACCGCCAACACCAGGAAGTTGTCGCTTATCCTTGCCCTCGGTCTCACTCTTGCGAACGACCTTGGTAAAACCATCGCGCTTACGAGCAGCAGGGGTAGCAGCAGGAGGAGCAGGAGCAGTAGCGTTAGCAGCAGGGCTTCCACCAGCGCCATCCTCAACATCGATAAAGACGCCAACGACAGCAATCTTGGCATCGGCGCTCTCCCAGACCATGTGCATCTCCATAGCCATACTCTTTCCAGCATCCAGATGTTCGCTTGGCAAGTGGAAATGGAACTGCTGGAGAGTAAAGCTGTTGTTTTGGAAAGACATGGTGCCCTTTCCAGCGACGACCTCGACGGTTGTACCGAGGTTCTCGAATTCGGCGCCTTCGAGCATATCGGGAATCTCAAGGTTCAGCTGGCTGGCGGGGACCATGGCGTTGGCGCCTGCGACCATGTCGATGGGAGATTGGTTCACGCCGGTAGAACAGAGAGCGTTGGCCTGGGGGTCGAGAGCGACCCAGTTGGTAGGGCCCTGTAATTGTCAGCATCTCCAATAACTGTAGGCTTCTGGGTACTTACAATCTTGCCAGTGTAACCGAAAGTGTTAACCTCAACCTTGCCGCCCTCAGCTCGCGGCTGCAACAGTGTACCATAAGCACAACTCGCAATCGCCTTTGAGGCAAAAGCACTCAAGAGAAGAGCCCGTAAAGAAATGGAACCAGCCATGATGATTATCCTTGACAAAAAAACAAAAAGTAAAGCTTGGCTGTAAGTACTCAAAAGACTGAAACAAATAATATTATCCACTTGACAAAGAAGAGGCCAGCCTCAAAGAAGAGAAAGAATAAACAGTTTAGAAAACAAAGAACAGGATAATCGAACGATGATGAGTAAAAATCAGCAGGTTCGGTGACAAGACATTGTTTTAATAGAAGATCTGGGTTAGCTATAGTAAACAGGTTTTAATTGAGTAGAGGTCGAAAATAGAATCGGGGCGGTAGTGTTGTTTCGTGAGGTATGCTTAAGGTAACCTTAAACCTTGACGTGTGGAGGTGGGGAATAGCGTGATTCACGCCGCAGGTCTTGTCGCGACGAGGAGGGTGAGACTCTCCCGGTCTCGGATGCCAAGGACTCAACGGCTTCGTTTGAAGCCTTGGGAAACGCCAAGACGGAATCATCGGAGCTCCTTTTATATTGCTATCAAGACTCGTCATATTCTGGTGATAATAAGTATAATTGAGGCTGTCAAAGAGATCAAGACATGCATTTGTCTCCTCATCAATTGACTCCAGTCATCCCATCTCTTGGCTCCAAGTCAAGATGAATCCAACAAGATGAAACATCCCTTCTCTTATCATCGCGATAAGAACTGAACCCCCAGCGCTTATAAAAAATAAAAAAAAGACTCGCGTCTAGACTCTCCCCTCCAACCATAAAAGTAGCAGGTCCCGTTGCAAGGGGCGCAACCTCAAACCGCCTCGCTTACCGAACTTTTAGTGCCATTACAGCTTACCATCCAGGGCACGATGACACACTAAACCAGGGGTCCAGGGGAAACATTAGGGTTATGGTTATAGTTAAAGATAAGAATCACGGCAATTAGTACAATTTTCAGTTAGGTGTCAACGCTGTTTGTTGTAGGGTTGGTGTAATTATAGCTCCTGTCGAAACGGAAGTGATGCTCCGATATAAACGCTATCCTGTTTTAATTGCCAAAACACTGTTTGGCACGGGAAGTTGGGGGTTTCTGAACGAGGTCTGGACTTTTTAGTGCACTGTCACTGTACGGGTTTGCAAGTCTGTTTTGTATTGTCGTCCGAAGGTTGGAAATACTCAAGTGCATGTGTCAATGGTATCTCGAGCCTATCGAATAGGTGACATTATGCCAGGCAGGGGATCTTGCGATCGTCAGGAACACGTAGCCCAATAGTTCATGGAGGTCGAAAACCGTGTGAGATAGAGGGTGGCTTAGCGGTCGGCAATCTTTGTTGCCTGCATCCGCCGTCATTCGCGTCTCCGGCTATGTTTGTTCCGACCTTGACCACGTCATCCAGAATGAGCTCTTCAATTGAGCCTCATTGGTCTTGCAATATCTCGTCTTGGCAACTAGTAATTGGCCATCTTGTAATATCGGCAAGTAACATCTCCCATTCTTGTAAATCTTATATTAAAGAATACTACAAAACATAGTAGGAGACCATGGTGGGGGTTCATTGGTGAAAGAGAATCTTAAGCTTGTACCCTACACCATTACACCAATTTTCGGCTCAGGACCCACCATTGCAGACGGAAGGCTGGCCGGACTCTGCTAAGTCTAATTAAGAGTCAGTCGACGCACTCATATTGCTAATCGACCATAAAAGAGATTCAAATTGCAGTTCATTGCATTGCATTGAACAACTCTGCCACCACGTCCTGCACACCTCTGCCAATGGATGCGTCTATTGGCTATCGAAGAACGCGTCGCGCAGCGGATCAGGGTCAGCAACGCACGCAGACAAACGCGATAATTTGTTCTTATGCTATAGAATGTCTCGCTGGACAGGCATTGAAGGTATTTTGGTAAATTCTGAAGCCCAAATGCTGTCGCCTTCGCACTATTCAATCCATCGCGGCGTGTGGCAGTGATGATAAACTCAATTTTGATCAGCTGAGACATCGAAGACCTTGTCGGTGTGGCTCAGTTGGTTAGAGCGTTGGTCTCATAGCACGAAGCTTGATTTGATCCCAGGTCAGAGTAATCCAAAGGTCGAGAGTTCGAGCCTCTCCACCGACAAAAACCTTTCTTTTGCCCTTGCTAGGTAGGACTGGATTTCTTTTTTACAAAATGCTTAAATGATGTTCATCTTAGGCTTTCAGTTTGTCGGACACTTGTCCCTTTTCCTGTTTTGTTATCGGATTTGGTATATTAACAGGACAGCCGATTTTCTCACACGTTACGCTCCAATCTCAACGCGTGTATTATGAACGATGAACCTGCCTGGCCCAAATTGTCGATGCAGGGCCTTGTCCATATGTGAAATGAGGATATAATAGTGGTGAAGAACAGAACGTTGGAACAAGCCGGGACTTGGAAATGGCAGGGATACACCAAAGCGGTAGTGACACTAGCACTCATCCGCCAGAATTGCGTGGTGCGCTGTTAAAGCACTGGCAGATAAAGGTTACTTTGCGGAATCGCGGGGTGCACCTTGTATACTCCTAATTCCGCGTTCACGACGCCACACAATACTAAACCTCAATCGTAAAAGCCGCGTTTTAAAGGCACTCAGCATCTTTGCCGCTTTTTTCCAAGTCGTTAACGTTCATCCTGACTTTTATTTGTTTACTCGCTACGATGCCGTCATTTCAAAACCTCCCACCAGAAGTCACCATCGCAATTCTCAAATATCTCAACCCATTCGACCTATTGTCCGTCCTCCAGACTTTCAACAAAGCACTATACAGCGCGGCAGAAGTAGCATTCAGGCCTTATAAAGAATGGACTCGCAACGCGCAACAAATGGTAGCCTTGTTTCCTCCGCGAAGCATCCATAGCACCCGTCGCCTCTGCCCTTCATATCCATCTCACATCCCGCCCTTGGATCATGATAATGTTTCAATGAGCGAAGAAATTCCAAGGAGGGATTACGAGTCCCTATCACTGGAGCTTGGAGCTGGACCCTATATTCGATGCTCCCCGCCCGATCTGATAACCTGGATGAAGCTCGATGGCTCATTCGAGTGGCTCGAACCTTTGGATGAGGATATGGCGGATGAGATGCTGCCGCATAACGGAATTGAAGGCGATCGGCCTGTAGCGCCAAAGGCGGATGTCGATGCTCTGGTCAAGCAAGTCAGCGATTTGGGCCTTGTCCTTCCCACAGGATTTGAGGCATTTATGCGAAGCGACAGGCTTCATCAACGAATCCCGAGCGCTTCGGCCTGGTACTTCCGGCTGTCGAAGCTGATCAAATGCCCGGCCGCCATCGATGACGATCAGGGAGGTTACTTGATCCGCTTTCATTTCGATCAGCAGTCTTGCGCCTTTGCGTATTTGTATCTGAGCAAGTCCGGATGTCATTGTGTTTTGGTGTCCACGGTTAACGTGCCCATGTGCCTCAATGAGGATGACGAAATCAACGGAGAGCAATTGGATGGAGACAATGAGGGAGAAGATATCGATGAAGAAAGCATCGACACCAGCGAGCTTACAAAGGAATATTTCTCCCTGGCCGGACTTTCATTCGAGGAGTATCTCGTAACGGTCTACTTTGAGGGACTACTCAGTTTCCAGGCTGAGTCTTTTGAGGGGCTCGAAGATTTTGTCAAGCATGTCTACCGTTCTCCTAGAGAGGTTGAACATCTACGCGAAACAAGTAAGTCACATAAGGAGTCTCGTGGGAATAACATGCTTACCAGTGCCTAGACGAAGCTATCAAGGTGTTCCTCGATGCGCAGAAGTGGAAGGGAGTAAAGCATTACAGGCAACTTATCAGCGATTAAGGCTTCTTTTCCCGCTCTCTCCTCTCTTATCGCTCGTCAATACTCACGCAGGGATATCGCGGATGTATTTTAATCATCACGAGCGGCTAGTGGAATTTGATACTTAGAAAAGACCGGCCCCTAACTTGTTTCCCATGGATACCAGACACAAGAGTGGTACGATTGCGTTGAGGTGGGTCTTATGGACAAGCTGTTGGATACTAATGTTGCCTAGATGGGATCGATATCAGACTTGGCTAGTGGATATGCCATTGGATATTTTACATCGTTATTTCTAAGAAAGTGAGACTATAAAGCAGACAAGTATGTACTCCAGATCATACCGCTCGTCAAACAGAGTCGGAACGTGACTCCCCAGTGTTTTCCAATCAACATTATCCAGGCCACGCAATGCAAACACGTAATCCCAATACACGGGATACCATCCTGCCCATTCCCAGTCCAGAATAGCGACTATACGACCATCGCGTATCATGATGTTCCTCGACGAGATATCACCATGAGTGAAGACAATGGGATAGTCTGCGCCAAGCTGCTTCGTCATCTGGGCCCAGTGTAATGACTGCTCCTCTATCCGTTTCGGAGGCCGAACAAGCCATTCCTGAAATGATTCAAGGCTTGTGAATGGGCCACCGGATCGAGTCATTATGCTAGGAATCACAGCGCCTTGTCCATCGAAGCGACCGATATAAAACCCCTTGAGGGCACGCAGTTGTCCCAGGTAGTCTTTCAGCTGGTCCATGATCGCAGTTCGCTCATGTGGTTCGAGAGACGGCCATGCCTCTTTTAACGTCTGACCCTCGATATACTCCAGCTCGATGCGATCCCAGTCGCTGCTGATGACCTCAGGAACAGGAATTGTCGTGTTTTCTTTAATGAACTGCAACACCAATGCTTCATTTGGTTTATCGTTGACGCCCATACCGTCAGGGTGAATTGCGTACTTGGTCACAGTATTGCCATGTCGGACGATGTAGCGCTCGGTGCACTTGTATATCACTTCGCCTTCTGGGTATGGGGCTGCTGTTCTTGGAGGCGGTGGAGAGTCGCCGTACATGGCGATTCGCTTATCCCGCCTCATCATTTCCTGCAGTCGTTTTGACATTGTTTTTAAAGCTTGCGCAGGTAGAAAGAAATTAATGCGATCAAAGATGGCGATTGTCAAAGAGGCAGAGCGAGGGGTGGAGTTTGATAGACTGATTACAACCAACAAGCGAAAATCGGGTAATTTCCTGAAACTGTTTATGTGCAAACAGTAACAAATTTGTTTCTGTACTCAACGGAAATACAGTAGGAAAGGTCAAATCAGTTCATGGTGTCAAAATGCAACTTAATGCAATGATGAATAACGAATTTTCTTTACGCAAAAGGGACAAAAAGAATGTTGACAAGACTGGGATTCGAACCCAGGCCCCTTTCGAGACTGCGAATCGTCACTGGTTTAAATCAAACCTGAACACAGCGCCTTAGACCGCTCGGCCATCTTGCCTTGTGATTGGATAGTGAGCTCTCCGTAAGCTAAGTACATACTCCTGCTTTGACTTAGCTGGCTGTACCGAGGTATTTGTTCAGATAAAGTACTTCGTGTCTAGAAAGGCTTAATTTGTTTTACTTGCCTTGAATTCGGGTAATTATATTAAGCCTGAGCATTGAGCACTAATCTTGAGCTGTCCTGTTCATGTGGTATTCACAAGGTTCTGCCCAATGTTGGCGCACAGCTTAATACTTACAATGACAAGCTTTGTTTATTGAGGCTCTCTTGAGGAAATCCTCGAATAGAGCCTGTGAGATCATGGCCATAATGGATAGACACCTGAGTTCACTACTAGCATTATAGCAAGCCCTTCGCAGCTCTATACTTTCGTTGTCGAGCTGCTGTTATGATTCTTGTCATTGTGAAATGTCTGGTGAAGTTACCCTATAGAAACAGGGGATCATGGTCGTGACATAAACGTGGTGTTTTCGCGTCTGGGCACCAACGCGGTCCGCACGCGATCACGTACCCCAACCTCTTCATTCACAATATCCATATACAAGACATTCACCATTCACATTAGTCACGGTTACTTCTATCGCTGGCGACATTTAGCTGATTCTTCGAGATGCAGTTTTACGCGTCTGTTGCAGTTAACTTGAGCTTCGGGTATCTTGCCGAGAGTGCCAATAATTTCGCTCCCTCTGAACACATTTAATGATGAACACGCGTCAAAATACGGTATGAGAATCAGATAAAATATGTACAGGCACATAATACATATTGAAACAGTCCTGCGCAACGCTGTTATACGCGTGCATAATCCAGCCATATTAGCTAAAGTCATGGGTACATTGACCCAAGATGAGAAGAATAATTAAGAAATAATGCAAAGAAATCGCGCGCTGGATGATTATCATCGTATGCTCCATGATTGATCATACTCTCATAGAAGCAACTGCTTCTGATTACATACCATATACAGCACCGAACTAAACACCTGGGGGAGTGAAGCCAGGAAGCTTGGGCCAGTTACCAAGCTCGCCGGGATCACCGCCAATTCGGACCCAAATGGCGTGCGAGGGAGTAGGTCCATCGAGCACAAACATCTGGTACCAAGAAGGAGGGCTGATGAAGGCATCGGGAGGAGCTGTCACGGTGCATGTCTTGCCACTGCAAGAGACATCAGGGAACAGGGTGCGCTGACCCATGCTGACACCGTGAGTAGCACCAACAGAGGCCATGAGAGAGACACGCATGTTGGCCGCACCCTCCTCCAGATCAGAGGTGAGAGTGAAAGTGTAGCTCTCACCATAGACCCAATCACGGTCTGTGAGGGTGAAGTTGGGCTGAGCAGCACCAGAAAGCAGATAATCGGGCCAAAAGTACTCGATACGCTTCTCCTGAGGATGCTTGCCCTGATCCTGAGGGTCAGAACCAGAGACGAGAATCTTTCCGTCGCTGAGGAGTACAGCTTCGGAATGGTACATGCGGGCGATGGTGGTGTTGGCAAGGACGGTCATGCGCTGACCGAGAGGCTCCTCGGGGTTGTACATGACCGCGTTGAGGTTCGAATTGTCAGCGAGACCGAAACCACCACGACCGACTTGTGCGCCGCCGAGGATGAGGTAGCGACCGTCAGGGAGGGCGACCATGTTGGGCATGACACGCTTGGAGGGCTGTGAAAGTTAGTATGAATGGCAGAGACGGGGGATAGAGGATACTTACCATGCGCTCGATGACCCAGTCAGCATCAGGGGTATCAGGAGCCATAAGGACACAGTTGTCAAGAGCCTCATTGCCAGGCTCGTGAGTAGTACCGCCGCAAATGAGAACCTCGACAGGGTCGGTATAAGGAGCCTTCTGAGGCAGAACCATCATAGTACCCTGAAGAGGATAGTTACGACCAGTCAAGGGGTTGTCAACCTGACCAGGCATATCAGGCAGCTTCTTGATAGACTGAAAGTCAACCTGTGAAAGGATACGAGACTCATTGAACTGAGTAAAGAAGATACCACCAGAAGGCAAGATGGCCATGTGAGGATACGAGTTGGTTCGACCAATGTTCTCAGCACGCTCAAGGTAGTCAAGGTAAGTCGACTTGGTTACACCAGCAGGATGGGGCAGAACCTCAGCGGAGGGAACGATGGGAGCATCAGAACCAGACTCTCCACCCATAGCAAGAATGGAACCATTGGAAAGAACAATGGCAGTGGGGTACCAGCGCGGGTCAAAGAGACGCAGTTGTGTGTAGTCCTCTTCCCAGACATTGGTGCCATTGTCGACTCCTTGAGGTGAGTCAGGAGTGAAGAAGCGAATACCGTAGACTGACTCAGCAGACCATCCACCGATGTTGATGATACGGCCAGCCTTATCTGGAAGAGTGAAGGAAGCAGAGCAGAAGACATCAGTCTTGAGGGCAAGTTCACGGTAGGTGTTGGTAGAGTAGTCAAACTCAAACGAGCCCTCAGTATCATCATCAGATGTACCGTGCTTCTCCACAAAGACAACCTTGTCGTTGATGCCGACAGAGCTGATGAGCGGGATGATGGGGGAAGTGGAGAAGTGATCATACCTCCCCGCAGCAGGTCCAGAAGCGTAGTGGAACGTGTTGAGCGACGTGCCGGTCCACTCGTAGTAGCTGATGTGATTGCCCGCGCCGCACGTGTAGTTGCGATTGCCGGGACAGGCCATGCTGCAGAAGCTGTCGTCCTTCCAGATATCGCCTTTAGCCTCAACTGCCTTCAGGTCGCCACAGACGCACTGGCGACCGTACTCAACACCACCAGCGGAGTAGCCGAACTTCTGGCAGCGCTTGAGACAGGTTGGGACGGTCATGTTGCTGGTGGCGTAGCTGCCGGAGTCTTCGTACAGCCACTCGAGCACATACGGGTTGTTGTTGTCAAAGACACAGCCCTTATACTCCCAATCGCCAGGGAGGTCATCTTCTTGAGCGACGGGAATGGGGTACACTTCAAAGTCACCGCTGGAGTAGAGGGATAGACGATTGCCAGCACCGCACATCTGGCTGTCATCGCCCTTGCAGGCCATGTTGCAGTCCGATTCCTTGGTCTTGGACGCAGCATTGTTGAGGGCATTACCGCAGTAACACTCCTCAGCGTATTCCAGACCAGCGATCTTGAAGCCGTTCTCAATGCAGGTGGCGATACATTTCTGAGGTGTCTGGGAAGATGAAGTGCCGAATGGGGAAAGGGCACGGCCGGGAGGGTCAATGTAGCAACCGGCATAGGACCAGTCGTCAGGAAGATCAGTGACGACGGGGCCGGTAGTAGCGGTTGCAGTGCCAGTGGCAGAAGCAGTCTCGGATGGTTCACCGGAGGGCACAGCGGTACCTCCGGCAGAAGACTTGCCAAAGACAGTGAGTCTGTCACCAGCTCCACAAGGCTGATCGGCATCACCAGTGCAGGCCATGCTACAATCGGCCTCGGGAGCCTTGGTGGTAGGTCTCTTGCTACCGCAGACTGAAACAGTCAATCACCATTCACAAACATTTACACACAAGAACCATTACTTACAGCACTCCTGGGCATACTCCATGCCAGCGAACGCGTAGCCCAGGCCAACACAATGGGCCACGCACGTCTCAGCGGTCAGACCCTCAGTGTCATAGTGTACAGGCCCATCGAGCGCACGCTTCGAGACGCTGTCAACATAGCATCCCAGGTACGTCCAGCCGTCTCTGGGGGTTTCAGGCGGTGTCAGATCCCTGCGGACGATGACACTCGCGGAGGAGGACAAGTGAAGGAACGCTGCACCGAGTGCAGCAAAACGCAAGAGTGACATGGTGGATAAACAAGAAAGCAAGGCAATGAAGTGGCGTATAACGAGAGACTGTGTAAACAAAGAACGAATGTGATCTGGGTTTCCAAGGATTATTTCCCATGCAGAAACATTTGAAGTGAGATTGCGGCACCTTGACGTTATATCACTTCGGACGGCCGCTGGGCGATAACGGAATATTCTCAGGTATATCACCTGCCCACATCCCTTTACTTTCCGCTTCAAATCTTACCCCTAAGAGATCTCGTGTTCATTAGCTTACTGTCAGACCATTTTTTGCTTTCCAAGTGCAATAAGATGCTGACTGCTAAGACAGAAACACATGCAAAAAGTGAACAGCGGTGGATGCATGCCAGAAGCTGAAAAGGCATATGCACGTCTACGGGCGCGTCGACGCAGGAGAGCATGCCTTGTGATTAGAATATTGGATACATCAGGCCAGTCTGCACCCACGGGGTCTAGATTGCCGAGCCAGACTTGGCAGAAGCCGAGCTAGACTTGGCAAAAAGGTCCACGGAGGTCAATAAATGGAGGCTGCCTTGCTGCCAACGCATGCTCCATCCACGGAGTCTGACTCTTTGATCGACAGGGTCAGGGCCAACGATCGAAGCGGCTGACAGTGGACTAATCTCCTCGATCTGGTGTGGCTTGCGGTAAAATGCGCCGGACCCCTGTTGAACCTTTTATCTTGGCGACCCTCCGAGATGCTTGAAGTGGATGTGCCGATGCAACGTTGGCCACTAACCGAGGACTAATAATGTAACCCCCATTGTCTCTTGGGCCTCTTGGCTACAGCATTCCAAGAGTGTAAACACGAGAACTCAATCAAAAGTTCTGCTGCAATGACAAGGGGTAGAGATGCTGCATTTTATTAGCTGCAGCGTTATCAGACTTTTCCAGCGCGTAGCTATTTCACTTGGCGGATGTGAATGGGGATTTTTATGTAATATTTTTGTAGTGGTTGCTTCTGGTTTTAGTGATTGTTAGCGCCTGCGACAGTGCACCACAAAGCCGACGCTAAACCGGAGATTTTCGCCTTGTGAATTAATATTGCTTTGCTCTATGAACTATATGCCCTTTCACATATACACTTCAGTGGCTTGATTACCCGAGCGTCATTACCGCGTGGCTTTCGATAGTAATATTTTTGTTTATCGCATATTATGCCATTGGGCTATTCATCCGCTCCCTAATGCACGCAGTCAGCATTCAGGGGTCCAGTAAGATGGCCGATGCAACGCTCTGCACGAGCGTATCTGGAACTCCATCCGATGCTGACCCCGAGATCGAGAGAGACACGTTTGAGATAAATAGAAAGTGATAGATAACGGATTTTTCGCGATTTCATATCTAACTGTAAGAATTTAGACCCAAACCATCCCCCGTTCGATGTAAGATTATAGGTCGAACCCAAAGCAAGATATCCAAGAAAAGATAGCACTATAGACATTATTCCGTAGATTATACCCAACACGTGTCTGCGACGCAACCACTCAGCATGCTCCCTCCTGCCACATCCTGACCGATTTAACAATCATACCGCGATCCTTGACGGGTCCCCAGGTCGGAAGCCAGGTATCATTTGCCTTCCAAAAGTCACGCATAGGGGTCTCACTGCTATCAGCCCAGGGCTTATCACCGATTGCATCTCTGTAGCAAAAGTGGGTTAGCCGAGACAGTTTCCCCGCACGTAAACGAGAGATCGTGAGCGAGATCAAAAAGTGGGCTTTGGTGTTGGGGTTGTAGGGGAAATGGAGAGACTTACGGGAACCAGCCGTTGGTACCGCCGACTGCGACGTTGAGGATGAGATAGAAGGACTCGTCGAAAGGAGTGTTTTTACGACCGGTGCTGCTCCATGGGTCAACGGGGATGGAGCCGTTAATGGACTCGCCGGCGAATTCACCGTAGGACCAGAGATTCTTGTTCTTGGTGAAGTCAAAGAATTGCACTTGCTGGGAGGAGTCAGTATCATCAATTCACTGAGGTTTGTGAGGTGACTTACTCTCAAACGTCCATCAAGCCAAGTAAAGAGATACTTCTCACTCCACTCAAGACCGTAAACGTGAAAGTCCTCGGAGTAAATGACCCTCTTGCCTCCCCATTCACCATACGCTCTCCTCCAGCGATCATTCTCCGTAGCCGTACCCCAATGCAGCGCCGACGACACAAGATTATTCCCCATGGGATACTTCCTCGCGTCATTGCCTCTACTCTCCGCAATGTCAATCTCACCTGACTTGGGCCACTCGCCGTAGACATCATCCTGCGGCATCATCCAGATGGCAGGCCACATCCAATCGCCCTTTGGCATACGCGCTGTGACTTCGACGCGACCATACTTGATTGTCTTTTTGCCCTTTGTGTTGAGACGCGCTGAGCGCACAGGGTTGATGATTTGACCTAGAGTGGCGTTGCTGCGTGCTGCGCAGGGCCAGCGGTCGTTGGACTTCTTGATGTCTTTGGCGGTGCATTTCCCCCAGGTTTTGCTGTTGGTGGTCATGTTGACGGTGAAGCCGTTGAGGAGCTGGTCGCGCGTTATGTCTGTGCTTTCGAGCGTCATTGTTGGGACGATGTGAAGGCCTTGAGCGTCGACGTATGAGTTTGCCTCATCGTCGGTTGTCCAGTCAAAGGCGCCGTTTCTAAAAGTGTTAGTAGGCAATTGAGTAAAGGGCAACAGAACATACCCGAAGCCGTTCATTTGAACTTCATGATTCCAGTTGTTGAGGTTCTGGAAGGTGTCGTCCATGACGAGACAGTACTGTCATTGTTAGTGGTGACCACCTCACTGAATGAATCGTCTCAATGAATTGGGTACTCACTTCATGATTGGGGACGCCGGTGGTCTCTTTCCAGCAGAGATAACCACCAATTCCTAGAAAGCATGTTAATATTTGAAGGCTTGTTACGATGAACGAACCTACCGAGACCGATGAAAATGCATGTGTAGAAAATGGTGCTGTCCCAATTCCACTGCTTCTTCTTATCCTCTAACCAAGGCTTCTCAAACTCGCCCTGAAGACGACTGCTCTTGAAGCGCCGACGCGGTCCAGTGACTAAAAACCGTCAATAACAGCACATTAAGCAACTGTCGAATGAACTTACTATCATAAGAAGATGCATTTCCCTGCGTCAACCGACGCGAAGCAACAGATTCCGCAATAGGCGTCGCAGCAACTGGTGTCGCAAACGGATTCTCAGTAGACTCAGCTCCAGGCGTCGCAAACGGATTAACCCGCTGAGACGAAGAGTCCTCAGCGGTCGTAGCAGTCCTCGAGCCTTCCATTACAGCGTGGGAAAGTGGAGTACGCCAATGTTTAGAAAGGGGAAAAGGACCAGGGAAGTACGGGAGGTGATTAATTGTTCAAAACAGGTTCAGTTAAATGAGCCTCATGAAACTTTTATTTTCTCTTTGTCATTGTTCAGATTCTGATAGAGCTGAGAGAGTCTGTTTACTACAATACGAGTACCAAGACGAATCGATGCAGGGATCGTTACACCTGGGTCTGGAACAAAAGAGTAAGCTCATTTCTTCTGGGGTGATTATGCATCTCGTCTTGATACCAGCCGCGCTGAAATGCACGTACAACGTGGCAATCATGAGCAATGAAAAAAAATCTGTTGAGACATAACGGCATCTCCAAAGGTTCTTACGCCTTTGAGACTAAATCGCCGGCACGTTGATATCTCTCCGAGAGGCTTGTGCGCTAGGAGATAACAATGTGTCATGTCAGCGGCGCCAAAACGCCACATTTTACAAGTAACAATCATGATTCGTAGACTTCTTAATAAGGCTCTGCGGGCCGCAAGCCTCAACGGTCAGACTAAGAGAGCCTTCCCCAAGGGTCTAAGTGGTCCGTTTGCGAAGGCAGGTTTTTTGCATGCGATGCTACCCCGTCGACCATGCCGCTAGACATCAAAGGGGAAGCTAGATCGTCTGCCCCTAGAACACATCCATGGAAGCATTGTCAAGACCCTAGTAGCAAAAACGTTAAAACCCTGGCACCCTGGTCCCGGCCAAGATATTGTTACAGGGGACGGGACGTTATCAAGATTTTTCCAAACTCGAATTAACCGCCTTCTTTGCCTCCCCCTTCGCTAACGGGTCACGGCCCGCGGATAACGCTATTCCCTAAACATAAACACCCTCTATGCTATCTCGCCCTGAAACGTGCCTTTGCTTATACGTTACAATCTACAAAAGTTGATCACTCTTCTCATTGGACCCTCGTCTTGGCGATATCTCAATGCCTAACCTTATTTTCTAACATTAGACTTATTTTTCTCTTGTCCTGGGTGGCACCGGAGAAAAAATCGCAGTCTAGTTTAATTAGACGCCGCACTGATACATGACGCTTCTGCGACCTTGCTCGTAAAAGCATCTGGATATTATCCACTCTTTCGTTCCCCCGTCCACCAAATGGCCTCTGATATCGAGGCCACGCCTTGTCATTGTCACAGACGCAATGGCCCCGTCGTCAGCTTCACTCTGTAACATAGAGTTTTCTTCTTATCACGGTGGCGGGTACTGCATCCTCTCCTCGGCCATGATGACTTGGCATCAGCTCGCTAGACGTGGTTCAAACGGAGTCTTCTCGGACCCGGAGCAGTGACTGTAATCAGGGGGGGCTGGGCTTAGATTCTGCAGCAACGGACAAGGTGCATGTACGGTTTGTGTTACGTGCTGGCAGAAAATGCATGGTCTCAACAAACGTGCAACAAAAGATACGAGGACGATGGGCCAGCTGAAAAAAACCAATATTGTGTTTGCAGTTGCGTCTTGACCGGGTCAGATATTGTCTGACGCTTACAGGAGATTCGAGACTCGAGACTTACAGCAAAGGTTTCATCTAGATCGCCGGATAAGCCGTGTGTAAGAAGTATTCATAACTTAGTTTTCCCACGGCTATTCTCTCTGCTCTGCCTCTCTCACCTTGGGCAACATCCCTCTTCTTCTACCACTCCCCCCACCCTCTTCCCCTGTAGAAGCAGAGAAGATCTTCACCATCGCTTTTCCCTTCACTCTCGTTTTCTTGTTCCGTGAGACTCAACGTCTCCCACGTGAACCATGACTTCCGAAAAGTCGCAAATGGCTTCAGAAAAGTCTGGCTCTCGCTTCATAGAGTCTGGTGTTCTCCAACCGCCGAGTCCTACCATTGACGCTGCTACGCTCAAGAGACTTGAGGCTGGCGATCATGGCGCGATCAAGACGTCGGAGTATCCTACGAGAAAGAGTCCCCCGTCGAGATCCGCTCACAGCTCATATTCGGGTACGCCTGCTGCAATGCAGATTCCCGACGCCGCGGCTGCGGATCTGCCTGTTGTAAGTTTCTGCTGTCCATTTGAGTGGATTTGTTTCATATCATCAACGTCGATTTCATCCCTTGCATACCGATCCTACTTGTCCCGATTCATTCCTGTAGTGGCACGGTAGATATTGCGCTACCTGTCTGCAATGCATCACCGTCGTCACAAATACTAACACAAATAGGTCGCGAGGTATATTGCCCGTCGCGCAACGCTCCTAGGATGGTTCGATGAACCTGCTGCTACTGCCATCACAAGCGGCTGGTCGTCAACATGCATTGCCCTCAAGAAGCCAGATGGCACATACATCTACAACCCAGATGACCCCAGCCCAGATTTGGTCGCTGCTGTCAACCGCCTCAATGAGAGTGCTATTGTGTCGATGGCCTCTGAGGTCACCAACTCAGTGCTTGACAGCATCAAGCCTGGGCAAGCGAGTCTGGTGAATGAAGACACTGGCGCTCGCATCCCCATCATTCCCAGTCTTGCAGATGTTCATGAGACACTTGTGCATTTGACAAGTTCTTGCATCGTTGTCCAAGAACGATGTGTACTTATTTGGGCTCACGAGGCGAGGACTGTTCTCACAGTAGCTCACAATGTTGAGAAGCAGATGCTGGGTTTCGTAAGTCTACCATTCCCCTCAAAGATTTGTTATCTAATATTTGTTGCAGATCGTTGGCCCCAATATGCCTCGTGGTCTTCTCGCCCAAACAGAAGAGCAGTCCGTCAATGGCATGCCAACACCCGTTCGCGGTGCCATTGATGAGAGAAATGAGGTCTACCAAGCCGCCATCAAGGTGGAGGAGGGCGGTGAAGGAGATGAAGACGTTGAAGGCCAGGAGCTCAAGCGTCCGACTCTTCTTGTTCACTCGTTCCGAATTGGCATTGTTATCATGCTGGTGATTCTCACGCAGAGCGTGGGTGTTTCAAGAGTGAGTTATAACAATGAGCTGAGTGATGAGTGATTACTGACGTTGAGTAGTTGATCCGACAATGGTCCTGGGATGGTGATTACAAGCGCTTCATTCTCTGCGTTGTCATTCCGCCTCTGTGCGTTCTGTCATTGGTAAGTACTTTTCGCCACGTCGTTGCGACAACTTACTGACTGGATCCAAGTTCTTCTTCATCGTTGTCGTCAGTAGCGTCTTCCAACTACTTCTACCAGCTGGAATCTGTCTGAGGAACTCAAAATTCCATTCTGGTGAGTACTTCGCTCTGACACAGAGAACAAAACTGACACGATGACAGCCATCAAGCCCAACCCCAAGCGCTACCGAGACTACCAACTTCCTCACATCACCGTTCAAATGCCTGTCTACAAGGAAGGTCTCCGAGGGTAAGTTCAATCTCATCTCAAGTTGTCATCTCATTTTGACTGACTTCTCAGTGTCATCGTCCCAACAATGGTCTCAGTAATGGCCGCAATCCAACACTACGAGAACCAAGGCGGCACCGCCTCAGTCTACATCAACGACGACGGCATGCAATGCATCCAACCCGAGCTCGCCGCCGCCCGCAAGCAATACTACCGCGAAAACGGCATCGGCTACTGCGCCCGTCTGCCCAACAAGAAATCCCCCAAGTCCAAGTCCTTCTTCTCCTGGTTCAAGCGCTCACCCCCCGTTGACCCTGAAGTCGACAACCAAGACGAATCAGAAGTCAGTCCTCAAGGTCGCGCGAACGAACTTGGTTTTGTGCGCAAAGGCAAGTTCAAAAAGGCCAGTAACATGAACTACTGTCTTGCTTTCTCGAATAGAGTTGAGGATGAGATGTTGAGACTTACGGAGCTTGAGTGTGAGAGCAGGGGGTGTGCGTATGAGGATTTGAGTGCGGAGGATGATGATCGGTTGTATGAGCAGGCGTTGCAGAATATGGTTGATGCTGATGAGGGTAAGACTTGGGCCGAGGGGAATATCCGCATGGGTGAGATCATCCTCCTCATCGACTGCGACACCCGTGTCCCTATCGATTGTCTCCTCTACGGCGCTCTCGAGATGTATGAGTCTCCCGAAGTCGCTATTCTCCAGCACGGCTCAGGCGTCATGCAAGTTGCGCATAACATCTTTGAGAACGGCATCACATACTTCACCGACATTGTGTACACAGCCATCAAGTATGGTGTTGGCACTGGCGATGTCGCGCCGTTCGTGGGTCACAATGCGTTTTTGAGATGGAAGGCTATCCAGAGTGTTGCGTTTGTCGATCCCTCTGATAAGGTCACTAAGTGGTGGTCTGACTCGCATGTCTCTGAGGATTTTGATATCAGTTTGAGAGTGCAGATGGCTGGTATGGTATGTCGGTTGGCGACGTATCATAATGGTGGCTTTCAGGAGGGTGTGTCGTTGACGGTTTATGATGAGTTGAACAGATGGGAGAAGTACGCTTATGGATGCAACGAGCTTGTCTTCCATCCTTTGTAAGTCTGACAACTCTCATTGGTTCCGGATCGTTACTAACTCTTTGGCAGTTACAAGTGGCCCTATAAGGGTCCCGTTACTCGACTCTTCCTCCGTTTCCTGTGGAGTAACATGCCAGTTACCAGCAAGGTCTCCATTCTGGCCTACATCTTCACCTGTAAGTACCCATATTCACTCCAGTTCAGTGCCGGACTAACAGTCAAAGACTACGCCATCGCTGCTGGTATGCTTCTCACTCTGGTCAACTACATCCTCGTCGGTCTCTTCTTCCAAGATCTCGACCAATTCTACACTCCATCGTGGGGTATCTGGGTCTCCCTCCTCGTCGTCTTCAACGGCGTCGCCTCCATCGCCACCAGCATGACCCGTCACCGCCTTAAGGAAAAGTCCTTCTGGGTTGCCATCCTCGAAGCTTGCAAGTGGCTTCCCTTCCTTCTTCTCTTCTTTGGTGGTATTAGTATCAACTGTGCCAAGGCTCTTCTCTGCCACGCCTTTTCCGTCAACATTGAGTGGGCGTCGACGTCAAAGGAGCTGGGTCCTACTGGTATCTACATCGGATTGAACAAGATGATGCACAGATTCAAGTGGACTTTCCTTATCTGCATTGTTATTGCAGCTGGTATGATGTACATGGCCTTTGGGGCACCTTGGGGTTGGACTATTGCTCCGGGCAAGTTCTCTGCTGGCACATATGCCATTGTGCCTTTGGCTGTGCAGGTTTCCTGCGCGTTTGCTCTGCCGCTATTCCTCGGCTTGACTTAATTGAGTATATATGAACGGTAGGATGGATGGGTTACGGTAACGACTTTAGATATACGAACTAGTTAGCTTAATAGATTGTGTCGTCAAGCATATCGACTAGGTAATGCAGACTCTGTGCCATTGCTCAATTACTCAAGTGAGAAATGCCCATGCCTGAAACACTCCTCAGTCTTCTGGAGACGGCGCGTTTTCGAATGCTTGAATCGAAATAGCGTCGTTGTGATTCATCAATAAGAAGCGTAATTGGTTTAGTGGTAAAATTCTCCGTTGCCATTCGAGTAACGTCGGGGAGCCCAGGGTTCGATTCCCTGATTACGCATTGAAAACGAAGTCTGAGATGATTTCAATCTTTTGCCATTGTTTCTTTTTGCTCTGTTGTTGATTTATAGTGACGCTGGCAAAGGTTATACCTAGCATCGTTGTGGCTAGTTTCTTCCATTTTAGCATTCCTTACCCACTACCCCTTCCTTTCGAATAAATAATAGCCTGAGGAGCATAGGATATAACCTAATTTATATCATTTATTCTTTAATAGAAAGAAAATTAATAATATTACTTAATATATTAATTTAGCACTGGAGGTTTAGGAGGAATAGATAAGTCTAATTATCTGGCTTACTTTCCCCATGTTCCGATAAGAAGTTTTTCATTACATGCCAACCAACTTGAGATGCAACTCATGCAACCAAACATATCAAAATCCATTTCCACTCTTAGAGATCATTTCTTGTCGCTCTAAGCGTATCAATATTACAAAACACAGCTTATGCTCTTTGTTTCCTGCGAGCCTGGTTCTTGCCAACACCATCATACATGCCAAAGTCAACTAAACTGACTTCCCACAGGCGCCACAGTTATCCTAGATCCTTAGAAACAGGTTTTAAATGCCTGTAACAGCTTGTGGGGCCACATCATAGGAGTCATTATGCACAACGGCGCGTTTTCATCACTCCTTCTTCGCCCATGATGGAATCTACAAACAGAGGTGGGCACACCTTATGCGAGTCTCTGACCACAGTAATGATGTCGTATCATTCAAGTACAGCTAGCAGGCAATTGGAGCAATGACGACCCCGTAAACTTGCAGCCAAGCCTTTGGTGTGGTCAAGAGACGTGTCGAGGCCCCCTAGGTGACGAGACATGCAGCCAACAGCATCTAGCACTCGCTTGCCTTTTCCTAATATCGAATAGCTTCATGCCTGGCTTACCTTACACCTTCCCTTATGGGGTACATGTTTCTGCTGTTGGGTTGCTATGCGTTGTAGTGGCTTCCACCAAGTGTCATACCACCATCACATCCAAGCAGACTGTGGACTACCTATTTTGGGCACCAAATCGTCAGATATATCCCTGGGAATTTACCAAGGCAAGTTTCCTTATCGTTACGTTCGCGCTGCCTTTTGCGACCCATTCCTGCCCATTTGCGCTCTGTTCAGCGTTTTCTCACAGCATCTCCACGTCTTGTCCCGAAACAGCACTATGTCACAGATACCATCAAACTATCAATGCCAGTGTAAATCCTGTTCTACTAGTAAATACCACACTCGCTCAGTAGCTAAGTCTTGCACAAACCAAATATCGGCTCAGGAGCAGCACGCCGGAGTGCAAGCTTCATCGCAACTGGGGTCACGGCAATCATCACACCCAACCAGTGGCAGAAAGGAGCATCTGGTATCAAGGCTCCTGCAATCTATCATTCGTTATTGGATCTTCATGACGCTGGACCAGCAGGTACTCAGAAGCCAAAGCCAGGCTGGCGACATACCTTCCAGTCCTGCAACTACTGTCAGCAATGACATCACGAGTGATGGAGGGTCTACCACCAGTCTTTCCAAACATGATAGATCCTCGGATATTGAAGAAGAGTCAGTGGATGGTTCAGTGAATGAAGGAGCGTCAATGAGCCAAACAGATCCCGCCTCGAATGAAGATGCAGATCTAACAAAGTTCACCTTAAAGAGTCTTTTGTTAGGTGAGGAACTCAAGAGGCTCCAAGTCTGGAAAACATCCTTTTCCAACGACGAGCTGGATAGACTACCTACTATCGACCACGAAGTCGCACAGAGTGTACTGAAATGCTTGACGAACGTAGCCAACATACTGATTGAAGGGTCAAGTCAGTCATCACCTACTTCCAATCCTTGACCGCGGTATTTGCTGATACACCAACAGAGGAATGGCGAATCAGATCGGAGCCAGATGATCTTAAGACTGAAGGGGTATTTCTAGAGAGTCTACTGGAAGAGATTGAGACAAAGGCATCGGAATCCAATGTCGAAAACGAGGCAATGACGGATTGTAGTGGTATTTCAGAGTCAGATGAATCTTACCTGACCATTGGGAATCCAAGCTTGATCAAAGATCTTAAATATGAGATCGACAGACTTCAAATGCTTTCTCACTCTTTGCGCCTTGGAATGAGGACCGGAGTCATATTTACGAATAGCTGAACACTCGATACCTTACATATATAAACCGTTATCAAATAAAACATTCCTTCGAAGAAAAGACACTGGGTTTCCAGGATATATATATACCATGTTTCAGGAGCTCTAGTCAGAAATATCCTGGCATTCCATGTCATTCATTTCACCACGCTTAACCATTTCCCTGAGAGGACTAATGACCGACTGATAAAAGCTTCGCTGGAACATTTCATAGTCGCTTTGTTCATCGTCGCTGCTTTCGCCGTAAGCCATGCAGTATCGAACTGCTTCCTGGTATTGAACACTTGTCTCGGTTCCCAGGCGACTCAATTCCTTATCCAGCTGTTGCTGTATAATCTGCCCTTTGAGCTCCTTCCAAAGCCCAAGCTCCAGAAGAACATGTCCGAGATGGTACATGAACCTTTTTGGCCTTGTAGATCCGTGATCAAACATGGCGGCCCGCAGAAATGGCATCTTTTCAGATTCGATGGGATAGAATTTGATATCCTGCGTACCCCATCCATCACCAAGCCATTCTCGCCAGCCATATCGGAGAGTCGCTTCGGCAAGCTTTAAAGCCAGTCTGAAACGGTTGTTTCGAAGCGATCGACTACGGTGGAAGAGAGTGAGATAGCGCCGATATTTCTTTCCCTTCTTCGACTGCAGCCTTCTCTGATCCCCCTCCCGTATAATTTTGGAGAGAGTGAGAGGTTTGCAACTTCTTTTTGGTCGCTTATTCTCATCCAGGTAGAATATCTGGTGGCCGCTATCCCGATCAACAGCGATACACATGGCTAGACGATCGCTGCCTTGTGCAAGACTTCCAGGGCATACCTGAACCCGACAAAATTCGGCAACGTTTTGTGGTGTTTGTATGCGCTGATTTGACGACAACGCAGTGCTAGATGAGTATCCAGAGTCACGGCGCCAACGTTGACGAAGCCCATTCATTACTGTAACCAAAGGCGAAGACGGCTCTGAGTAGACAGCATCACCCTCGTCCCCCGGGAGGACCAATCTGGAGTGAGCCTCAAACCAGATGTAATCTCCCTTGTTAAAGTTGGACTCTATAGCAACGTGATGGCCAGTGATGGCAACGTCATTTGGATTGATACAAAGCGGCTCCTGTTCTTGAACTGGCACAAGTCCAACAAGAGCCGTATGTCCGTGTGCTTGCTCTTGGCCGTTCACTGGGCAAGCTTCGCACAAGTGACGATAGAGCGTTTTCGTGGCTGAACTTGAAATGTAAAGCCTGGTATAGCTCGTTGTTGATTGAGATGCTGGTTGACAGTTTGAAAGCCGGTAGACCAAGCTTTCAATAGCGGAAACATCAAATCCAATCTTTTCGATGAGCTTATCGAGGTCCTTGAAGATCCTTGAATTTCGAATTTTACGTTCACTTGATCGACCCTATCGCCCGTTAATTAGCATTCTGATTTGACAGTGGATTTGATTCTTACCCGACTTCGAGTGGGAACTCGCGAGAATGAACTGAGAGCATCCTGTAGTTTGTCACGTATACTGACAAGTCTATGTTTCAGATCCTCTATGCTGTTTTCACCTGTTGGCCCTTCGTTTTGCTGAGTCTTTTTCGTAGCTGTAAACCATTGTTCTACAAGTGCCATGTGAACCTTAATTCTCACTTTCTGATCACTGGCCTTGTCATAGAGTTGCTTCACACACGTCGCCTTCATGTGAGGAGTTCGGTCTAGCAGTATTTCGTATTTCTCCATTAGACTGCCGTTGATCTCACTGATGTAATGGAAATCGGCCTCTGAAATACCCGGTGGCAGTTCTTGCATGACCTCTAATTCAAAATCTTCATCCTGATCCTCGTCAAGAGCCGGAATCTGTCCAAAATAGAAATCTTCCTTGATGGTAGATGACGTTGAGGCTACTGCTTGAAGGGGACTAAGATTCAAGGTTTTTATGACAGCTTTTCGAATCTCTAGTCGGTCTCCGATGGCTCCGTTGACTTGCAACGAATTGTGATTTGCTTGGTTTCCAGAAGCATGGTGAGAGATCGTTTGAGAGTCCATTTCGAGCTACCCAATAAAGCTGGCGTCGAATAGAACATGGAAAGAGCGTGGGGGAAAAGAAACCAGCGATACATATGACAGTTTCATCAGATGATCAGTTGCACAAGTAGGCGGAAAGATAAGTCTGGGACCCCAACAGCCCCGAAATTTGAGGCTCGGTCTAGTGGAGGGAATCAAATGCAGAAAGGCGAAGCCCCCACTGATATTTCCAGTGGTATGCATAATCGTTCGCAAAACAATATTATCATGCATGTCATCAAATAGTCGTCAGCCTGGTTGGTTGCCCGATGTGACGGGACTGCATTGCATTGCATTTACACGTAGCTTTGGAAAACAGCCCATGAGCTTTGCTTACACCACGATAAATTAACCCCTCTTCTGCCAAAAGCATCGCAGCCTACCGCTGAATGGGTGTACATCTTTCCAATCAAGTAGCTTAAAATTGAACAGCTGATCAAAAGGTGTATTTACTTGTGTGCGGCTGAGGAAGAAGAGCCAACGTGGCCGTAATCAACACCAGTCAGCATGCATGCCTTGAGGGAGGGCGGAAATTCCCTCTGCAGTCTTTTTAGCCGCATCAGTGTACTGAGTTTGTAATTTGAAGTGGCTGTAGGCCCGGACCCGTTGTTCTAAATTCTTTGGCTTTCAGTCTGCCTAGCCACTTAGCAGTAAATCCACTTTGCCAATACTTCCACCATGGTGACTTTCATTTCCAATTACACTTTGTCTGTTATTGTGACTAACGCACTTATACTTACAGATTGACCCTATCGGAGCAGTAGCAGCCGCTACAGCCTCAATTGATCAATCCCTCAGACTTATCCGACGAGTCTCTACGGCCATCGAGATCCATAAGAATGGCAGGAAAGACCTAGAGTTTATTTTCGAGGACCTCTCCAGTATTGCCCAAGTTATAGAACTTGTCCAAACCATCGAAGAAATCAGAACCAAAGGAGTTCTAAAAGCCTTAGCAAATATGCTAAAACATGCTGAAAAGCTAGATGATCATGTCCAACAGGTCAAAAAGAAGTCCAACACCGGCTCTTCATTTCGTCGCGCCGCTCACCACTTCATGACTGGCCCTGAAGATTTGGAGCATACCAATAGAGTGGTCAAAGAGCTAGCATCTCTCAAGACCACGCTGATCCTTCATATTCAAGTTGCTCATGTTGGCCTTGTTGTTCAAAATGATCAGGACAAGCGGGCAAACCCGGGTTGCACTCACATGTTGGACAGTTCGGTTCTTCATGAGGTCAATCAAGTTGTTGAGCAAAGACTCGGCAAGGGACAGGGGCTAAAGATAGCTGAAGTCCTTCGAGGCAAGAGCGCAGACGGTATGCATTGTGGCTATTCTGTCATGGCAGATAGCTAACCTAGCTTCATAGATGATGGAATGATTCGCCTTTCGCAAGAGGAGTATGAATGCCTCGTATTTCATAGCTTGGACGATAGTCAATCCAACCAAGAACTCGGTACGTCATGGCCTGATGGGACATCGTTTGGGAAACTGACACTACACAAGGTACAATTCGCGTTGCCAATAACCAAACCTTTGATCAAGCATTGCAAATCAACGGATTTATAAGCGACGACTGGATGGAGTTTGCTCAGAACCTGACTATCGAGGATAATGAAGCTCGCAACCAGTCTATCCAGGTAAATGTACCTACTAGGACGGAGCGTTTCGCCGAGCTTTTGGCTGTCAGAAACAAAACTCTCGAGATGATGCCGAGTTCGGCTTGGGCACCAGCCCCACTGATGCCAAAGCAGAGTATTAGAAGCCTGGAATGAATTTGTATTTCCTCCTACCACTAGTTGAGTATAAGGGGATATGTTTCATGATTCGCGGTGGTGGCTGAGGAATAAGGGTTCAAAGCGGCAGTCCGTGACAGATTACGCGTTACTTAAGTGTCATTTTCTAATACCGAGCCAGACTTTCCAGAAAGCCCCAGTCCAACGTAGCAATGCTGTACTGATTATTTGGTGGCGGGTCAGAGTGCCACATTTGCCATCTTGTACATTAAAAAAGCCCAGCCAATTCGTGAAATCCTGCAAAGGATTCACAAAACCAACAAATTCGCTTCTAGGCGAATATTTAGCTCTCATAAAAGTTGGGTCAATCCGTGTTCATAATTGTGTGTTTTGTAGGAAGAGAGCTGTTACTGTGGCGAACTAGACGATCAACAATTACTTTCAGTCGTATCTCAGCGAGATTTGACGTTGTCTGGAATTCTGGGTTCCGTTCGAGACAAGAGAGATTTAGACATGTCATTGGCGTTATAAGCCAAGACTGAAACCAAATACACGACAGATGTGGATAAAGAAGTGGGCCGAGAGGCAAATCCAAAGAGCTTCATACACTTCAAAATAGCATCTAGGATACACCAACGTCCATGTTGTTAGGAATGACACTTTAAATACATACAATGGCACACCGTTCTGATCAACAAGTTTGAGTGGACCAGCGTCAGTCTCAACGACTAGGCGTCGCCACATCACCAGGACGTGCTAAGGATCCAGCATGAAACTCATGAGCAGGGGCGTCCATTTGATGAGGCATAGCGCTCTCTGGAGCATGGTTTCCTCAGTTATGCACATGATTTCATCGGTTGTAATCGACCTTGTGACTATTCACTCTATCTTCCTCGGGACGAGAACATTGACCAGGGGTAGGTCTCTAAATATCAGAGACGAGGGGTATGGCCTCGCCCGCTTCAAGGACAAGATAGCTGGGAGAAATGTCGTAGCGGAGCACTGAGCATTTTGACAGCATAGAATATTATTACTGGCATGTTTCGGCAGCCTCGTACACCTCGCTAAAGTAAATGTGTAAAATTCTAGCTTTCGCCACAAGGCTCACTAGCAAATAGTCCTTCAGAGTGACAATAAAAACGAGGATATCGCAATAGACAGGCAAATAAGTATAGTAATTCTTTATTAAGAATGGTGTATTTTAGCATCGTTAGTTTATTCTTATAATTAGCAAAGCTATTCTGAAAACCTACAATTTGCAAGAGATCCTTAGCATTGCTTTTCGCTGGGGTTCCAAGAAGTCCAGTCAAGGCTGCTTATATTATCAAACAGTTCGCCCAGCTCATATGTGACGTAACTATTCGTTGACTCTTCTGCATTTAACTCTTGAATTATTCATGGCAGTCCAATCCTTGGAAGTTAAAGTAGAGTAAGCCCTGTGATTCCAGTTAGATCAGAAAATGAGGAAATTGGGGGCCAATCTGTTTTTACTGGCCCGACAAACAGCCACCACCATTTAATATCAGCATGCAGGATGACGTAAAACCACAAATATGCAATATATAAGCTTGCAATATAAATAACCAATACTGTCTGGATTTGACTGTCTTTCCTTTACAACTTTACGGCATTATAATAAAAAGTCTTATTGCCGAACTTGCTTAATTGTCAGCCATTCCATAGTCAGCGACTCTCTCGATAATAAACTCAGGTAAGTATTATAGTTCTTTCTATGTCTTCTGCCAAGGATTGTAAGATCTCGCTGACTTGCTTAGAGCACGTGTATCGCGCAAGTGTTAACTATGTCTAACTTTCGACCGCACCCCTTGCCCTTCACCAGTAGAGACCCCAGGATGAACGACGCGACGGGAGAAGGGGAGGCTGCAATTAGTGATCCGTGTCTATTCCCCTGCTATATCGCCTCAGAACCAGCGTATGCCCTTGCAAGAAAGATCAAAGAGAAGAAGCATAAGAGAGATGAAGCTAAAGCGGCTGAGAAGAAGCTGGATGACGAGGAAAGCACTAAGGCGAAGGAATAGCTTATAGCAAGAACAATATGTCTTCATATAACTCGTTTAATCTGTATATTAATATAGTTTTGTTTTAAAAAGAGAGGGAAGACCAGTAAAATAACCAGCGAACAATCTTGAGCCCATGGCAAATTTCTGGCACAGGCTAAACAAGGAATTACTTGAACATCTAAGCCATGGCGTGTGAGACCTCTCTGCATTGGGCCTGGACCGATCTGCACCCCCACTTTCCGACACGACTTTTGGATAGGAGGCAAATTATCAAGACTGCATCAGGCACATAATGGTTATAAAGCGTGGTAGATAATATTGCAATATTCAAGTTTAATGGTATACCATGTAATAATAGTTATTATAAGTATTACTAAGACTAAAGTTAGAAGGCGGCAACTAGAGTCGGCCAGGAAGGTGTTAAGATGACCAACTCGTGGTTTATAATAATGGTAGCCATTCTCATCTGGCTTTTATGGCAATCATGAACATGGCTAACTTGTTATTCCTTGGTAAGTAGATGGTCTAATTCTACCATAACTACTCGGTGAGATGCAGCTATATAAGGTCAGTAGCTTTAGAGAGTAGAGTATGCTCTAAGAAGTTTTAAGGAATACAAAAGTGCAGGCCAAGAGAGCTAAGCTAAATTTCTTAAATGACCTAGAATAAGTAGTCCAAGAATATTTAATCCTCTATAGGATAAGTATAGAAAGTTATAATTACCTACCAGAAATTTGCCATTAATCCAGCTGTTTTAAATACCTTCACATCGACTCAACTACTCGTATTCAGCCTCGGCCTAAGATAATTACATGACTCATGAGTCAATTATCCCCTATTAGTCCGCATTATACGAGTAAGGGCCCCAGCTGGGCACTCCCTTCTTGGTCTTCGGAGACCCAATAGGCTTCAGTGTCATTTTGTCACCTTGGCAAGTATACGTAGCCTTGCCGTTGGAGAAATAACCACCGCCGGGTGCAAGATCAAATTTGGTATCGACACCCAGTGACGGCACCTTTGCCTCGGCAGTCCCCGTCCCCTTGGTGAAGGAAAGGCACAGCGTCCCGGAACCGTCGCCTCCTGAAGCCGTGGAGACGACGCCAGTCGCTTTCCCGTTGACGACAACGCTGACCGGCGTGTCCCTGTCCAGTAGCTTCTGAACATACGCGACGGTAAAGCCGTCATACGTAAACGTGGCCTGTTTGCCGTGGAATTCGAGCTTGGCGGTTCCACTGACCCGTACATCCTTTACGGTAACTTGTGGGATGGCTGTTAGAATGTCCTCCATGAATTTCTGAGTCGTTGGGATATCAAGACTCCAAGAACTTTTTAAGCATGGGTCCATCGGAATCTTCGAGCCCTTGCAAGAGCCTTTGGCTGTTGGCGGTGGACGAGGACGTCGGGTTGGGCGAGGGCGCTTAACGGTGGTTGTTGAGCACTCTTTCTTACGGGCACCTTTTTTAGGGCGCCTCTTGCAGCATTCCTCGTCTTCGTATTGCTGGACGAAGCTGATCTCAACCTTGTCTGTGTCTTTGTCTTCGGTCGAGGTGAAAAGTATAAAAACCGCTACTGGGTCCGAGGCACAAGGAATAGTAATGACACCTTCTGATCCACCGCCTGATGCATCGCCAGGGAATGCATTCCAAGTGTTTGGATCTGCAAGCCTCCATGCCAGTCGCTGGTTCCCTGTGGTGGACGCATAGAGCTTTATATTCTGGCCTGGATCGAAGGACGTTGAAAACTCCCTTATGGTAAACGGGAAGGTTTCCAAGACGGCAGTTCCCTCGGTGGCATCCTCATCGACAGACCATATGACACCAATCTCGTCAGGAGTATTGATTCTCGGGACATATCCACCACCTGAATCTACGATCGAACCAATGGTGAAGGATTTGGCAAATTCGAAAAAGTCGTCTGCCATTGTGGCATAAGCGGTCAGACGGGCCCGCTCTTCGCTTTCGCTGTTTGTAAAAACAGTTGACGTGACAAACTGATGGATGTAAGTCAGGTCGTGCGAGGGCTCGAGAGACTGAAACCATATGTTGGCGTTGTACTCATTCCTCCAGATGGGGACCCCTGGGTCGTAATATGCGGCAGCCCTCCACTCAGCATTTACCCGAGGGAACACGAGGTTGCTAAAATAGTCGGCCGACGACTCCACCACCCACCGTGACGGGCTGTTAGGAGGGGTCTGTCCTCCGTTGAACTCTTGCTGGACGCAGTGGTAGATCTCATGGGCAACGCCCTGCATGGCCTTTGGATCCATCTTGAGAGCCTGTTCCGCGCCCCAAAACTCAAAGCTTCGGATCTGGCAGGGGCCGTTTGGTATGGGAAACGACGCATCGAGAGAAGCGGAGCTCGCAGCTGCCCCGAGGATGATGACGAGGTCTGGAACCGTTGCGAAATTCCCATAGTAGGCAACACTCTCGGTGATGGCTTCGTGCAGCAGGGAATCGACGAGCTTGGCACTGTTACTCCAGTCCTCGGTGTAGATGACGCTCACTTTTGTGTTTCCAATGGTTTTGGGGTAGCCCTCTAGCATTTGGCACTGGCCGGCGACGGTGAAGTGGTCTCCAGGTTTGACACCTGGCCAGAACTTGGCACAGCTGAAAGCGCCGTTCTGGGCCAACGCAAATTGGATAGTCGCGCCGAGCAGAAGAAGTACAGTCCACATGATAGATGAGTTCAAAAGCAACATGATGCGAAAGGTGTATTCGTAAGTTTATACATAGCAGCGACGGCGAAACATCTTATATGCTTTTATCATACAATAAGAAACCTACCTAGGAGGAGGAGCAGCCCCGGTTTTCAACGGAGCCGCCACCTCACAGGCTGTTGGCACTGTTTCTTGACGGTCACCGCACTATTAGGATACAGCATCCTTTTAGCAGCACTCTTTAAATGGGTCAAAGTAAAGAACGGGGTCTTTCCCGTGTGTAGTAAGAAAATTGAGAACATCCGCTAAGTTGTGCTGAAGGAAAAGTCACCGAGCCTCTTATGTCACGATTAGAAGATGCTATGACTTGCTATGACCTTCTGGGAAGGGGCTTGGAATAAACCACTTTCCATTAAAACACGGAGCCAATCCACAACTGTGAGATCGATAGTGAATTATCAGCTGAGTTTCATCTCCTAACAATTACGGAGCGTAAACGCCGCTCCGTGACGGAGATGGAAGTGGCAGGAAAATAAACATGTTTTACTGCTATTTATGAAATACTTAATGCAACTATATATCTTACTAATAAAATTCAAGATCTGTTTAACATTAACTACAAAGGTAGCAAGAAAGCTGCTTTCTCTCTAATTCTCTAGGAGTTAAGCGACAGCAATACCATTCCGGGCAATAGGAGGGCTTTGGGATACACGACTGAGCTGGCAAAATGCATCGTGGGGAATACCATACTGGATGTCCTCGCAATTCAACTTCTTAGAAGCAATGGTTTTTCTGCTGGTCATATTGGAGCTCAAGGAAGGAGATCATGGTATTGCCACGCTTTCACAGTCAATTCAAACTATCGGAATGTTTTTACTAGCAAGCCGGATAACTACAACATACACCCTAAAAGTGATATTAATACATACTGACTGAGTAGTATGCCTTCGCGTTATTAATAATATATTTGCATATATATAACTCCTAATACAAATTATATATTTACTTAGTTTATGAATTATTACCTTCTTTATGCTTAAGGGTAAGTCACCGAAAAGATAAGATAACAGTGCTTAAGATGAGACCATTTTTAGTAAGTATAGTGTGTTCATTCCGAATCAGGCGGAGAAGAGTGACGAAACATGCACAGCTTGACAAAATCCGCACCTGGTGACTTACCAGGGCCGGACATATCTGAGCTCGCACTCGCTCTCGTCAGCGCTAGCAAAAAGTCCGTTAGACACTGCTAAAGTCCGATCTCAGGAGGCAAAAACCCCGTTTTGATTGGAACGTTTTCTGTTGAGCGTGACTTAGCGACTTGGAATTATAACAATCTGACATCTTCCCCAGATTCAATCTCAATCTCATTTCATTCATCTGTTTATCTTTCAGTTGATACTTGGGAATCGAACATGGAGTCTTTCAAAGTCATTGTTGTTGGCGCTGGGCCAGTCGGGATGGTCCTGGCTCACGCGCTTCAAGTCTCTGGCATCGACTACGTGCTTGTTGAACAGCGCTCTCAAATCCCTCCTGATCCTGCTTATGGCTTATTTTTATGGCCTCATATTATGCGAATCTTTCACCAACTGGGAATTCTTGAAGCTGTTGAAGCTGTCGCGCAGCCTATGGTTGAAGCGGTTCATAGATCAATTGACGGCAGTGTTATTCATCGCTCCAGAGGGTTTGAAGAGCTCGGCGCACTGTGAGTATAAGTTTAAGCGCTGCTGGATATTCTACTGACAACTGAAAGGTTCGGATATCCTATGGCTATTTTTAACAGAGGTGATTTTGCCTCGGCATTGATGAGCAAGCTTGCAAATAAGGACCAACGCGTCAAGACAAACAAGCGCCTCACCAACGTCATACACCACGACAACGGTGTAACAGTCGAATTCGCAGACGGTACCACAGAAGAGGGATCAGTTGTCATTGGCTGCGACGGCGTCTGGAGTAGTGTCCGCGATCAAATGAAAGCGAAAGCACCAAAAGGCCTCTTCGACGAGAATCCCAACCCATTTCAAGCACCCCACGCCGGCGTCTTCGCCAAGGCTCTATGCCCCAAGGAACTCGAGAGTGGTAGGAACATTAATGTTTACCAAGATGGGTCTCACGTTCAGGTCTTTACTGGTCTGAGAGAGGCTCAGATTATTGTGTATCATCGCATTCCTACTGCGAGAACAAAAACGTTCTTTGGCCAGAATGATGCTGAAGAGGCGGCGAAGCCTTGGATGGATGTCCCGGTCGGAGAGGGAATTACGTTTGGTGATTTATGGAGGAACAAGATTGCTGGAGGTAGTGCGAACTTTGATGAGGGTGTTTTGCCATGGTGGCATTGGGAACGTATGGTTCTTGTCGGTGATGCTGCTCACAAGGTAAGTCGTATACCACGTTGACTGATCTCAAGCTAACATTGAATAGATGAACCCTATCAGAGGTGCAGGAGCATGCTGCGGCATCGAAGACGCCATCGCTCTAGTGAACGGCCTCAGCCGGCTGCTTCACTCAGATGCCAACCCATCAGACCGCAAGCTCCGCCAGGCTTTCCTTGCATATCAGTACGAGCGAGAGGCTGCCGCGAAGTTATGGAATGATATTTCTGCGCTGAACCTAGAACTCTGCATCGGTGCTAATCAGCCCGCACTGAAAGCTCAGGGCGTTGCTGATTACAGAACTATTCCTCTGGTTGCGGATGGACCTATCTTGCAAAATGTTCCGTTTGACGAGAAGAGAGGGTTTGTTCCGTGGACTAGGAAGACTCGCAAGTCTAATGATAAGACTAAAGCGCGCCTGTAGTCTGGAGACGGCGGTCTATTATAATTGGCGGTCATGGGGCATTGTATAGTACATCAAGGATTAGCGCGCTCGGGAAGGGTAGGCAAGATAAATTTGATCACTTCCATATTCGCAATGCAATCATATGAGATCACGGTGGCTTAGGCTGGGTTACGGGTTGAATCTGGACATCAAGTTAAGCTAGCCGCGACGCGATAGAAATACCAGCAAAATCTGCTTTGCTCGGTACCTATAATTAGATGATGGTCCGTATGAAATATATGACCACTCGTGGCTTGAAAAGTCTCACTCGACAGGATGATGTTAGTTCCGTGGGTAGTACAAACCAATAGTCTGTCTTGGCACTGAGGCTCAGTGGTGAGGTCGATGAATTTGGACCAATCCAAGTTGAAAATGAGTCAGGCCACACGAAGCTGAGAAGCAGGGTAGCGGATGATTGACAGAACCTGTCGAGGAAAGAGAAAAGAGGCAGGTATTTTAAAGAAGTAGGTCTCCTATGTTCAGCCTTGATCCAAGTCGTTTATTTTCAATCACCAAGAAGCGCTTCGCTATGACTACATTCGCTGCTCTAACCCTCATCGTCAGCGCCGTTTTCTTAGGTGTCACCCAAGCAGAATCCAACAGCACAGCCAGTAATACAACTATGGTTAGATGGGTGTCCCCCGCACCTCGCCAAAGTACTTGGAGTATTATTTGGAGCTGCCTCTCGATTTCATAGTCTGTTCCTGGAAATGCGTGCATCTTAACATCCCAACCCATGAAGAGATCCAGGGTGAATGGCATACGATGCAAATCTGCAGGTGCATTCCTGATATATCGATCTGGCCTAAAGCACCCCTGCGCCGAAAATGGAGTCGCAAGATTATCTGGATGACAGTCATTGCTCTTGGGCCCGAGTTTGGGGTGGCGCTGGCTGCGAAGCAGTATATGGATGCCCGCCAGGAATTAAAAGAGTTTACGAAAGCTCTGTCTAACGAAGTGTTAGTGTAGTTGACACTGATAGAAACTATGAGGATCTAGCACGGTTTAGTGCACAGAAATATACCATGGCTCACGCTTTTTATGTTCAGATGGGGGGTATTGTTATCTACGAAACCTCTGCGGAGTCTTCCATCATTGGAGGGGATTCTGCAAGAAACCTGCGGTCGAGCAATGGAGTCTCTATTGTGGCCCATAGAGACTCTGAAGTCTTACAGCTAAGCCAGGGATCCGGTTCCAATAGGCACGGCGCACCTAAAATGACTCGTTCTCTGAGTAGGTTCTCATTATTGCTATTTCCACTCTATCGATATTGTGCATTCAGGTTAAAACAAACTTATCTGGCCCAAAGATCTGACACCTTCACAGTAGAAGTCCAGCCTGATATGTTCAGAATACCCGAGTTTGAGATAAAGGACCTAAGCAAAGCTGATGTCATCACCAAGGCGTTTGCTATCACCCAATGCACGTGGCTCATAGTGCAAAGTATCTCGCGAGTCGCACACGAGTATTCCATATCTCTGCTGGAGTTGGCGACGTTGGCATTTATCTTTTGTGCATTCATCATGCACATCTTTTGGTGGAACAAACCTTTCGATGTCGAATCAAGGCGAGTTGTCACAGCGATAGGGCTCAATCCAAAAGTCCCTCCAAATTTGAGCACCTTTTCAATGGATGATTTGACGGTGTCCAAGAACTTCCGTTTCCGGGAAAGAGTAAAAGACCTATCGTGGCAGAGGTTTGAGGATCTCATAGCCGAAATATCGGAAATCATTGATCCCGCCGATACATCTCGACCTTACATAGATTATCTCCCTTCCGCCTCCCTATACATCGCATCGGCTACATTTCTTGCTATTCACTTAGCCGCCTGGAATCGGGACTTCCCCTCCTCTGTAGTCAGATCACTCTGGAGATGGCTCAACCTTAGTACACTTGTGACTTCGTTTGCACCCTTGATATTGGGCTTCCTGTATTCCTTGGGACCTCGACGAGGCACCTTTGAAAAATTGTATGCTAGGACAGTTATTATGATCCTGTTGATAGCTGGAGTTACTTACATCATATCGAGATTTGCGGTTCTGGGTTTGACGTTTTATTGTCTGTCGTCGATGCCAGAGAATGCATATGCCACTTTGGACTGGTTGGCGTGGGTCCCGCATTTCTCATAGGAGCTTGCAAAGTTGATAATGAGAGGCTCGATACAGGCAATGATTGCGCGGTGGAACTCGGTAATTGTGGATAGATATAGAAATGGTCATACCACGGCGCAGTTCAAGTGATAAGTGACTATCGCTTCTGAAAGAAAGACAAAACAACCTTCCTTCGTCCCCACTAAGTCCTGCCAAGCGGAGACAATTAACATAACGATTGTCCATCTGACGTTATCACCGCGGCAGATCAACAAACCTACCACCATGGAACGTGCCAAGATCGTCAACGGACTCAGATTGCGATGCTGCCAAAAACCCCATTTAAAGCGCGTATCACATCCAATATGATACCATCTGCAGTGGCACGTGGGGATGTTGGAGCAAGGGTGTTGCCTGACGGTGACTCCGTAGCCGGTTTCATATTTCCACCAACGAGTCATGTTCAATCCGGTGATTACAAAGATTCGGTATCCCCATGAGCATAATGACCTTCCAGAAAAAGAATGCCAATGAACTCTATTCATCTTTGATTGTTGTTTATGCCTGGGTTAATCCTCGGACCGACAATAGAGTTGCAAGGGTGAAACTCCAACCCGCAATCGATCATCCGTCTAAAATCCATATCTGGAGATGTTACAGGGGTACGCACAAAATACGAAGCACCTATTTCGAAACTCTACAGGGGACCATAGTTTCAAAAGATGGTTGAACGTCATGCATATTCCCTTTTAGAATCCGATAAGACCAGTTCCCCAGTTGTTAAAGTTCAGCTCCCTCAACCTGAAGCCCTGCCAAGCCGGTTACTTCCTACGAGATGACAAGACGAACCTATGGCTTCTATTCGAGCGAGTTTTGTGTTCCGGTTACGTTTTGGTAATTCATTAGAGTTCAACTGCCGACTATAGTATCTCTGGAGTATGATACCGGCCCCCACGACTTGGTTATATATCCTCGCCATGTAAGCCGATTGAGTTTCATCTGAACCATCGACCATCTTGTAACATTCATTTCGCTGCTGGTTACGCACAGTCTTTTCTTATCTTTTTGAGAAGTCATTCTTTTCTTTAGAGCAATCATGTCTATTCTTGCAACAGTGTTGCTATCACTTTCTTTTTCCACGGTCGTTTCTGCGATTCCGTTGGTTGAGCGTCAGGATAATGGAACCGCTCCGGAACCCGCTCCGGCTGACCCTGGAGTTGACTGTTCTCCGTCGTCGTCTACTGGTCTGAAGCCAGAATGCTGGAAGGCCTGTGAGTTGATGGTTATGCTGTGGGGTGATAATAAAGCTAATGAGGGTAGTGGATATGGAGAAGTACATCAATGACTGGGTCACTGAGAATGGAACAAAGGCCAACTGCGACGAACTTGGTTTCGCTCAGTGCTATCTTCAGTTCAACGTAAGCTCACCCAGCACTATGATGACAAGGATAAGCTGACGTAATAGGGCTTCACTGGTCTTACCTGCAACTTGATCACCAGTGACACCTGCCCTCCCTTCAACACCAAGGACGTTTCCAAGTATGACTCCAACCAACAATTCTACGTACGTCACCCATTTCCCTCACTCTTACCAAACTCACACACCATAGGCCCTCTGGAACATCTACACCGTCTACCAGTTCTTCAACCAATACTCCCGCGCTCTCAGCAACGGCGCATCCCTCGCCGGCCAAACCATCGATGCCATCGTCGCAAAGGTTGCTCCTCCCGTCGAAGCCAACACCCCCACCAGCGGCCTTATGAACATTCTCGGCTCCACCCTTGGCATCGTCTCCATCTTCACTGGTCTCGTTCCTGGCGATGCTGGTATAGCTGTTGGTTTCATCCGTGCTGGTCTCGGTGCTGCTTTTGATCTCTCCGGCAAACTCGGTGAGACTTTGACAAAGACTCAAACTGCGAACGACCGATTCATTCAGCTCGGTGATATCGGCTCTGGACTTGCTAAGCTTGTTGAGGCTTACCAGAACAACCTCCTTGAGACTGTTAAGCTTGTGCAGGGCGACCCTGCTATCTTCATCGCTGCTTGCCAGGATGGTGGATTTTCTCAGCGCGTTACTACCTCCCTCACCATTCAGGCCAATACTCTCTACCGCCAGCTTCAACTCTTCATCCTTTCCAGCGCCCTCAAGGCCAACGGCATCGTCTCGGCCAAGAGCACTGGCCTCAACGCTCAGACTCGCGCTACAGACACTGGCGGCGCCATCTCCTGCGATGCCCTTGACCAGGCCGGTAACTGCAACCAATGGTGGATCGACGGTGCCGACACTTATGCTCTCCACAACCCCAATGACTGGCGAAACAACCAGATTGAGCTCACCAAGGCCATCGTCGATGAGGGCTGGGCTACTCTTGCTGATGTCTTCAAGGTTGAGGACTGTGCTGGCAAGGAACCCACTTTCAACGGCAAGGAGCTTGGCGTTACCTGTCTTGTAAGTACATCTTACAAATTAGAGTTGTGAATTTGCCACTAATAATGTTTAGGCAACCCACAACTGGTGCGAGTGGAACTACCAGGACTCTCCTTCGCTGTCTCGATCTGAGCCTCAGTGGAAGAACTGCGACAACGACGACAAGTGGGGAACTCTCTGCGGAAGCTTCCAGAACGGACTCGAGAGTAAGTATTCCTAATGCCTGATCATCTACTTGAAATTGAGACTGACCTATTATAAAATAGTCCCTGAGTCTTACCTTGGACCTCTGCTCAACAGCGACCAGACCTGGTGCAAGCGATAAATTGTGCACACCGTGATTTAATATTCCGGCCGAGGAGCCGTATTGTGCTTGTTGATGGTTGCCTAAGAGCTCATCTGAATCTGCTCTTAAGGTTATGTTTGGACTTAGAGCCGTTGGTTGAGTACCGGCCCCTGGTGGATATCTTGTACTAGGACCTATAAGTCGACTAGATGGAGATGGAGTTAAGTTGGAGTTAGTAGTTCTACATTTCCAATATGCAATTTGGTCAAACACGAACCTGAAGCTTAATAATTACAACCTATCAATATCGTAATAGCGTGAAATGCGTGATAGGTTTACGAGCCTGTCAACCCCACTTTCATCTTGGGTTATTGTGTGGGTAGTTGGTATGCTGCTCGACGTGTGTTTTTAAGAGTGTTGTCCTGAGTTGAGAGACCTAGACCTGACAGTTGATGCTTGCATCGCGCACGCCTTACCTCGGGCCCCCTTCACGGGGCTCTAGTAGGTAGATGCAGCACGTAGGTATCGACCTGAGAGCAGCTTAGCATTTTCAAGTCTACAAGTATTAAGGACCCAGTACGAGAAAGGTCAAGGGTGAAAGTGACATATATATGTTCAGTTATCTAAAGTAATAATATACACAGCATGGAAAAGGGCGACAAAGTGTCAGCCCTAGGTTCCAGTCAGCCGACTACAGAAGATGATACACACTTGCTACCAGAGCAATATCAAGCCGACATGGACATCTAGCACTTGCCAGCCTTGGAAGGCTCACACTCGCCGTTGGACTTGTCGCAACCGTTGTAGCCCTGGCACTGGGTCTTGGGGTAGCAGTTGTTGGAGTAGGTGGCCTGCGGAAAGAATGATTAGCAAGGGATGAGCTGAATACTTTGTATGGCACGTACCTTGTCACCGAGGTTGGTGTTGATGCCGATAAGCTCGCCACCGTTGACAGCAGTGACGCCCTCCATGTGGACGGATCGCTTGCACTTGGAGTTACCCTTGCAGTTGCCGCAAGATCGGTAGACCTTGCCATAGTCGTTGGCATCTATAGAAGTCAGAATGAGATCAAATTGGAGAGACTCTTGACTTACAAAAGTTGACAATGTTGACATGGCCGCATCCATTGTGCTGAATAATCTTATCGGCAGCCTTATAAGCACCGCCACCAATGATGTTGGCAGTTCCACTACCCTTGATAGAGATAGCATCCTCGCAAACATCCTCAAACCAGACAAACTCAAGGTTGCAAGCACCAAGACAGTGCACACCCTCCTTCTGGTTCGCACCAATGACAACATTACGAAGAGTAGCACCATCTTCAAGAACGAACACAGCGTCTTTCTCGCCGCCTTCGCTCTGGCCAGAGCACTTGACGCCGCGGTCGTAGCGAACCCACTTGGCGTCGAAGACTTGGCCCTTCTTGAGGTATTGGGGAGCGCTGAGGGACTTGGTGCCCGTGGCTTTGGGGACGCCGCCTGTGTAGCCGAGGCAGGCCATGGCGGCGGGGAGCGTGGTGAGGAGGGTGAGAAGGCTGGAGGCGTGCATTTTGGTGGTGTTGAAGATTGTAGAGTGCTGAGTTGAAGAGAAGCCGGTCAACGGTTGATGAATGGCAAAGATGGAAGCGAATGTCAATGCAGAGAGACGAAGCTGAGATGGTTAGAAAGGAATCACTGAAGGGGAACTCGCTACCCTTCTTATACACGCTCTGCCCTCTGTCATTCGCAATCAATTTGCCCGAGTGCGCTTCATCCATGCCATCCCAGCACCATGGTTCTCAGTAAGTCATCCACCAGTTCCAATTCGCCTATTCTCATCCCTCCTCTCCATCAATCAGAACAGACAGCATCATCCGCTTTACACAAATAAAATAAGGTGTTCAGCTCCTTGTTTCAGGACGAGCTATTTCCTCCACTTAGGTGACGGACAGCCCAGCGCTGATAGGCTAGTCAAAGCTGAGATCCCAGTCGATGTTTAGGAATGCGCGTATCAGACTTAAGCTTATTTCGGGTTCGGATGAATTAACCGCTTTCAAGATATTATGCCCGGATGAAAGAGGCAGTGTTGGTGAGATGACTGCTAAAATCCGTAATTATGTGGAGTGCATGCATTACGTTGTTTCGAATCATCTGATAAGCTTATTGGAGCGGAACCACTTTAAGGAATTATGGCGGCTATGATTGGTGGTGAAATTGTTGTTCTTCTGTCACCGCTGATAGTGCGACTTCCGATACGAGGCGGAAGACTGGCTCCGGTAATGTTTTTAGAGAGCCAAAGGAAGATCGTGCTCGGCGGGCTCTTCGCCGAATGATGAACGCGAGATGGGAATACGAAGTCATGGAAAAAGTCACCTGGAGAGCACCTTACCAAAGCCCAGGACCAAGCCATGGTAGAGCGGCCCATGAAATTTCTGCGTTCACAAGTCTACCGATAAAATGGCAAAAATTTGTGGCCGAGAAGCCGCACTCAGGAGCGGACCGTACCGAGAATTTCACTTGAAAATGTCATCGATACGTGTTGAACCGGGTAATAACTCACACTAAGGCGACCCAAGAATGCCTCGATCGCGCTACCAAGCGCCCGGGACGCTCCTCTATAGCGTCAAGACTACGCCCGAAGACGCCTCCCATTTCGGTCGCCCCTTACAATGCAGAGATCCGACGCAGAAATGCACCGCTTACCCGGTTGCCGCATTCCTGACAATGAGGCTTACAGGACCCCAACTCATTCGCAGATGGATATCATCTGGGCAGGTCTAGACAGCTCCTTCGGCGAATTAGCGCCATGTTTACGCCACAGCATTCCAGTGCCTGACTCCTGCACCGAGCCTTTGACCAGCGTGACCTAAAGAAATCAGCTGTCTGTGAGAAGATAATGGAATGGGATCCCATAGATCAAGATTTCGCAAAAGCATCATCTGTCATTCCCATCTGCCTTCTGGTTTCCGTGAGTCAAAACAGTGGTACCATGGCACTCTTACGTATGAATACGACACCTGTTCACCAGGTTCATCCATATATTCGGATCATACTAGTAGTCACTCTTCTAAACTGCGGCTTTACAATTCTTTTTTTCTCTCACCTCATCTTCTTTCCAAACCTTGCTAGACCGCATATTCCTCTCGACACAATCAGATCATCAGTCAAGCATGTTTTGCGACCGTTGGCCAGAAGACCGGATATATCAAAGTCATGCGTTGAAGGACACCGAGAAGTCCTTGCCTCTGGATATACCGTGAAGCTAAAATGCAACATGTACCGGCAAGGAGTGACATACGATGAAGTATCCTCATTCAGTGAATGCGCAGCTATTTGCGAGTCACTAGATATTGATGTATGCTCGTACCATCCGCCGTCAAAACGCTGTGTCGTGTCCAGCCTTCATGGAAGAGATGTTTCCCGAGAAGGCGTCTACTACATGACAAAAGTCGAGACCAGCGACAGACAAGACAGCGATTCCTTGGACTTTGAAGATCCCTTTGAGGTGGAGCCAGCACAAGAGAAAGACGACTGCCTTCACCGCCTAGCTCGCCTCGAAGCCGAACTGGAACATTGTCGCCCGGAATCGATTATACCCACGCCTTTATGCGGCGTACAAGGCATCGCTATCCACGGTCGCATCGACATGATAAAAGTCTCCGGCGTCGACGCATGCAAAGCTATCTGTCTCGCCAACCCATCATGTCAAGCTTACTCTGCGTCCGACGACCCGGGAGATTGGTGTTATATCTTTGACAGACTGCACGGGGGCGCAACGACGAATTATTATCGCCACTTGCACACATATGATCGCGACTGTTAGAAAGATTTTCATTAGGCGAGATAGACCGAGAGTATTCCAATTGATGGTGTCGGAATGCGTTAGCCGAAACCGCAGCCGACATCCGCGGAATCGGAAATATGGCATCGTGGTGGAGCACGGCTGTCAAAGCTTTGGTAGCGACTAGTGAAAACCCCGCAGTATAATAGCTGAAGAACACTCAATTGACCAATTCCTTCTGGAAACATTCTATCTAGAAGCAAAACTTCGTGTAAAGTGCAGTCACAACAATATGTCGGCCTCTGATTCAGTTGTCTATCACTACCTCGCAATCGGCAAGCTTGGCCGTGGTGAAGTCGTCAAGTAAGTATGCTAACAATATGAATTCTGTCGCTACGTCGTCATGAATCGTGCGCTGACTCCTGTGATCAGGCTGTTTATGATTGATGCTGGCATCAAGTTTGAAGAGCGCTTGTACGCCCGAGATGCTACTTGGCCTGAGACCAAGGAGAAGTTGAAGAAGCAGGGCCTTACTCGCACCGGACAACTTCCTTCAGTAGAGTACAAGGGCAAAGTCCTTACTGGGGTCCGTTGCCATCTACCGATCAGCCTATTATGACTGAAACTGACTTGAGCTGGGTAGCACGTCCCGATTCTCCGATATCTCTCGCGTGAACTTGGCGCATATGATGGCACAACCAACGACGACAAGTACTTGGTCGATCTCGTGTCAGATATCTATGTCGACTGGAGAGTAAGTTTACGCCTAGTGATTGTGTCTCTCATATGATGAAGCTGACTAAATGATTAGGTTCAATGGGTAGCCAACTTAAAGGGCCTCAACCCTGATTACAAGGAAAAGGACGCTCCTCCATACTATGAGCTCCTCGGTCAATACTACGCCGAGCGTGAAGGACCATATCTTCTTGGAGATACTGTCAGCTATGCCGACTTTGCGGTCTATGTCTCTCTTGACAACGATATTCGAACAAAGACACTTCCGGTATGTTTTATAGCTATAAAAGAGTGATGTCCGATCTAATACGAGATACACAGGAAACTCTCCCCGAGTCCATTGTCAAGTTCCGAAATGCATTCGAGGCCCGACCCAACATTGCCGAGTATATCAAGCAGGGCTAAAACATAGAAAATCTATAGACAGAAAAGCAAATACCGCCACCTTTCACCCTTTCCTGCAACTTGAACTCGTGAAGCTCCCTAGAAACCTTGAGAGCCCAAGTAGGCAAGCATGACCTCATAACCCGCCGTAGCATTAGTCGAAAGAGTGAGACCATGGCCTGTACCGGGCTGCAAGTGTACACCGATATGAGACGCTGCGGGATTGAGACTCTTGAGTGTCTCCATATCATATGTGTTGTTGCAATCGCCATCGCAGAAAGGGTAGTCGTTCTCGCCGATGAAGTACTAGTAGATTTATCAACCCAGGATCCATAACGCATTGGATGAAGATGACTTACCTGGAGGGGACCCTTGAACTCAGTAGCAGGCTTTCCAATAAGAGCAGAGGACAGCTCCCCAACTGTACCTGTCTGCTTGATCTTCTCAGCATACTCAAGCGCCTCGACTTCAAAGGATCCTTTCTTGAGAAAGATTTGCTGGATGCTGCTCAAACTAGCTTGGACGGCATATCCAGCAGGACGGTCGCCAAAACGCCTGGGATCGTGCTGTCGCGCAAACTCAAAGCCGAACGCATTAGCACCGACTTTGCCACTCTGGTTGTTGGGAAGAAAGCCAGTCAGGATAGCGCCATCGCTGACATTGCCATGGAGAGAGAGGAGACCACTTGTGGTGGCGGAGCCAAGGGAGTGTCCTACGTGAACGACCTTCTTGGGTTTGTAACTGTTAAAGGACTTCTCAGGGCCCTTGCCCAGAACTTTGGATGATGCCAGAAGCTTTCCGTCCCGTGCAAGAACAGTGAGTTCTTTCAGGATTGCGACCTGTAACCCAAGCTGGACCTCGCTATACCCGTCGGCTTTAGTGGACTTGCCGGTTCCAAGACGATCATAAGTAAGGATGGAGTAACCTTTCGAAAGAGCAGCATCGACATAGGAGTATTCCTCAGGCTTGAGCTCAGGATCCCAGTATCTATAACAAACCATTAGCACTCGATATACCTTACCTGTCCTAAACGTACCTCTTGTCAAAGCCAAGCCCATGGGTCGCAATCTGTAAAACATGCGACTTCTTGCCATTGGCGGGAATGCAGAGTTGAGCACTGATGGAATAAGTCCCGTGAACAGGAAGGACTTCTGTACTCCTGTTGGTGTGTGACCAGGTCGAAGTGTCCCAGACAAAGTCTACGAGGTCGATGTTGCTTTCGACTTTGACAGAGTTGTAACGGGTATTGTTGGCTGACGCTGTCACGGGAATTTGGAGCTGGACACAGTTCTTGGTATGTCCTGTAGGCGTTGCCAGTGCAGGCAAAAGGGCCGAAAGCCCAATCAGGAATCTAGTGACGCTATGCATCGTGGTGGATTTGCGAGTATCTTGGTAAGAAGTCTGAAGCACGTTGTTCAGTGACGAGGTTCTAACGTATTGCGAATATTTTTGTTTTATAGGTGTTCAACATCATTATAAGCCCCAAGCTACGTCATCTCCATCTCTAGGGAAGGTTAATAGAATTTGAAATAGTTATTGAGCCGTACTCTTAAGCTGGCGTATTCCAGCGTATAGTTGGCGTAAGCCAGACGTATCTTCACCTTGGGGCTTACATGTGCAGCTCCGCCCCACTGGACTCGCTGTGACACTGCATGACAGGGCCGGAAGATCCGGGGAGTGCGACGAGGTCTCTGCCTCCTACTGAGCTTGAAATGAGAGACATAACGTCTGAAAGCAAAATATGATGAACAAATTAGGATAGACCGAATGACGCGACGCCCTCTCTGACTATGCTCTTGCCTCAAGCTTTCTTCTCCACCCTCTTCATCTCAATGTCAAACGCCTTGGACTTAATACTAACTGCTTTTCCGTCCTTTCCATACTGAAACTCAAAGTGATCCATAGACAGACCATTGTAAATGAAACGATCGAGCATGTGCCAAGTAATGCACGTCACATCCTTGACCTTAGTCAGACCTTTAATCATGTCAGCTTCAGTGTCGCTGAGTGTCGGGAACACGGCTCGCCATGCGGCGCGAGATTTGTTCTCAATACCAGTCGGGTATAGTCGAACACTCTTGATACCGGAATCGGCTGTATCGTTGTATCGTCCAGGCTGGAAGCGGTTCAAGTTTGGGAGAACGTCAAAGTCGCGGGCAGTCCAGTTACTCAAGACCAGACCAGGCCCATTATCCAGAGAGAGCATAAGCGCAGACCCCGTCTTCTTGTCAACATATTGTCCAGCAAAACGAGCCTTGGCTTCATCCCGAGCTGCCATGTCCAAAGCGGGAATGAGTGCCTCCACGATGTTAAGAGTTGCGAGCTGTGCCCAAACACTCGAGACTTCTGGTCCTGCACCAAGGACAGACACGACAAGGCCAGTGTCAGGAATCATGGCCATACCGGATTGATATCCGCTCAGGGTTCCGCCCTTGGTGTATACATCAATGATGCGACCGTCGGAAGTCAAGTTATCGACGCGGTAAATCTCCCAGGGCGATCCAACTGATGCACTCCATGTTGACGTGAAAGTGTTTGGCTTCAGCCATCGACGTGTACCAGATGGTGATAAAGCCTTGTTCCTGAGGATGTTGGTCATGAAAGAAAGCATATCAGCGGTGCTAGCGCCCATCGCGCCGGCACTTTGATATCGTTAGCGGTGGTGTGACTTTGAATAGGAGATACTTACGGGGCAAAGATTCCGATATCAGCATCCCAGTCAGCGCTTCCGGCAGGAATGAACATGTTTTCCGAGTTCTCCGGGACAATGCCAGAGTATGTTTGTTTGAGACCCAGGGGTTTCAAGACCAAATCCTTGATGGCGGCGTCGAAGGTCTTCTTTGATGCTGCCTCGACGACAAGGCCGACCAGACTGATTCCAGCATTGGAGTAGACTGGTGATTCGCTAGGTTGGTATACAGGAGGACGGTAGGACTTGAAGATATTGAGGAAGTCTATAATTATGAGCCACGAAGAGACAAAGACATGATTGTTGACCTACCCCTTCGGGTGCAGACTGGAGCTCCAGGGAGACCTTTGCAAGATGGTATCTTGGTATTCTTCGATAGCTTCGGGAGGCCAAGAGCTTCCCAGTCAAAAGGGAAAGCAGAGATATCAGTCGTCACTACTATCGTTAGCACTTCTCTCCTGCGCTTCTCGGGTTCACTTACTATCTCCGCCAAGGCCAGAGAGATGCGCCGCAGCGTCACCGACAGTGATGTCAGTCCAGCGAGTAACGTCAAGCTCGTCACCGGAGTGAGAACCCCCGCGGTGAGCAAGCTCAGGAATCCAGCGAGTCACAGGATCATTCATGCTCAACACCCCATCCTCTGCCAGACGCAGAGCCGCCAGTACTGCGAATACCTTGGAAATGCTTCCAAGACGATAGACAGTACTAGAATTGATCTTCTTCACACCTTCCTTCGGATTCATGGTCGAAGGCGTGTAGTGAAAGTCAAGCAAAGGTTCATCCTCATAAATGGACTTGACTCCAACAGAGACACCAGAGAGATTGAACCCTCCAGTCTGTCCTTTTAGAACAGTGGTAATGGTATCAACGGCATATTGGACGGCAGGATGTTGACTGGCCTGTCTCGGCGCAGGAAGAACAGGACCATAAGGTGGACAATATCGTGGCGTAGCGTCAACGACTTGCTGAAGACCCGCGAAAAGAGTAAAGAGAGTAGGTAAAGACTGAGAGAACAACATTGCGAAGTATTGTTCTACGAGAAGAAGAATATGCCACAGTGATTCAAACATCATTTTAAGAGATGCTGCAGGCTCTATCTATTTATCTCCATGATTTTCAGCAGTTGAATCTGTCAGGAATTCCGTTCAGTTGGTTTTACTGAGCACAGCCCCTGAAAAGACCGAGCTGGCCCACTTTCGAAGGATCTAGCGTGCATTTTTGTGCAGGGATGTAATCCAGATTGACAACCAATGGCACAGCCCCCAAGACCGAGATTAGCTTACGGTTTCATGCTGGCCTGTAATTCATCATGATTCTCAAACAGGTCTATTCTGGCAGAGGCACGTTCTTGTGCCATGTATCCCAATATCTCTCATCCGCCCAAAAGTCCTTCCTTGGACCTCTAGTCTCATCACTCAGCATGCCTTCTAAATCTCGACATTTGCATAATTGGACTTTCGCGAAGCGAGCTGGACTTCCGGCGCCTTTGTCGAGAGTGATGCTTTCGTATCGCCGATCCAAGTAATCTTGTACTAGACATAGATGAACTCTCTGATCCTCAGGAATATCCGTAGAGGGCATACTTGGCTGCGGCTCGTCGAAGTTAGAGGAGAGCTTGTCCAATGTGTTCTCTTCAGCTGCGATGACAACGTCCAAGATCTGAGCCTCGATAGCGCCGCACCATGGACCTTCCCGGCCGCTCTTTCGGAGAAGGTTGAGAGCTTGTTCGCGCCAGAAGGAGTTTCTGTACTTTAGCGTCGCGAAGAAGAGAGGTTGAATGATGCCCATCTCTGGTGTGAACAGCGGCAAGGAATCTGATGACTTGCCGCCAGATCGGATATCGAGAACTGCTTTGGCCGATGCGATAATCTCTTGAAACTCGAGAGCGTAGTTATCATATGCTGTTTCGAACGGTTGAAGAGCATTGGAGACGTATATCAATGCGGTATAGCACTGCATCCGAAGCACAAGTAGTTGTTCGTTCTGGGGATCAGAGATCCTTTGTTGTGGATTGAGTTGGTTGGATGATAACCAATATTGCAGGTTCCCGCGACATCTCCCCTGCTCAATTAACAGGTTGGAGGGTATTTGACCAGGGTGCGCGTATTTGTAAGGAAATGCTGATGAGATGAAACGATAGCTGGCGTGTAGTATGGAGTACAATGCTCGATCTGGAGACATTAAGGTCGAGCTTGGTTCGTTCGACTCACCAGTTACTGGGATGTCAAGACTGGTAGCGTATGTCACCGAATGTAGATTGAGCTTCTCAAATAAAGTTGACAACCCATCGCCATCAATCGGAGACTTCGGGCTACTGTTCCCGCGTGCGGCCATTACTGCCAAAGCGCCTTGGAGGTGCATGTATCCCCTGTCACTGCGCTGCTGCAGAGTCTCAGTGAAAGCCATAAGCAGGCATGCGACCACACAGGGCAAAGCACCGTTCCGAAGGTCCGAAACTTCATTTTGGACTAGCCTCAGCGCCTGATGATAATGTCGTGTCGTTGCCAGTCCCTCCCGAGAGCTAAGCATATGCTCGTCGTACGAAGCGCCGAATGCAGCAGCAGCAGCTTGCACCGCTGGGATTGAGTGAATCATCTGAGGAACAGCATAACTCCAGAATGAAATTTCAGATTGACTCTTGGCACGACGTGGTCCTTGGCTGAGGACTGTGCAGGTAAGATAGACATAGCGATCTAGAGAAGAGGTCGGGCTGCGCAGGGGACTGCGGGTAGATAAAAGCGCTGCTTCTGCAGCTTTCAAAGAAGGGCCTGGAGGTGCGCCAATTGGATAGCCAAGACATGAGACTTTGGAGAATAAGCAACGTCGGCACGATGGCTTTGTCTCATCGCATTTAACTCTACGTTTCCTAGGTATGTCAATACGACGCGCTGGCTTTCTCTCGGAAGAGGGCTCATACTTGCAGGTTAGGCAGCCAAACTTTGACTGCTTGACATTGTTCCGCGTGCGCTTTAAACTCGGACCTATTGTTGTGTTCTCCATGTTTGCATGGACTGGTCGAGTCACTAATGGTAATACGGCTGACAGGACAGGTATGAGGGGCTGAAAGCACGCAATTATAATGTTCCGGCGGCCAGGTGGCATGATTCGCTGTAATCCCTGTCCTTTACTTTCCATAAGAGACTTCACAATTCTCTCCCATTATCTATCCATTTCATGACCTCGTTGCTCTCAGAACTGAGTGGTAGTTAGTCGACACGGGGGATATGTGGATGTCGCTAGACCCTAATAGCGTAAACAAAATTTCAATAGCCCTGACGATCGCCTTGATAGTCTTACATTAACGCTTTCACCCCTACTGTTTCATCTTATCATCTTGGTAGAACATGGGAACGAGCATCGCGAAGTAGGACGTCACCTTTCCGTAGCGTGGTTATCAACGAAACACTTTGATTTAAACGTGGCTGTTGGATTCACCAGGGTATATGTTTTTATTAGAGTCTCATGGGATTTGGTGTTGACGTGCACTTGAGATGGTAAGCGAATCTGAATGGCTAAGCCGTAAGGTATCGACTTAAGCCTCTGCATCCAGAAGAAGAAAAATATATATATGCATATGATGTGTTGGCGGTGATTTGAATCCCGAGTACATCCATCCTGTTCCTTACTAATAGTCGACGACCTGAATGTAACCCAGCTTGTAGGCCGTAGCAGCGCGAGCACACATGCTGGTGAAGTCAACACCAGGCTTCACCAGCGTCAAGTGTCCAGCACACGTCCAAAGGTCCGCAACCCCCTTATCTCCGTACTGGCACTGAAGCATCTGGAACCCATTTCCGTCAATGATCTCACAATCTAAAGGCGAAATGCCATTTTCCTCGGCAAGTGTAGTTTCGGCAATAATCACCAAGCTGAAGTCGCCGGATGTAGAGTACCCGGCGAGCTTTCCCACGTTGGCGCCGTTGCCGATCTTGACTTTGCCGGTGCGTTCGCCCAAGGTGAAGAATAGCGCGGAGGTGGCGTCGGTAGTGAAGTCGATGTATTCTACGTCGGGAAGTGATGTGTCGCCCAGTGCTGTGAAGCCTGTGCCGCCGAGGGGTGAGAGGGCGGGGTCATTGCTGCCGCCGGCGTACAAGTAGATGGTTTGGAGTGCTTCAGGTCCTTCGCTGGTGGTGGTAGCTGCGGCAGTGGTGGTTGTAGCCTCGGTGGTAGTGTCAGCAGAGGTGACAACCGGCGCGGCTGTGGTGGTATCGACAAGAGCTGTAGTGGTGGTTTCAACTGAAGAGACAGTGGGAGTCGTTTCGACAATGAAGGTTGTTCCAGTCTCGCTCTCAGACTCAGACTCAGTCGCGGTGGTAGCAGTCTGGGTCGCATCGACAGAAGCAGTGGAAGTCGCGCTCTCGCTCTCGAAGGAACTGGTCGCAGTCTCACTGACAGATGTAATGACAGTAGACGAGGAAGCAATTGACGAAGGGCGGCAGGGTCCAGCGTTAGCCAAACTAGCCGCCAGCAGGACAACGGTCCCAGTAAGAAGGTTGCGCGAAATCATAACGAATGACGAGGTTAAAACCTGAAATGAGTGACAGAAGGTGAGTGAAGACAGAAGAGAAAAAGAAAAGAAAAACTTTGTCTTTCCAATCCTTTATGCGAAAAACACCCCTTTTGTTTGTTGACTTGGTTTAGGGCCGATCTTCTTAGTGCAGATCTAGTTGAGGCTATTGATAGTGGCGGCCATCCAAGCCAGTAAATTGTGGTGGGCGACTGATGGTGGTAATTACCCCAAATAGAGTAATGGCGCTATTGAAGAACTTGACCTTCTTCATAAATCTCTTAACGACTGTGGCCAAGGAAATAAAACCGACTGCTGAGCACAGCCAGGATAGAAACATAACCCATGAATCCAGCGTTTCGTATACAACCGAGGGATGCATCGACCCCTCATTCCAGAATCGTAATCGACTTCAAGCGAGACATGCTTGTCGAGATCATTCAAGTCGAAACCGCCACGATCGAAATGCGCACTGTCAAACGACGTGAACGCGTCAAAACCTTCATCATGATCGTCGCTATCAACACTCATTTCAGAGCCCATTTTAGTACTTCCATCGCTGTTATAGTTAGTATTAGTATCTTCCGTCTCCGAGATAAAGACGGCGACGCCTAAAGTATCAGAGTCGAGCAATTCTGCAGTGTGAAGTAGCTTTCCCTGCATTATAGCCTCTTCTACCTTGTCGGCCATATTCAGCATCCATTTCTTTGCAGCTGTCAATGGCACTTGACGCTCGAAGAGGATTTCGCCCAGCCTCAAGGATAGAACTGGACACTCATCGGCCAATTGCTCCGCTAGCCAGTCAAGTGGCCTTTTTATCGGCTGGCGGTTTCTCTTCCTTCTGCGAGTCTGAATGTAATTTCGAAACTGAGCGGTTGAGATCTCGCCGTCAAACCGCCATAGGTAACCCTTAGTCCGTACACCCTCTTCGGTCAGAACAACGTTTGCAAAACGACAACCCTTATTAAACGTAAGCTTTGCATTTTCCCAAGGGCAATCCAACCCGTAGAAGAAGTGTTTGTGTAAGAACTCGATGATAGTCATTTTCCTCACCGCGTTGACGTCGAGCTTCTCCCGAGGATGATTACGCAAGATTTCTCCATTCATCAGAACAAGTGTAAGCAAAGATAGACTAAGACTGTGCTTGTTGCCCTGGAGCTTTGTGCTGTTCAAGCGTTTGGTATACTGGCAGCAGTTAGCGATAATGGCTAGTCTATCCCACTCCCTTTCCAGTTGGCGACTAGTTATATCTTCGATGATAGTCGGGGACATTGACACTGGGGCTGAATCATCGCTGCTAGCAAGTGAAATTTTATATCGCTTAGCTCTGGAGAGAATAGTGGATAGATACGGTGGTGTCGGCTTGTAATTTGAATAGGCTAGACAAAGTTTTGTTGCCTGCTCGTAAAAGTCCTTGGACTTGATCAGGAGTTCTCCGTCCAGAGATTTAAAGTGACGAGATGGCTTTTCAAGGTTGAGTCTTGGGGAGTGGGTAATGAGTAGTGTCATACTATTGTTCGCACGATAGTTCTCTTGGTAAGTCCATCCTCTGGAGAACCAAGTATCGGAAGTGATATAGTGTAGAAGTTGAAACGCATCTAGAGCCCTCTTCCAATGTGCCGGTGATGATGGCAAGTATTTATCTCCCCGCCTTGTCACAAAACTTCCAGAGAGAATGTCTGTCAGTAGTTGCAGCTGCTCCGAGGTATTGATATTCCGTGATAGTAGCGCGGCTGGGTGCTCGCTAAGGCTATAGACTCGGTCCATTGCCTGCATGCCAATCTCCTTTGATTCGCCTTCCTGTTGATGGATGCAGTGTTGATCGATCCACAGATGACCGGATTTAACATAATCCATGTACCGCTTTATCCGGCTGAAAACTATATTCCTCACGGATGACGGTTTCGGATGGCCAGACTGAATGTCTTCAACCAAGTACCCACCGTCAGAAATATCGACCTCTTCCGGGGACGGCTTCCATGTGTACGAGAGGGCTACGTACTTTCTCTCCTCAAAAGCGTTGATTGGGACAAGACCTAAAATCGGCTGGGTTGAGCTTTGACTCTCATCACGTCGCAGTAGATCTGTGTAATATAGACACTCGAGCCTCTCGAGGAAATCCAAAGACTTCTGTTGCGGCACGTTGGCCGCTTGAATGTGGACTAATTGCGTCGCAATGTTGGGTTCTGAATATCTCGCTCGGATACCGGCAAGCGGTTCATCCATGTCGCCGCCCAAGTGGGAGCTATTGCCTGTACGCAAATGGTTCATCTGCGACATGATCCGCTGATTTTGAACGAGTACCGTGATTGATACAGTATTTAATTGGGAGACACTTAAAGATAGACTTTATGTCGCTGGCTGCTTTAACTGTGCTAGCATGTGAATTGAAAATGTAATTTGCATCACATGCGTAGAGGCTGTGTAATTAGGCAGCAGTGGGTGGCCTCAAATTGACATAGCGATGCAGATTGGGTAGCAATTTTGGCTTCTCATGACCCATACAATAGCCTAAGCCACATCTAATCACTAATTATTTATAATCCGTAATAGCTTACATAGCATACTGGCATCTATTATTAGTATTAATATTAACTTGTCGTTACTATACCCCCGCTGGTGACAGGCTTCGCGAAGGCGATATGCACAAGACCGTGATACAACTATGGATTAAACTTCCACCTCCTGTTAAACACCGTTTCCAAGGCCTTCAGATAACCAAGACCTCCCAACAGACTCTTACATACAAAGCCATGCTTACAACGATCTTCAATATGCTTTATAGCCACGCGAAGGTTACAAGCACAGCAGAAAGCCAAGCAGTCAACACCAGAGCGAGAAATATACTCCAAATGATGCTTCGCAACATCAGTCATGATCTTAGTGATTGTCTCTAACGCGGCTTCAGAGCTCCTAACCCATCGCTCTCGATCAACGTCTACTGGCAACGAGCCCGCTCTCGACAATATCTCCTTGTGTAAAATGTATAACGACCTATCATGAAATTAAAGCTGTGGTATTGGGATTATTTGGAATGAATGTGTTCTTACCGTATTACTGTTGCGATAGTTCCACAACGGAGCCCCGGCTCATGCGGCGTCTGTGTCATGAACACAGACAACCGCTGTTGTAAATCTTTGTCCAACTGCTGTAGCTTCAAGAGTTGTGACTCTGAGTCACCTTGTTCAGACTGATTCGTCTCATTCAAGCAGCGGTCAAGCAAATAGATAGCTTGCGCTTGTCGGCCGAAACTGCTCAAACCGGAAGAGGTCTGGATAGTCGAAGAAGACATTGTGCAATACGTGGGAATGTATTCGCCGTTGGATTCTGTGTCAGAAGGTAAAGGTACGTCGGAATTTGGGCAGACTGCCATGGGAGCTCGGCGTCCGGCATCGCTATACTCTAGCAAGATAAACCTGAAATCTGTCAGCGCGTTGTCTGACACCAGCTAAATTATGGGGAGATGGTATACCTTTCCAGCACAATGATGGACCACCACAAATTCCACTCTGACGTCGCTTGCAATCTCGTCTCTTCTTGGACAGCATCCAGCCTATTATATGCAGTGTCAACGCCAACAACCTGTGCCATTCTGATGCATACAGCGATCGATATAAAGGCTGAGTCAATCTGGCCACTAGCATACTCATAAGCCGATAAGATAATACCAGCCTGAACCAAGGATGTGCTGGCGTGCATCATAGCTTGAACTTGAGCGTACAATGTTCTCACAGTAGTGTGTACCGCTGCATGATGTACAAGAGGATCGGCCAAGTCTCCACCAGATCGCAGAGTGACAAGGCATATTGAAAGCAAAAGAATCGAAACGTCAGCCCCAACAAGTCCTCGCTTGCTTAGCTCAATATGCTCATCCAGGCGTCGTGGGGCTATGACGGGTAACCACCTCTGAAAGTTGTCAAGGAAACGTTTCCCGGCTTGAAGGGGAGATTGGCCGACTACTTTGTAAAGGTAGTGCAGATGATAAGCCATCGTTCTGTCCAAAGTGGTATCGGAAATAGACATGGGGAATAACGTAAGAGACCATGGTTTGAACACCTCTGCTACATTGTCGCTAATTGGCGGTGTATCGCTCTCATTTTCGTAGACGCAGTCGAAGCCACGTTTGAAGCAGTAGGAACAGGTAGGTAATTCTTTACCGCATGCTTTCTTCTTGGCCTTGCATATCCGGCAAACCCGGGGTGCTCGTTGTGGTGAAGTCATGATCGACATGGGGTTTAAAGGCTCAGTGAGGTGAGAATTGTGTCTTCGGCCGCCGCTATTACTGTATTGGGTTTTGAAAATACAACATTTGAAAGAATCAGAAACTGGGTTGGCGAAGTAGAGCCTTGAGGTCCGACATGAGAGCTCATGCTAGTGGAGACCTGCGGCCGCCGCTTTACCCATGTTCGGTTTAGTGCAGGTGGACAAGACGATCATGCCGGAAATAAACTGGGGGACTCTTGGCAGTAAGGTTCTTTCTCCGGCCTGCAGTGCCGAATACTTGCTCATCTCTTAATTGAGGGTTTCCACCATAGCCACGTAAAATAAATAATACCAAGGTCTTCCATCAAGGTACTCATCAGTGATAAAATAAAGGAGTCGAGATTAATAAAGCTTAAATATCGCGACGATGTTGTCGATGGAATGGAGACCAGTTCTTTATTGTATTAATCAACATCAATTGAGTCACCAATTTTACATTTACTCTACCAAAGGTTTTGACGGACAGAGCTGCTCGATTTGCCTATCATGACGACCAACAAGAAACATTCAGACTCTGAGCAGAGTGCAATAACGACTGAACCATCACCTGTCCAGATGTTCAAGCCAACCCGTCGATGGTGGCATTGGCATGAGCCTGGCGCTAGCAAAGAAGAGAAGTGGCTCATCTTCAAGCTAGACGCCGCCATTCTCACTTACACCTGTTTGGTATGGGAAAACCCCTTCTAGATCAATGAATTCTCGTTAACAGACTTTGTAAAAGACTTTCTTCGTCAAATATCTGGATCAAACGAATGTCACGAATGCTTATGTATCTGGAATGAAAGAGGACTTGGACCTTCGTGAGTTATGCACCACCGCAATGTCACTGATATCTAGAGGCTAATAGTTTTCTTTAGATGGAAACCAGCTCAACTGGCTTACGACATACTTCAACATCGGCATTATCATCGGGGCACCTTTTTCAACAATAATGCTCACCTTTATCAAGCCTCGTTGGTGGCTTCCTGCTTGCACGATGGCTTGGTCACTTCTAGTTCTAGGAATGCATAAGGCTGAGACTGCTAAGACACTTTATATCTTACGGTAGGTCGCGACGAGGCTACAAGCCTGATATGAGGAAGAAGGCTAACTAAAGGATCTAGATTCTTTACGGGTCTTTGCGAATCCGGTGCTATGCCTGGGTCATTCTACCTGGTATGATTCTCTAAGAGATACGGAAGGAACATGCTTACTTAGAGACTTGGCAGATTGGAAGTTGGTACCGCAAGTCGGAGATTAGCAGGCGGACTACTCTATTCTGGTTCTCCTCCGTTAGCGGGCAGATGCTCTCTGGATATATCCAAGCTGGACTGTATGATAGCCTCGCTACATCTGACGAGTACAAGCTAACAAACCTCTCAGGTATCGAAACATGAATGGTAGCCTAGGTCTAGCTGCTTGGCGGTGGTTATTTATCCTAGACTTCTTGATCAGCGTTCCAGTTGTCATTCTTGGTCTTATCATCTGCCCTGGTAAGACACAAATGTTCATCATACTATTTGCGCTTGACTTAACACAACACCGAACAGATGAACCAAAGGCAAAGAAACTCTGGTGGATGTCTGAAGACGAGAAGCAACGATGTATCGAGCGAATGGCCGATGAGGGCCGAGACGCTGAAGGTTCCCATTGGGATCGTGCATTGATCAAACAGGTTCTGAGATCTTGGCAACTTTATGCATTTTGTCTTGCTTGGGGGTCAGTGACACCCTTTTAATCACATTTATGGATACCGCTAACTGAATTTAGGTTCATGGAACTTACTTGCGGCGTGAATCTTCAACGATGGATGACACTATGGATCAAGTCTCTCCGCATTGATGGAAAACCCAAGTACAGCACTGAGAAAGTCAACGCGATTCCTACGGTGGTAGGATGTACAGTAAGTCACCTCCGCCATATTGGCGGTCCACTCGTTAACAAAACATTTTCTAGGGCCTTTTCTGGATGCTTTTGAGTGCACTCATTGCAGATAGCTATCAGAATCGGGCTCTACCGCTCTGCATTCTGGGCTGTGTACAGCTGTTCAGCTACATCGTGCTTCTAGTATGGCCAAACAGCGAGGCTTTCATTATGGCTGCTTATTATCTCGCCAGTGCATACAGCGCGCTGTCGCCGCTGATATCTGCTTGGCTGAACTCCAGTTGCGGTGGGAAAAAACAGCTTAGGGCCCTAACTACAGGACTTATGGTCTCCATTGGATAGTGAGTTTCAACCACCTCTCAGCCATCGACTCAATGATCAGATTAGACAGTGGTAACTGACAGCCACATCCGATTAGTGCCGTGGAGACTGTTGCTCAGCAAGAGATGTTTCCTATTTCGCAGGCCCCCAAGTTTAAGCAGACTCATGGATACGCCTTTGGGATTGGATGGATAGCTGTCATGATTGTCTGGTGCTCTATATGTCTCCCACTATTGGAGCGACACTTTTCAGCTCGCCAAATGAAGTCTCGAGGATAATTTCAACGCAATGCGGGATATTTCAAGGCTGGGTCTTCTGGCTAGTAGGTCACTACTCAGGGCATGGAAACAGATTGGTGCCGCGCCGGATACTTGGCCACTTCTAGATACCTATGAAGGGCCTCTCCACGACCAGGAGTCTCTGCAAATCAGGTCCCTTAATGGCCTACTGTCGAGAATATCCCCTTACTCCTAAGTATGGTATGCTGCCAGAAGTGTGTTTTTGAGAGCGTTGTTTTGAGTCGATAGACTTGGCAGCTGATTCTTTGCATCGCGCGCCTTACCTCGTATCAGCATCCAAAGTCTGCTGTATTCTCTGGCTGGGCAACCACTTATCCGCTGGAGTAAACCACCAAGTCAACAAGGCCAGTATAGTAGTGCCCGCCATTATGATGGGCGCGTAGTTCAACGACTCAGCCGTAACTGGGAAGACGTACGGCGAGTACAAGACGGCAACTACCCAACCATTCCAAAAGACTGCAATGACTTGAAAAGGCTTGCTGAGACGCCCTAGACTCCATGCTGGCTTGGGGAAGTTCTTGGGTGTGAGAAAGAGTCGCGCAAGGGAGATGAGTCCGTATGCAGCTGCCGAGGGTACGCCAGCGGCGGATACAAGGGATGTGAATGCTACCGCCGATGGGAGGATGGTGCAGGTTATGATTGAAGCGACGCCCCAGACGACGTAGACAGCGTTGCGAGGCTGTCCTGCTTCTACTTTGGAGACCCAGCTAGACCAAGGCAGAACTCCATCTCTTGCCACGGCAAATACCAATCGAGAAGCTGCAGTAACTGCGATTGCGGTGTTCTAATCAACCGTAAGTTTTGTCGTTGTAGTGCGATTTGGAACTAGAGCGACTTACAAACCAAAGTGCCAGTATGCACACAATGTTCATGACTATGTGTCCACCCTCCCCGAGGATGGCAGCATATACTGACACAAAAGGCTGAGGACCGCCATAAGAGAAGAGCGTATTCGCATCTGGCTGTAACGGTGTTATCAAGCAGCCCATAAACTTTCGATGAGATAAGACTTACCACGCAGAACAAGAAGAGAATAACCACCACAAAACCGCCGATTCCACTAACAACAGTACTCCAGAAAATGCCCCTCGCCGCTGCAACAGAAGCGTTCTTAGTCTCTTCAGCTACATGACCTGAAGCATCAAAACCTATCAAGACGCCAGCAGTAGCAAGGTATGAAAGACACCAATTCCAACCAGGCGGGGCCCCAGTACCGTTATACGTCGTCATGAAAGCATCGTGTGTTGAACGAAAGCCAAGAGTGTTGCTTGTGGCGATAGGGAGCCAGATTAGGTTGAGGAGAAAGTCGAGAACGACAATGCTACTAGACAGCGCGAAGATCCATTTGAAGTACCGAGCTGTTGTATTTTAGATGAGTGTGATAGAAAGCAGTGCTGGGGAGACTTACGGGGAAGGAGGTTCCAGATGCAGGCTAACGCGAGCATTATCTCTGTCAGGATCCATTGCACGGCTCGAAACTTGACGCTTGATGAGTCGGAGGGAAAGTCTGTGTTGAACACGACGATTTCCTGATGATATCAGACCAGATGGAACCTGTAGTCTTATGCAAGATTACGTACCGAGAGCATGTAATTCACCGCGGCTTGCGTGTTACCTTGATCCCACAACATTAGAACTCATCAAGGTTGCACGGGGGGAGTGCTAACTAGCGCAAAAGGTTGTCCAAGCAGTCGTAGACCACCAAGCAACGACAAACCCAAACAACCTCCCAAATCGCGGGCCGCCAGCTTCAGCAGCCCAGAGATAAATGGACCCAGCCAGAGGCAGGGAGGAGCAGATCTCGGCGATCACAGCGGCGGTTATAAATGTAAAGACACATGTCACGATGTAACTCGTCCTTGTGGAGCGGATTAGCTGAGTGAGAAGACAGGCAGGTTAGGACTCACCAGTATGCTAGATTACCACCTGCTGCGATGCCGGTTGAGAAAGTAACGCGCACGCCGCCGATGAAGTAAAGAGCAGCTGTGTCGTGTTAGAGGTTTTGTCACGAGTTGTTGGGTGGAGTGACTGACCGAATGTGGTGGCGAAATTGTGGAATTGATTGAAGCTACGTTGTAGGACCTGTTCATAATTAGTTGTTATTATCTGATAGGTATTGATCCGCCTATTACTGGTTTATATCCTAGCTTTTCCTGCAGCATTTGTGTCAGCTTCAATGCATGTCTGTTTGAGTTATTTCTGAACTACCAACCAGAAGGATATTGTCGGATGAAGTGTCGCTCGAATCGCCCCTTGCATCCCCGCCCGTGTTGACGGGACTATCTTCGGCATTCTCCCGTATCGTCGCCATCGCCGGTGTTTTCTAATCGTCAAATTACAGGTGTTGATGTAACCCCGGCGAGAATTATGAAGGAATGCAAATGTAAAAACTGTTAGGGTGCCTGAGGTATTTAGCTCGTATGTACGACAGCCGGCTCATTCGGCACAGTACCCTTGCTAGTAAAAGTCAACATGAACACATTCTACTTAGCGAAAATCACCCCACTGATAAGAGACGCAGTCCCATAATATTTAATAGCTTGTACCACTGACAACAGGGTGATAGCGGTGGAGCCGCGACATTATTTTCTTAAACCCGTTTCTTCGTGTAAAATAGCCGATGCCAAGCACGTCATCCCACTTATAACCGTTTGATAGAATTCTAGACTCGGCAGAATGAGAGCATGTACGGAGTAGCCAATGTCCTAATGGGATGAATCCGCCTAACGGCTCAACTGCCATTTAGTGGGCAGCTTAACATGCGTTGCTCTAAAACGCACCATTGAGGTATTTATAGAGACATCAACTAATTAAACTACTACTGTCAATACTACTTTAATCGGTAAGCTCGAATTATTCTGCAAATTATGCTGAACATTTATGTATTTGTAGATTTTATTTGCTTCGTTCGTTAAGATCTGATCTTAGCGTTGCTGGCTACTTTCCTCCTCGCTACCGCCTGATTTCAGCACCGCTAACAAACTAACTACAAGCATTGAGAATACCACTGGTTCTGCTCCTTGCAAGTATACGGCGAAGCACAAACCGTCGGTCCAGTCCACGAAGCGCCACCACACTGCCCATATCTAGGCACAGTAGGTCCACCAGTAACAGTCGGCTTGGAAGTAGTCGAAAGAGTAGTACTTGGCTTCGACGTGGCTGTAGCAGTAGTAGTAGGCTTCGTCGTCACAGCTCCTCCGTTGGCGGCATTGACGGCAGCAGCATGCTCATAAACCAACGGCTGAGCCTCATCATCCTCAAGATAGATAGTGTTCCCATCATCGTGATTCTTTCCGTATGAGAACTTGCTGGTGCCGAATTGCCAGTACATGTCGCTGACTTCAAGATCAAGAGAAGCTTTTTGCCATTTGCTCAGAGTAGCGATGCGAGTGGACTTGTCGGTCCAGCCGTATTCCTCGTGAAGGACGGGCTTTTTGGCCGTGGCACCAGCGGCAGCGTGGTCTTTGATCCATTGAACGACCCAGTCTGTTGTCTTGCTCCAGTACTGAGGGTAAGAGTGGAAGGTGTTGAAGTCAATGTTGGGAAGCTTGATTTCAGCGTCAAAGTCGGTTCCGTCTGCGCCGTTGTAGGTCCAGTCGTCTGATTGTCTGTTGAAGCCACCTTCACTTCCGGTGGTAACGAGATGATTTGGGTCGAGGGACTTGATGTATGTGCTCATCTCGCTGACCCAGGAAGTGATGGTTGCGGGGGTACAGTCGGGTCCACGGGGAAGGTTTCGAGTTCCGTCGGCGCCGCAGCGGGGCTCGTTGGCGATTTCCCAGGCAAAAACGGCGGGAGAGTCCTTGTATCGGTTCACAACGGCTGAGATGTAGTTCTTGAAAGCCTTCTTGATAACAGGAAGACGATAGAACTGTATTATCCATTAGTCTCATTTCTCCACCCAATGCCCTGGTGAACTCACATCATCATGGTACCGGCCGCCAAGGTTGACTGTATAGACATCCATACCACCATAATCAGCCCAATTGTTAGTCAAAGCCAAAATGAGTTTCATGTTGGTAGCCTCAGCAGCTTCAATCACAACATCAAGCTTGCTCAGATCAATCTTGACGCTTCCGTCCTTCTCAAAGAACTGCATGACAGTGTTCTCAGCACCAGTACCGTACTGAGGCAAACCACCAGAGACATAAGTCCTGTTGTTGTCGTGGAAGGCCCAGGTGCGCATGACTTTGAGACCAGCGTCTTTTGCAAGTTGAAGGCCTAGCTTGACATCTGCGTAGTGATCCGTTCCCCACTGAAAAGGTCAGTTTTGGTGTGAATGCTGTGTTTCAAGGGCACTTACGACGTTGAAGGGGAGGTAGTAGGCGTTGCTACCAGCGAAGAAAAAGTCCTTTCCGTCAAGTTGGAACTTTGTTCCATCAGTGGTAACGAACCCAGCAGGTACAGCCAACGCCGGAGCGCTAGCAAAAGCGGCCGCGACAATTGAAGCAAACTTCATCTTGAGATCTGAAAAGTGACTGAACTTGATCAATTCTGCTGATCATGACAAACAGTGATTAACTACATGTTATATAGTTGTTGCATTCGGCATGCAAATTACACATGCCATTCCCCTCATCCCCATGGGGTGATAAATGCAGCATACCGGAGCTCAACACCCCGTGATATCCGGATTCGGAACGGGAGTCGACGATCGTCCAGATACGGGCCGGAATGCCGCGATAATCGAGCCGTTATGTTTTTGGAAAGAAAGAAAAGTTTACTTTTCAATTCCTGAGAGGCTTTGTCACGCCACGATTGGCGGTGGCCATTTGTGGATAAACGAGTCTGTGCCGTCGAGTGACAAACTCGGGACACTGATCTTGCATGATCAGAAGAGATTCACATATACCCCCAATATAGTCCACCAGTTGGAGCGATGCAACCATATTGCATGATGAACCTGCACGAGCAAGGACAATGCAGTAACCCTATTCCAGAGGTTTATTAACCTCCGTGAGTACCGAGAATACCTAATATTACATAGTCAACTTAATACCACTCAAATATGATATCATCCTGAGTTATCCTTCCAGCACTGATCTCCCAAAACTTGATCTCAGAAACCGAGGGAATCTGTGCTTTACGCGTATTCGCGTGTAGTACCCTTTCAAGCAAGTGAGTTATATACCAGCGACGGCACATATGTGCAATGAGATTATCTAATCCGCACTTCTCCAACGGAACGTCACTGGCTCCAAGGGATTATAGAAGCCTTTACCTTCATACCCTCCAAAGCCCATCCAAGGGTCATAGTAAGTAACATCATCCTCATTCGTACTCTCCTCCGTGTAAAAGTTCCGAAACACCCCATCATCTGCCTGACAATCCCACGCATCATCATCCCTCGGGGGAACGGTATAGAACCGACAATGCCCAGCAGGAATATAGCAAGACAGTTCACCACCAGCTTTTAGATCGCATTTTACAGGCGCGCCGTAGTATGTGTCTGACGCCGAGCAATCGATGAACCAGCCTGGGTTAGGTACTGTACCTGAACCCCAGCGGATGCAGACGAGTGGGAAGTTGGGGTGGTATGGGTCGGCGCGGCGGAGATAGCCTGTGCCTTCTTCGAGGATGAGGGCGACGGGTTCCCAGTCTGGGTTGGAGGAGAATTCGAGATTGTAATAGTTTTCCCTCTGGCCCATTACTATGCCGTCTGCTGGGCCGCCTTCGGCGATGATGTTGAAAGTTGTGACTGCGGGTTCTTCCGATGTTGTTGTTGTAGGGGCAAGCGTCGTGGTTTCAGTCGTGTCGAGTGATGTTATGGGGGTAGTAGTGTCAGATTCAATTGAGGTCGATGCGAACGAAACATCGGCAGTAGAAGTCTCGATGGTCCCTGGTACAGTGGTACTGGCTGTCTCCGTAGACGCGACTCCAGACGCAGTCGCCTGAGTTGCGGTTGTCAACACCGCATCACTGGACTGAGAAGCTACGGAAGCATATTAAATGACTGCGTTGACCATGCGCTCGCGAAACTTACAGGAACCGGGTTTGCAAGGGCCCGCTATCGCCGCCGGGAGTCCAAAGGCCAGTGAAAGAATTGAGTTGAAACGCATAACGAGAGATTTGCCAACAAAATTTGGCTGGACAACGTTGAAGAAAAAATGAAGAAGGAAAAGATGGCGTTGAAAATGTCCGGGTGGCGGCTGTCATAAACATGGTAATAAAGGAACCCTGACAGTTGGCCCACTTTAGAAATCGATAGTTTTGAAGCTATCTTCCCTGCCAAGATGTTCTAGAGCTGTTGTTTGCTGGCGTACCTTAGTAACAGACAGGGGCAGGCAAGCCACTAATTTAAGTCTTCGGAAATAGCGGCTTTGGCGATAAGATAACTTTCAGAGCATGGGTTGATGAAAGTGAGTTAAGACCAAGTGTAAAACATGCTTTGCGGTGACTTCAATGGTAGGTAGTAAGCTCTAATGCCTGTCCGCTTCTTGGGGGTTCCAGGCGCGGAAATAGAGGCCATCTAATGGCTGCGCCAGAATTGCTGAATATTAATCATAATCTTGCTACAAAATGTCATCCAATCATCGGTGAGATGGCCGAGTTGGTTATGGCGCCAGGTTAAGGTTAACCTTAACACCAATTTCCTGGTGGAGCAATCCTCCTGGGTTCGAGTCCCAGTCTCATCAGATTATCTTTTTGTATTTTTGACCCTTGATTAAACCTCAGCTGACAAGAGGACAGGATGCGCCTGGCGGCTCGTCATTCGTTTTTGTTCTCCAATGACCATGATCAAGCCAGCCATCTTCACTTAACTTGGCGAGAGCCTCTAAGTAAAAAACACCTCAAAGTTGGTTGAGAGTATTGTTGCTAGAATAGGGGACCCTGTCTATTAGAGATAATGTTTATATACAATCTTGACAAACTATGCAGCTGCAGTTGCCCCGGTCGTCTTCTTCGCCTTGACGTTCTTCCACTCAAATCCGAAAGACGTAATCAGAGCGAAACATCCCATTCCCAAGCCAAGATACCAGATTGACCTCATCGAATCGTTATACGCCTTCAACACCAGGTCAACCTTGTCAGAAGGAACAAGATTCCAAAGATTTGTTGCACCACTGTTTGCAAGCGTATTGATGTCCACTCCGGGGATATATTTTGCAATTCTGCTCTCCAGTTGCCCTTCGAGTAAAGTCTGCGACACGGTGACAAAAACTGTTCCGCCGAGGAAAATGAGAAAGTTCAAGATAGAAAGGCCAATTGGGCTGTCGCTTTCCGGGAGGACGGTCTGAATGGCAATGGCAGGCTGTTGCAGCGTCAAACCCATGCCCGCTCCAGTGATAATCTTCAGTTGTCAGTCAGCAACGCTCAACATTTTGTAGACTAGACATACCTGATAGCCAATCCATTTGGCCTTGCTGACATCCGCAGTCCAAGTACTTATCAATGCCGAGCCAACAATAAGCACAGCAGATCCAGCGATAGCAAACGGCGTGTAATATCCAATCTTGCTAACCAAAATACCGCCAAGAATAACACAGAACACATTGCTAAGTAGTAGCGGTATCAAAGCAATACCTGAATCTTGCGGCGATTTGCCCTTGACCACTTGGAACCAAACTGGAAGGTAAAAGGAGTAGATAACCAGTACAGAACCAATGGCCAGAGCGTTCAGACAGGCAAAGAATGTGGTCCGCTGGAAAAGAATTCGTGGGGGTACTGTTGCCTTTTCTTTCCTCCAAGCTTGGTAGCCTGCGAAGATAAGGAATAAGACACCAAAGACGACAAAGAGAGCGATGACTCGTCCGCTTGTCCATTCTTGGTTTTCTTTGCCAAACTCGAGTGCGAAGAGAAGACTGACGACTGATCCAGCAACCATGAGAAAACCCAGTGGATCGAGATCGAGTAATCTCTGACGCCATGAGTTCGCTGGTTGGCTTGGTGGTGGTCGGTTCGGCGCCAAAATGCACAGAAGAATGAGTGAGAGTCCACCGATAGGAACGTTGATCCAAAAGCACCACCGCCATGTAACAGAGGTAAGATAACCCCCAAGAATCGGCCCCAGGATCGACGAGATTCCAAACGCAGAACCAAGGGAACCAAGATATTTCGGCCTCTCCTCCAACGGAAAAAGCAGCGTGATGTAAATAAAAACACCAGAGCCGATACCCGCACCGCCAATTCCAGTGATAGCTCGTCCAACGATTAAAGCATTCGAGTTAGGTGCAGCTGCACAAACAATCGATCCAATTTCGAATATGGCGGTTAAAATGAACAAAACCCATTTAGTGGAGTAGTATTTAAAGACGAGACCGAAGGAGAGCTGGAAGACGCAGAGGGGAAGGAGGAAGGCGGATTCGTACCACGCGATGTCGCCGAAGCTATCGAACTCGGCAGAGATGGTGGGGATTGCTGTGCCGATGATTGTGCGGTCCTATATGGTTAGTATGATGAAAGGGTTGTATGAGGGTTTGCTTACCAGTGCGACGAGGAAGAATACGAGGAAGAGAGCTAGCATTGTTGGTAGGACGACTTTCTTTGGAGGATATATCTTTTCGTTATCAGCGTCGTCGGAAGATGTCTTTTCCATGTCGGCGCTTAGCCTGTTCGGTGGCATCTCATTTCTGGTTTCTTTTTCATCCATCATGACAAGTCTTGTTGAATAGCAAGACAGACAGATGCAACGGTATTTCGTGCTTTGTTTAAGGTTATTGGTCGAAGGGGGCTTGCAATGTCTGCAACAGTGAAAAAGAAGCTTTGGTTGAGAATACTATGCAATATTGTAACATCAGATAATAAGGAGTAGCGAAACATCAGCATGGTCTTAAATAAAGAAGACATTATTGCTGGCGTTCCAAGTCAATTACATATCTCCCTGCCAGATCGTCAAGCACCATGTCCATCAACCAATCAGACACCATTTCCAAAATCTCGGTCTCGGTACCGAGCCCGAGCTGACCCATCTCACTACCAAAAACCTCGCGGGGTCGCCCGAGCTTTTAATTACACAACGTCATGGATCTCAACAACACCGATCACCAACCCTCAATACCACCACGAAGATCACAGTAAGAAATAATCCAGAATGCGATCTCAGGCTTGCGAACCATGTGCAAAACGCAAAGTCAAATGCGACAGAGCAGAACCGCCGTGTTCTAATTGTAAGCGTCGCAAGCATGATAACTGCATCTACCCTGAAGTCTCGCCTTTTGAGAGGATCAGAAAATTAGAGGAGGCGGTGAGAGCGCTGGGTGGTGATCCTTTGTCAGATACGCCTGAGAGGTTGAGAGGGCAGAGTGTGAAGGCTAGTCCGACAGAGGGGAGTAATGCTGAGACACCGATTATTGTTCAGGAGGAGGGAAAGTCTGTTTATCATGAGTCGTAAGTCAGACCAAAGGTTTGTGGGGTGTACATCATGAGATCGATTCTAATAATCTCAGAGAGGGATGGCATACCTGGATCGACGTTTCGCGTCTTTACAAAGGCTCCAAGCCAAAGTTCAATGCCTCTGATCCTCGAGGTTCAGCCCTATCACCAGGCAAGCATCTCCCTCACGCGTTCCATGGCTCACCGTGGCGAGACAACACCATCCTCTCGGAGAAACTCGACTTTTGCCCGATACCCCAAGCAGAGGCCCTCAAGCTATGGGATTTCTTCATGGAGCGAGTCGAGCACATTGTCAAGATCAGCTTCAGTTGGACTCTTACCCATCTCGGAGCCGCGTTGTCTGATGCTGAGAAGTGGAGAAGACTTGATAACGGAGACCATGTGCTCATATTGTCAACTTGTTTATTTGGAGCTACGAGTTTGACGAATCAAGAGTGCCTAGATCTATTCGGTCGCACGAAAGCGTCTCTTACGAATGAATGTCGCGTTCAATGTGACATGGCGTTCTCAAGGATAAGTCTACTCGCCATTGACAGCATCTCAACCTTGAAAGCTATGTGTCTGTACATCGTGAGTTACCTTCCCAGAACCCGCGTATCACGGACTAACATGCTGCCAGAAAGCCAACGTCGACGTCTTGACTTCCCGTAGCATGTGGACTTTGATGGGCCTCATCTCCCGAAGCGCAGAACAACTCGGCATGCACCGCGACGGCACAGTACTAGGTCTTTCACCGATTGAAACAGAGGACCGTCGTCGACTCTGGTGGCAGCTTCAACACCTCGATCTGATTCTTTCCCTGAAAAATAATGTCACTCCCTTGTCCTTTGGCGCAGGCTGGGATGTCAGACTTCCTTTGAACATTGAAGACGACGATCTTGATCCAAGTTCAAGAACACCACCAAAAGACCGAACTGGTCTGACGAGTTTCTCGTATACACTGTTTACGTATTGGATCATGGAGAAGCAGCGCGGATTTCGACTGACACAAGCGAGCCAGGCCACAGCGGGTGATAAATCTCTTCTTGGCTGTTTGGCTGACTCTATGATTGACGACCTCGAGGCTGGCCTCAACGAAAACTTTCTGCAGTATTGTGATCCCATCAACCCGTTACATGCGATATTGCAGATTACCGCGCGGGCTGTTGTCAACGTTTTACGGCTGAGAAAGCTCCATGAAGCTCGCATGCGATCTCAGCATAGCGATGATCAATGCCATGTTGAGCACTTCAATGCTTGTATGCAGGGTATGCGGTATATCGTCGTCTCTCATTCAAATCTTCAGCTGAAGCCGTTTATATGGCTTGTCGAGAGCTCATTTCTCTGGTACGCTTGTGAGTAGCAGTTCTCTGTCCGACTCAGTTGTATCCTGCTAATAAATGGGTAGTTATTGGAATCTTGGTCGACATGTCGAACTTGGCAGATGTCAACCTTATCAAATCAGCTTGGACACTACTCTCACAGCTTTACGCCGTAGCAGATCATTTATCCGACCTTGAAGACGATAGAAGAAAGTCTCATGCTGCAAGATCAGTGGTTACGACGTGGTATGAGTGCCGGCAGAAACCAGGCCTGACTGAGATGCGGAAGCCAGGGTTTGTTACCAAGCTTGAGAAGGACTTGGCCGAGCTGGAAAGGAAGACAATTGCAGAACTAGAAAGCCAAGTCGGTGTTCCACAGGAGGTCTGGCAGACTCGACCTGTAGAGACTGAACTGCAGCCGTTTGGATTTGAGTTCGCGGATATTGATTGGGCGTTTTGGGATAGTATTAATTAGACCATCTCTTACTGCTTATTCGTACCGGTTGCAATATCAAGACCCTGACTTCAAGCTGTATCTGGAGCAAAAAGGAGAATTGAGTGACCTCGAAGAGTCTTCATAAGCAAAAGAAAAGGGTCTGGCCGGGGATTGAACCCGGGACCTCTCGCAAGCTAAGCTATAGGGTTTTCCCTAAGCGAGAATCATACCACTAGACCACCAGACCGGTTTGTCGTCACGTGATATTATACGTATTTATTTACTATCATATTCCTCATATCGCTAAAAGCAAACCAACATTCTCAATTATGCATCGTACAATACCTCAATACCCTTTGCAATCCGCCCCTCCAGTCGAACTACAATAAAACGTACTCCTTTAATCCTGAACAACTACTCAAACCTCACCTAGGTGTCCCCTCTGGAGATGACCAAAGAGAAAATAGGGAACTAGAATACCATTGAACACTCACGCATACAGGTGCACAAACCATCTTCTGGAGCAATAATGACAAGGAGCATCATATCTTTGTTTAGTCTTTTTCTATTTGGTAACCGACAGTGATGTACCTTACGAAGTACTGTACTCTAAGTGATAGAGCAAAGCATTATGGTCAATCTGGCATACTCTTCGATTTATGAAGGCGTCCTTGGTCTCGCAGTAGCTGCAGCTCACGCTGGATATCTCCTGGTATATCCAACCCCCCCGTGAACCGTGAACTGTCGCTTGTGCAATGTTGCCCTCGCCCTCCAACTAACACGGCGATGCTTTGAGGGTTTCGATCCGGACCGCGTGGCTGGTGCTGCCGCGGTTGGTGCAGCTCTCGCGGCTGGTGCAGCTCTCGAAGTCGGTGCAGCTCTCGTGGCAGCTGCAGTTCTCATGCCCGCTGCATAACCCGCGTTGAACATCATCGTTCCTCGTCTTGGTGTGATTCTATTGGTGAAGTGCCCGTGACGAAGCCTGCGTATCGCTGACCCCACAGTAAGAGGTCGATGCGTTGGGGCGTTAAATGCGAAGACTTGTGGTGGCGCACTTGGTCCCGTTGCTGCTGTAGGTCTTGGGGCCCATGCTGGTCCCGGGTACCATGTTTGTCTTGAGTCCTGTACCTGCACAATAGGCCGTGTGATATTTCCGAAACACATGATACAACTAAAACGTGGTTAGCGTTATGGGTTAAAAGGATGGTATCGGGTCTTGTACGGTAGAACTGGTTAACTGTATTGCAGGCTCGCACAGTTAGCTCTGTTTCCTGGCACAGGTTTGCAACTGCGGGTGAGGGATGAGTTTACAAGGCTGCAGTTGCAGAGCCGATGGAAACATTGCCCATGAGTCAACGTGTCCTCTAGCTTTGATCTAAATCTTGAAAATAAACCTGTACGCAAAGTAGCCGCTGTCTGATAGGATACAGTGTATGGACAATATTGGCGACGGCTTTGACTCGTTGAAGGGAAGAATGGTGGCAAGGAGGGGACTGGAGCATCTTATGTTCCCTTGGGGCCGACAAAGGAAGCATAATCTAGGTTTGCTTATCAGCTTTTACAGTACATTGATTGGTCAGGCATTGTAGTATTATGCCTAAGTTCTGAGCGAGATGTTTTATTTGCAGTTGAGACCTGTGGCTGAGAGTTTATGTCACTAGACAGAACTTGGGAGGAAAGAGACGAATCCAAGAGGGCGGGGGTTACGTGCTTTTATGTTCAAACCTGCCACATCTCTTCTGTGACGATTGTAGAGTTGTACCTCGAAAGTATAATTCAACACAGCGACCTGTACTATAATGTCCATGACTAATAAAAAGCTTCGTTCCAGAGAGGCCGCGTCCCGCTATCCGAATGACAACTCGGAACTTTTAAGGTTCAGTATCGTAATCAAGCCACCAGTTGCTTTGAAGGCCTGCTTCTCTCATAAGCCCATGCTTCGGGGTGCAGAAACCGGATATCCGGAATCTTTGTCATCTCGGTTGAAAATAAACCCCTGTGTTCAATGAAGGATCGCATTGCGACGACAGCACCAGAAACTCTGTAGACCCTGGAGCAAAAGGATCAGGGGACTTAGAACGGTGCCTGCTTTCCATTCGTGACACGCTTCCTTGAGAAGCTTGGGCTCTCAGAAGCTTCTTTCTTCCATTCTCCTCTCGTCGGTCCTGGTCTTTCGGAAATTTCTTTCTCGCTTTCTCTTGCCGATGATGTTCTTTCTGAAGTTTCAGTCTTGCTTTCTCTTCTTGAACAGCATGAAGCCTGTGGATTTTCTTTCCCCCTTTCGCTGCTCGCCTTTCCAGGGCTTGGTCAAGTTTCCTTCTTGCTGTCTCTTCATCAGCGGTCGTTAGGCGTATGAACAGATGCCTGATAGAACTGAACATGGCTGACGCTGTGGAGATGGCAGATAGTATCGGTTGTTTGTGCGGCAGATGATCTTTGGCCGCTAGTCTTGTATCGCTCAATGGTCCAGATGGGATGTGTAACTGTAGGATATATTTAAGTTACAGTTGTGCGGCCAAGGAGGCATTAAGTATTGCCTACATGTGCGGATGTCTCTTGCCTTCGATCATCGGCCCGCAGATTTCTTTCAGCCACTTATGACCTTGAATTTACAGCAGTAGCAGTAGAAGTAAGAGGGAATAAAATAGATGTGAAGATGTTGGCGATGGCTATACCTGGTGGGTGAGAGGGATGCTGTTCAGGAAGGAAAGAATCGAGCAGGAATGGGGCTTTATATGCTTCTTTGCTTAAGCTTGCCACCTTCCCTTCATCAGACTGTAGAGCTATACCTCGAAAGCATAACTTAACGCCCCTACATGTTATCTGATGTCCTTAATCATTACAAATAGGCTTTTTCTTGATGTCAGCCCGGCAAGTAAGAGGTCACATGTAAATTCAGTAATGAACCTTCATTGCGGGAAGGCCGGGCTTTTACTTTACTGATGATGACTCGGAGGCTTCAGCCTTCAAACTCGTGATCGAGCCACTAATTGAGGCTAGCTGATCATTAACATGCACCTGATCCTATGGATTAAAGCTTGTTGTAGTATATTGGTCAATCCCTATGGGTGCTTGTCTGTGAGAACAGGATATCCTGGGGTTGAGTGCGGGAAGATAACAATCAATTATAGTATGGGCATTGGGCCCGTTATCGGACTATGGTAACTTGCAGACCACCTGGTATCCCCGCTGCACCCTTAAGCGATCACCGACATGCTTTGGCGCAAGCTAGTTCAACAATTGCCAGCTTAGTTAGTATGCTTAAGTGGAAATAATGATTCAACAGAAATAACTGTTGGATGGAAAGCCTTGTTGGTTATGATCCCAGTAGAGATCTTGGCAGATCTGCAAACAAAAGGGGAGAGAATCCTGCTCCCCAATCTGCTTCATTCTCTGTACACTCCTTTGTAAACAATTGCTTGATCAGTATTTCAGAGATCTCGTCTTGTCATAATGAAGTCTCTCCAGGATATCGCCGTTGGTGGTCAAACCACCAAATTCTACGTTGACGATGTGTCAATTGAGTTTGCTTAACGGCGCTGTTGGAGAGAAAGTGGAACAGCACTTAGATAAGATAACCATCGGCCCTTTGATAGATATAGATGACATGACATGACCAGTGCTAGCCCTGAACTCACATAATCCAACTAACAGTCTCTTCTTTCCACGGAGGCTTCCACGGAAATATATCCACGGAACCAATTTGGCTTATGTATTGTGCATCCAACCAGCTTTGTTGTCAATGCTTCTGGCTTACGGTTTCGCAGCCAATCAGACCAACGGAATCATGAACTCCAACTGTGCAGTGGTACCATTTATCCAGTAAATTGGAAATCGCCAGTTATAAACAAGAGCCCGTATTTCTGAAGTTTATGTATATATACAGTTATTCTGGTCCTGAGAATGTGACCGATTATCTAACCCGCCTTTGATCTCAACTTATCCTTTCTGATTCTCACCTTGGTCCCGTTATCAACAATGTCAAAAGAAGTACCAAACTGGCCAGTCGACGGCGGCCATCGGGCCTGGCTCTCGACCTTTGGAGCCTGGTGGGCTATGTTCATTACCTTTGGCTGGGTCAATTCCCTTGGCGTCTTCCAATCATACTACGAACAAACCCTGCTTCCAGACTATTCCACCTCGTCCATCGCATGGATCGCATCAGTCCAACAATGTCTTACATACAGCATGGGTATCTTTCTCGGCAAAGTGTTTGACAACTACGGTCCACGATGGCTTCTCGTCGTTGGAGGTCTCGCGCAGGTGTTTGGTCTCATGATGACGTCTATATCTACAGAGTATTACCAAGTCTTTCTGTCACAGGCTATTTGCAGTGCCCTTGGTGCCAGTGCTGTTATGTACGGCACCGTTGGGGCGCTGGCGACCTGGTGGAAAAGTCGAAGGGCTACAGCGTATGGAATCGCCGTCTCGGGTTCATCAATCGGTGGCGTCATTTTCCCGATCATGGTGAATCGCCTTATACCTCGCGTTGGATTCGGTTGGACTATGCGAATTGTCGCATTCATCATTCTGCTTGGAGCTATTTTCTCAATGGCGACAATTCGATCGAACAGAGCCCATGTACCAACAGCATTCAACATCCGGAGCTACATCACCCCGTTCAAGGACGTGAGATTCGCTCTTCTCTGCTTAGCCTTGACCCTTTTCGGCTTCGGATTGTTCCTCCCATTTAACTTTATTCCTCTGGAAGGACAGTCAATCGGAATGTCGTGGGACTTATCTATCTACTCAATCGTCATTCTCAACGCCGTTAGCGTCTTTGGTCGTATTCTGCCAGGCTTCATCGCCGACAAGTTCGGGCGTTTCAACATGATGGTGATCTGCACAAGCATGTCAGCTATCCTGACTCTGGCTGTTTGGCTTCCCGGCAAGTCGAATGCAGCATTGCTCTGTTACTCGGCATTCTTTGGCTTCTTTTCCGGCTGCTACATCTCGTTGACTCCGGCTCTTGTCGTTGAGGTCTCACCACCTTCCCATATTGGCCATCGAACTGGCATCCTCTATTTCTGTATCTCTATCGGTGTTCTTGCTGGTAGTCCCATTGCGGGTGCACTTGTGGAGGCTAAAGATGGTGATTATACGTACCTCAAAGTGTTCTCTGGTATGACCATGTTAGGTGGAGCTATATCAATTGCCGTTCTTTGCCTCTACATCAAGCACCTTGAAAAGAAGAAAAAGGTGAAATCGCAGGAGCAGGAGGAGTAAATAAGGTTTCGGAGGATTGGAGCAAAGGGAATTAGTTCGATTTGTTGATGTTCACACTGATATTCTTGTAGACCTTGACCCTTCCATCAACTATTAATCACTCGATGGAGTGTGCTCGAGCTTAGGCCAGTTAAAATTCTGAATTTTATAAAAGAATCTGATTTGCGTTGCCGAAAAGCAAATTGTATATAGTACGGAGATCACTATCTTCCTCCCCCTACTCTTGTATCCCAAGCGCTCCTCACTTGCTCAAAGACTCCATCTCGACACTTCCCAAGCTCTCGGCACAGACGCCTCGCCAATGGCGAATCCCCAGATAAAGAAAGATCAGAAGTGTAATATACTCAGCAAGCAGACACATCAAAGCAAACGCAACCGCCGATCCTATAAGTGAATTCCATATGGTCGTTACGTTGTCAACAGTGAAAGCGCAAAGAAGTCCATAGACTGTTCGGAGGACAAGTGTCGGAATGCTTGCCAGAGTAAGCTGTATAAACTACGTCATGTCAGTATGCGAACTATCCATAGGCAATGTGGAGAGGATGAACGCACAATGTGTCTCTCGGGAGAAATGCGGTGTTTTTGGGTATAGAGATGAAGTAACTCGACAGTCATCAGAGCAATGACAGCAGCAAGAGTGACATATCCAGCTTGAGTCAAGTGTCTTGAGAGGTGTATACTAGAACCACTAAAAGCCCCTGCGACACAGAGGAGAGCAATAGCGGCAATGAAAGCTAGGCGAATGATCTTCAAAAGAGCAAAAGCTCGCTTGTTCTCATCAAGACTCGATTTTATACTGCAAGATTAGCATATACCTTGTTGACGAGTGATGTTTGCTCACATCAAACGGATGAACCCAACCATGGAGATCATTAATGGAATGAGGCCGACATTGAGCAGCACTGTGGTCGCGATGATAAGCCCGATACTAGTAGGGTCAGATTGACGGAGAATGGTTAAGATTCCACCAGCGAGACGAGCTAAAAGAACCGGTTAGCATCATTACTCAAGACAGTAAAATGAGTCGCTTACCTAGGGAGAATGTGACAAGGGGGTATGAGGCAAGACGCAACCCATGTTTCCAATTGCTGATAAGAATAAACACAGCGATGGGCAATACAAGCGCGTAGAACACGACTTGTGCGATGCCAACAGATGTATGTGGATTGATCATGATGGTAAGATATCGTCAAATAAAATTGTGGTGCAGTAGGAAATGGATATTTATCAATTGAGACGAACATTCTACCTTTATAGTCATTTTTCATAGGGGCCCTGAGGCATACGGCATTTTCGCATAGCCATCAAGACTCGCGGGATGATACTCAAAAAGTGATAGCGCCATCTCTGCCGGAGATCGGCATCTCGACGAAACTCAGCCGCATCGTGGGACCCATTTCTCGCGCAATGATCCCGAAGATGGCTTAGCCTTGGCGCGAGCCCTACAACCGACCTCAGATCATTGGCCTGGCTAGCCCTTCTAGCTTGATCCACTATTGAGGACTCCGTTATGGCAATCATTCGGAGGGCAATTTGAACTCAGACGATGCAAATCTCGACAATCTCGGCAATGCCACAATTTGAGGGGTCTTTCTACTGATCTCAGCTCCGAAGAATATTGTTCGGCATGGTTGGAGTGGCAGGGCGATCTAAAGCATGTCACACGTGCAGGCAGAGGAGAATCAGGGTAAGTCGACCCACCATCCATGCGATTTAAATCATGCGCCCTACGATTGACAGACCTGGAGCTGACTGGATGATCTTCTCAAAGTGTGGCGCTGAAAAGCCGAGTTGTAGTAACTGCCTCAAGTCTGGTCGACCCTGCGCTGGCTACCATAAAGCACAGGTCTTCATACCATCCCGTTACGCAAAGATAACCAATACTGGAGGGATAACTTTGGACGCACCTCTATCTCTGTCGCAGTGCAAGGCAAGCAAGCATCACTCACATGGACATCAAAATCTACCGATAGCCACGCTTCCGATGTCGATACCAGCACGCAACGCGACCAGAGATCAGTT